>NC_084704.1:32531680-32846600 GCF_033807575.1 Cydia pomonella
AAATAAATAATCAGAAACAAGGGCGGAAGGGCCTAAGTGTAGGACATTAACAAGGGTCCAGTCCAATTTTCGTCCTGTCCACGTTGATATATTGGGGCCGATGGGCCCGCCCGCGCCTCGCCGACCGCCCGACGACACAACACAACTCATTTACTTTTTCACTAGACTCTGAGAAATAATTGTGACGGTTTAATAGGGCTTGATGGGTATTTACCTACACACCCACCGCTTTTTGCTGACTTGGGTCTGTGTTGATTGTACGTAGGGGTTGGAATCAGAAATTCCTCTATATTTTGCGTCCTGCCATTCTCTGACCTATTTAATTTGACAACAGAATTGCATGGATTCATTTCATAATGTGTCCATGTAATTTTGCAGCTAGCTGTACTTTTATACGAGTATTGTCTCATTTTTCCATATTTATTTTTTTATTTATTATTTCAATAAAATACAGTGGATACTGACTTAATATTAAATACAACGTCCCACAAAACTGTTTGCACAGTTTGACTGTGGGATCCGTGGGGCTATACTAGGTTAGGTACATGATAATCATAAGGTCTAATTAATTGTAGAGGCAAAAATTGGATAGGTATGTGTCAAATGCTACCAAGGTAATGTTGGAACAAAGCTCTTTTAAAATTATTTTTATTTTTCTCCTCTGATAGTTGCAGGTAAGGTGTTGAGTAAGTATGGTAAGCGCTTCTCGATGAGCCTGTCTCCATAGTAATTGCTTACTCTGAGAACAGCATACTTACCTGCAGCTATAGACCAGGTGCCATGATTATGGCTCATGGTATATTATTTACTCACTGGCGAGAGAAGTTGAACATATCTGACTTTTGTTACTTGATAACATTTCGTTGTTTAGGTATTAATACGTAAAACATGAATTTTATCTGATGAAATTTTGTCTCAAATAAATGTTCTATTGACTTCAGTAGATTTCATTTTTCCAAGACCCACTGTTTTGGCACTAGGTACAAAGCGGTGAACTCAAATGTGCTGAACATGCCCCGTTCTAGCCTAACATCCGTCTATTCTAGACATTCCATACATCATTGTGTACGTTTGAAAGGACCATACTAACTAAATACGAGGGTCTTTTGCGAAAAGCAATCCAATTTGTGTTTAGTTTATACTCGTATTCAATATGTTTGAGTGTCTATTAGTAAAGTATTTCCTAGCATACCTAAATGACATCTGAAAACCGGATTCTAAACATACCGTCCTTCGTCATTTATTGGTCTTCATTCACAAGCATTTAATGGTTGTTGTTATTTGTTAATCCTTGTCTGTCTTTGACATTTATTTGTGCATGAAAGGGATACAACATATAACTACCTACCTACTTGTTTGTACGAAGCGTCTTCTTAGCGATATCCCGGCATTTTACCACGGCTTACATGGGTAGCCTGGGGTCATAGATATAAGAAGTAAGGAGATTTATAACGAAGCATAATTTCAACGAGTCTCGCTGTCTCCAACTGTCCCCCACCACATCATTAAAGGCGTGGCCAGACAACCAACTCACGCGCTGTGATTGGCCAAACCGCGCGGTGTAGGAGCCTAGAGCGGCGGCACTAGAGTGAGGACAATTCGATAGAGCTATCGATATTTTACATGTTCTGAAAATGACCTTAGAGTTTTGACATATTTGTTTTAAGTAATAATTGCCATAGACTTAATTTATATTCCTTTAATTTTTTGACCTTATTTACGAGCTAAGAATTTTAAGGTACGTGTAAGGTATATTAGTTGAGCCATAAGTTCTCTCACAAAGGTTTTTACTGATAAAATGTAATACAAAGCTTTTAATTTAAAAAAAAACATGTACCATGATGCGAAAGCTTGTTTATGCTTAACTAATTGGTTTAAATTTCAGTAATTATTTGATGTAATGTTTGTTTAAATTGTTTACTTTGGGATTGTCGTTAGACGCAAGCGCTTCATTAAAAAAAAAGTTTCAGTTTATTATAGCATATTTCGTCACCAATTGAAAGCAATTCCAGCATGTTATATAGTAAGTATAATGCACCATTAAATAAGCTTTTATATCAAATGTACGAATAATAAGGAAACAGTAATCATAATTATCAGTAAAAATCTTTCTGATAGAACTTTTGGATCTACTAAGTATACAATATACTATTATTTTAAACATATTTATATTCTATCTGTAACTGTAAC
Source organism: Cydia pomonella (assembly GCF_033807575.1). NCBI lineage: Eukaryota > Metazoa > Arthropoda > Insecta > Lepidoptera > Tortricidae > Cydia > Cydia pomonella. The sequence continues at coordinate 32,533,871 of NC_084704.1, forward strand.
TGAAAACATTTTTCTTGAAAATGATCCGAACAAATAACACTTTTCTCGCTCATAAACCAGTTAGGGCCCTCTTCCTGTAGCATCTATCCATTTTTCGTTAATACTGGGATTTTTAGGGAAACTGAAAAAAAATTCAATCATGAACATATTTCTTTTTTGACTCACTGTAAACTGTACCTCTGTAAATTCCATTCACCACCGTTTCTTTTTCAATTGTTTACTCTAAATAATTGTATATTATTATTTTCAATTGTAGTATTGTTTTTTTTTTACTTGTAAACCTTAATATCCACCACAGGACAGGCTATGCCTAGTGTGGGGGCCAGCATAAATGTAATACTGTTATTATTTTATTTCTGAAATAAAACATTCGTACAATTGTACTTAATTAAATCAGTTTATTTTTTGGCTTACCTTTTCGATTTTTAATCCAAATTAAAAAGTATTAAATTTATTATTAAATTAATTAATTAAAAAGTATTAATTAATTAATTAATTAATTAATTTATTTGTGACTGATTATTTATTTAAAATTAATGTAATAATTATACTGTAGATACTAAGTTACTAACATAGTCTTAAAGAAAATTTGTAACTAATTTACATATATGGGTATAATACCTGAAATAAATAATAATTCAATTCAATTCAATTCAATTCAATTAAATTAAACATTAGGTGCATATAAAATAATTGTAAAATTTTACTTGAAAAATAATTACTTTCGTATGAAAGTAATTATTTTTAATGTGTGTATACACTATATCCAAACATTTTTATCGATAACGCTCAAAGATCAATTATATGCACGAGCACCACTCTACTTCGCGGCGTCAATGAAGGGAGCGGTTGGCGGTCGTACCAAGAAACAATAATGTCCCTGTGAATATCGTTATCGGTTTAATGCATTGCGCCGTTGCTAAGGACACTACAAATAGTTTTCCATGCCAAAGCGTCAATGTAGAATGCATAGACAAATTGCCACGCGTTTATATGACAACATGGTCTGACTCAGAAAAATCATATGTCACTGGATTTATTTGTTAAAATGTGTGGTTTTATTGACTAATACGTGAAAAAAAATGTACTATGTAACTCCATGATCCTTATAGTTTTTGGATGCACTCCTATTTCGACACAAAATAGCGCTATAATTCGGCATTTCAATAAAATTGACGCGCACATTGTTCAATGACAGCTAAGTTGCTACTGTCTTACGGCGGGCCGGTATGGCCACGATGTGGCCATGTCGCGGCGACACGCGCCACGCCTCCGTCAGCCATCTAGTACTTTCTATGATCTGAGCCTGGGGTCCACTCGCAACTTAATCCCAAGAATTGGCACAGCCACTAGTGTTTACGAAAACGACTGCCATCTAATTCAGCGTTGTTGGTAAAGAGCTTTTGGAGTCATCATCTTTAGAATGTCCTTAGATTGCCGACTCAACTCAATCTAGGAATTAAACTAGGCCTTATTGCGATTAGATCAATTTTTTATGTTGTTTTCTTCGCTAGAAATGTCGTGGTAAATATCAAGTGATAGCAAAAATTGCTACGACACGCCTGAAGACCTGAACCACCCGCCTCATTGACCCCGTATTTGAATTAGCATCCGCGTTTGTATTCGCGAATTTTCAAAGACTGATATCCAAGTATCCTAAGAGCCTATTTCCGGGAATTCCGAACTAATAAAGTGCCCTTTGTTGACAATATTGGACAGAACCCTAAAGTTCCTTAATAAATGATTGAGCAGGACAAACTAACAAAGATAAATATAATCAAACACCTGTAACTCTTGTAAGCTTCATTCGAACTCAGAGCTTCTAGGCCTAGGGCACGAATAGTAAAAATCTGAATTGAATAATAGTTGTTGCTGAATTAGTGTTGGTTAAGGCGCGGGTTCTTTGAGTCCTCTGCTTTAAGGCTCGACTCAAACTTTCAGATTAATAATTAAGTCAATACTTAAGACCTTTCCAGAAAGCCCTCAAGTTTTTTACAAAACATTTCATAACGCATTGTCTTAAAATTCTTGAGTTAGGTACACATATCATAAAATAATGCCTATTTTTTTTACTGTTAATTTATAAAACCTACCTAGTTGTTGACGAAGTTTTTATTCGGCGGAGGCTCGAGTACTTTTGAGTTGAAATTAAAAATATTAATTATTATAAAAAAACAAAAAACCCGATTGAACACTAAAAAAGAGGAAAACAAGCCCCACAAGAATATTGTTGTTGATGGTAAGTATTGCAGGCGGGGACCAACAGAGGGTTACTACTTATATATGTAGTCATTTTGGTTGTTATTATTTTATTTTATTTAAGTATAACTTTTTAGTTACTCTCAAAATATAATTTTATATATATATATATATATATATATATATATCCTATGACACTCCCGTGATCAAGACGAATCTAACGATACCTCATACATCAAAATCCATCAAGCCGTTTAGGCTACAGGAGGCCACAAAGAAACAGACATACATACATACACTCGAAAAACATTACTCTCCTCCCTTTGGCAGTCGGGTAAGAAAGACTCAACAAACGGCTCGGCTCGGGACTTAAGCGCCAATTACATCCACACTTCCCGATATCGGGACTGATAATCGTTTCACGGAATATCAGCACTTTGTTAACAATATATTTGAAATGTAAAAAATATTTTGTCTCTAATTGCCAAAAATGTTTAACGTTTGACATTTTTGCAGATGAACCATTTTTTACATTTCAAATATTGAAAACGATGTGTTGATATTTGGTGAACGGAAAAATACTCTTGCTCGCATATGTGCTTGCTCGGGACGTGGATGTAATTTGCACTTTAAGATTCGGAAGTTTTATAAGCGTTAGGCGTTAAGTCTCGTAAAAACAAGTCGAGCTCTTCAAATTTAGACTTAAACTCATGATATATGTCAAAGCTCAAACTCGAGTTCCTATCAACACTACGCTAACTATTTTCCGTAGCCAGTCGGTAAGTCGGTAACTCGGTAACTCGGTATGGAATGAAATATTGAAGGCAAATCCTTCTCTGTGTTACTTGTCCAGTACGGTAAACAAAGCGTTCATTTGTGTAGCGCGTCGTTGTCGTTTTAGTTTGTCGTAATAATGTTTCTGTTTGTACCTAAGGTCTACATGTGTTTGCTTTTAGCTGTTTGTATCGCGTGTCATCGGTACAATAATTAACAAATAACGTTTTAATAACGTGTGATTAATAAACTAAAGACTTGGGAATTTCGTAGTGTATATTTTCGTTGTTTTGAGACTATAGTCTGTATCTTTAGGTATGTAAAAAAAAAGGTAAACTAACAATTTGTACATTTTCGGGTAGTTTTAATATTTATTGGTTAACCAACCAAATACAAAACCGCCTGGATCTGTCACTGAATGACCTGACTTTAAACCTACTTTATTTGATCATGTAATGTTTTCATCTACCCTCAACTGCCTTAAGGAGCCATTTGAGGGTAGATTTTGTTTACCTTTTTTTAAATACCTAAAGATACAGACTATAAGTAGGGATTTTTTTTATAACAATTATTTCCTGGATGCGAGTCCTTTAAGCCAAGTAGGGAATATGATCATGGGACGTTTTTCATCTGCAGTCTGTTTTTTTTTTGTACCAATATTAAGCTTTCTGGATTAAACAAGTACATACAAGGTGCCCGTGAGCATTGCGAGACATTTTAACTAAGCATTCCTGGTAATATATAGAAACTAAAATGTCATATAAAATTTTCTGGATAAGGCCTAGTTTCAAAGATAATTAAATGTTTTTCGAAATCAGTCTTTCGCCATAAGTCGGTACAAAACACATTTTTGACTGCGGTATTGCCACTTTGAGGTCTAGTCTGGACATACCTATTGATTGACATCGAAAAATTAAAAAAATGTATTCGAGAGGCTACTCCTAAATAAAAGAACAACTTTTAAGTTAATTTAAGGTTATGTGTTTACCAATAAAAATTACGTTTTATGTATAGGAGTGTTCAAAAAAAGGAAAAAAAAAAAATTTTTTTTGTCGAATTTCACAAAAAGTCATATAACATTTTTTGCTTCTGTTGCCATCAGGAATGCACGTTTTTTTTGGGTGTGTAATATTACACGAAATAACTAGTATAGTTCGTGTAATCCACGATGACGCTCAGATTTGTCAAATGTAACCTTTTAATTACACGACAACACGAGTCAAGGTACTCGTCTTCGTGAATGATACGATCTAACAAACTACTAACCACACTAATACTACTACTAACTGAATACTAGTTTCATCTCTTTTTAACCGACTTCAAGATTTCAAAAAGAGGAGGTTCTCAATTCGTTTGTATGTTTTTTTTATAACTCCATTTTTAAACCGATTTTTAAAATTATTTTTTTGATTGTATATATATATATATATATATATATATATATACAGATTGGTCCCGCTTTTGTCAAAACTCAGTTCTGAGGGCCTACCGCGAACCACGTTCGACGTGTTGCCTCTCTGTCGCACTTGTTAATTTTTACGTAAGTGTGACAGGGAGGCAACACGTCGAACGTGGTTTGCGGTAGGCCCTCTGATGATGGGATCTATGAGGAATCTAGGGTACTCTTCAAATGCGAAAGGCATATAGTGATTTTTGTGTTTTCATCAACAAATCAAACATTTTAAACATTTAAATCCAATGTTTAAATTGTATTTGTTATTATTTGTTTTATCTTGTATCTCTGTATTTTTTTATACTGTTTTGTAGTTCGCAGTGCCTTAGTAGTAATACTGTAATGCTGTGTAACTATTTGAATAATAAAATAAATAAATATAATATTTAAAAAAGTGACATTTGATGAAGTGGAACTGCTGATGCTGATCAGAATGGAACTCTTCAACGACGCATAATTCCCGCTTGGCAATTTGTCGTCTATCTTATGTTTGTTAGGCAAATTAGGTTTTCAAGACAATTTTTTGTCAAGCTCGAGATCTGATGGTAGAATCTATGAGGAATTGAGGGAACTCTTCAAATGTGAAAGGCATTTTTATAGTGATTTTTGTATTTTCATCAACAATTCAAACATTTACATTTAAAAAAGCGATATTTGATGAAGTGGAACTGCTGATAGTGATCAGAATGGAACTCTTCAACGATGCATAGTACCCGCTTGGCGATTTGTTGTCTATCTTATGTTTGTTAGGCAAATTAGGGTTTCAAGAAAATTTTTGTCAAGTTCTAGATCTGATGGTAGAATTTATGAGGAATCGAGGGAACTCTTCAAATGTGAAAGGCATTCTTATAGTGATTTTTTTTATTTTCATCACCATTTACATTTAATAAAAAGTGACATTTGATGAAGTGGAACTGCTGATGATGATCAGAATGGAACTTTTCAATGACGCATTGTGACCGTTTGGCGATTTGTCCTCTTCGCTGTGCTTGTTAAGCATATTAGAATTTCAAAATATTTTTTTGGGTTAATTGTATGAAATCCGAAATCAACAATAATCTGTCTTTCACTGGTCTCCCTCATTGAAGTCGGTTTTTTTTTCTTAGAATTACATTATGATACAAGTGTGCTAAGTTGGTCATTACACACGAGGCGATATTGTGCGCGCGAGCTGTAAGCGAGCGCGCAATAAGAAAGCCGATGTGGGTAATGACTAATGCACACGCGATTCATACAACGTTTTTCAATACACTTGCGAGGAAAAACAAAACTAAATAAATAAAATAAATAAATAAATATTATAGGACATTATTACACACATTGACTAAGTCCCACAGTAAGCTCAATAAGGCTTGTGTTGAGGGTACTTAGACAACGATATATATATAATATAAATATTTATAAATACTTAAATACATAGAAAACACCCATGACTCAGGAACAAATATCCATGCTCATCACACGAATAAGTGCCCGTACCAGGATTTCAACCCGGAACCATCGGCTTCATAGGCAGGGTCACTACCCACTAGGCCAGATCGGTCGTCAAACTAATTAATTAGATGTTTTTTGTCAAAATGGTGGCAGTTTTAACATCGAATAATTGCACCAAAGCGTGCTAGGCTTGTAGGCACTTATTCGCCAGTTCATTGAAGTAAGCTACCAACACGTTTTCATTAAAGACTGGGCGTTTTTGCTGATTTTCCATTGAATAAAAGTTTCATATGGCGCCAATTATTTTTCATCCGATTTTGATGGTAAAAGGCTTGCCTCTATTAGTATTACTGACAGCGTCCATTTTTTCATTTTAAATGCTTGAAAATGACATTTTCTACTAAAAACACGCAAAACTGTTCCAATTTTATGACAAATACGGTAAATGGCTGGCGCGTTATTTTTATTTACGCACGATTCCAATGCGCGAACGAAATCCACATACAGCCATTTAAAAAATGTAAAAAGCTAATATTTTCCTTTTTCTATTCGACGGATGGAGATCAAATCGATAAAATGTTATGTTTATTCATTAATATAATTTACGAGATAATTTTATCTATAAATTGTTTGGTGTGATAAAACCTCTTTGAACTAACATTTGAGACCTAATAGTTGGTTAAAAAAATGTATTACTCGACCAAATTAAGAAGGCTCCGTTTCCATGCATATTATTAGCAATCAGTTACCTTCTTAACTCAGTCGGATAATATAATGAAAAAGCACGAGTGTTATAGTATACGGAAAAAGCACGCGTGTTTAATATTTAGGATTATGAGCCAAAAATTGGTGGAATAAAAACGTCGTTTTGAGCAAGTCTGTTGAAAATAACTATTGTGAACTTAAGACGAAAGGGGACGACCGCCTAAAGAAGTTTTCACTTCAAAAATAACGCGTCAGCCATTTTCCGTATTTGTCATAAATTGGAATAGTTTAGCATGTTTTTAGTTTATATATATTGACGAAAATGACATTTTCAAGCATTGAAAATGAAGAACGCAAAAAATAAAATTTACGCTACCAGTAATTGAATTGAATTGATAAGAGCCGAGAACGATAGCATTTTACCATCAAAATCGGGTGAAAAATAATTGGCGGCATATACAACTTTTATACAATGGCAAATCAGCAAAAACGCCCAGTCTTTCTTGGAAAATGTGTTAGTAGCTTACTTCAATTAACTGGCGAATAAGTGCCTACAAGCCCAGCACGCTTTGGTGCAATTATTCGATGTTAAAACTGTAAGCCACCATTTTGAAAATTTTACTTTTACTGTTTTGACAAAAAAAAAATATAATTAATAAGTTTTGTTTTTTCCTCGCAAGTGTGTTGAAAAACGTCGTATGAAACGCGTGTGCATTGGTCATTACCCACATCGGCTTTTTTATTGCGCGCTCGCTTACAGTGCGCGCGCACAATATCGCTTCGTGTATATTGTCCAACTTAACACACTTGTATCATAATGTACTATTACGATACAAGTGCAGAAAATAGGAAATTCGCAACGAGTGGTGATAAATTAAAACGCGACCGAAGGGAGTGTTTAATATCGACACGATTTGCGAATTACCTATTCGCACGTGTATCGTACAACGTTTCACAGTACATATGGCTCTTTAAAGTTTCGACATATGCACCGAAAATGCTCATTCCCGCACGCGTGCGGGAAAGTAGCACCATATGTACTGTAAACATCTTTAAAAGCCAAAGTTCCAAAAATATATTTACACGACCTCATTGTCAGTGTCATAGAGGCGTGTAGGTAGATATATTTTTGGAACGTTGGTTTGTAAAGATGTTTGTGAATTCGACTGTACTACTAACCTTGTACTTGTAAATGTTGTCTTGCTGTCAAAAAGCTTTCATTCCAATTGTCATCAAATTATATTCAACGTCCCTATTATATGTAAAATGCATTAGTATCAAGCGCCTCGTCAAACGAACTTTATGGACTCGAAAAAAGAAATAAATGTTAATTTATTTAAATGATTTATTAGAATGGGCTTTAAAATTCAGTTATTCAAAGAAGATACGACGCTTTTTGCTGTAACAATAACACAACAAACAGGTTAGAAGATTCATTGCACTGGGCGAGGTTCTTTAAGGCGTCTGATGTACATCATGACCTTGACCAAAAACGTGGGCATAGTATTAAGCACGTATTTGATGGGTACTTTTTGTAACGTAGAATTATTCTAGGTAAGTAATTGTCTGTATGTATGTATATGCTTTATTGTACAGTCGCCATCAGATATATCGGAGTGGCCAAGGTGCTCACAAATTCTATTGCTAAGGCTCTAGAGTGCGTGTTCAGATATTTTTGAGCACCTCAGTGACTCCGATATATCTGATGGCGACTGTACATAAAAAGATACACAAGAGAAACAGCTACAAACTAAACTAAATACAACAAATGATATAAAATAAATAATATAATTGAATTAAGTCATTTATTTTATAGTTAATTTATATTTAAAAAAGTAGATAATCAGTGACAGTTCTTGTAATTGCAGTTACCTCAATCACCGGACTGATTAAAATAACAGGGTGCATAGCCAACGTGCCAATCGTTACTGCTCCGTACGAAACGCAACTGTCACTGTCGCACTAACATGGAAGAGTGTTAGAGAGAGATGACTACGCTACGAAGCGTTAACTTTTGGCAAGTTGGCTAAGCACCCTGAGCAGTGAACAATGCAATTCCATATAATCAAATATTGCGAACGATTTAACGGTGACAGACGGTTTGGTGCAAACGATACTAATTATCTATTATTAACCTATCCAGTAGTCCTCCTCTTGAAGGACTTAACTATAGAATTCTGACTGTTCAAACTTTAAAAACTACCCAATGGGAATAGTGCCGCGAGCGACTCAACTGAACATGCATGCATGCATGCGCGCATGTTGACATTCACAACGTCACATATTGTAATCCCGCGCAAGACGTTTGACATTAATCAATCAAAACTTTTATTGGCTAATTACTACTTTTTAATTGCGGAAAATTATGTATCGGGTAATATTCAAAGCTGCGGGCGGGGTATATTTGTGGAGAAGAGATAATTTTCAGTGATGTCAGATAACCGTCAGTATCAGTCATATGGACCGTTTTTCGAAGTCTAAAATGTTTTGAGAAATGTTTTGTTTATGTATAAAAGTCAACGAGCACTACTTTTAATAGAGGCTCATAAATATGAATATTCCACAACGTTAGTCGCCTTAAGGCATTATTAAGGTTAAGAATGTATCCGCCCACCTACATACGTACGGCTGAATAAATTGTTAGTACATGTTTGCGATATTACGACGAGATAGAGACAAATTTTGGCAATAAAAAAACGTATTTACAATAATTTCGGTCTTGAATCATGCGAAAATATTTGTAGGGAAAATGTATTCTATAAGTAAACGTCTCATATTTTCTTTAGGAGGGTTGAGCCACATACCTGTTTTTAATATGTATTGAAACGTTTTTGTGGCATTTTGTGGGATTAAAACGAATGTTACCCTTTTGAATGGCACCGCCTGTTATTCGGACGTCTAGGTTTTATTACTCGAGCTTGGTACTTTATTTCTTTTGATATATAGACATTTTCTGAAATTGGAAGGAATTTTATCGCGGAAAAGAGACGAAAAGGTCGAATGGTATAATATCTACTTTTTGTTTGCTCTACGAAATAATCGAATCGATTAATATTTAAGTCGTTTAGTATTTTGTGGTATTTTACAAATTCGATTTGATTTATGACAGAAAATTTTATGATTTCGAATTATTTATTCGTAATCCGGAGTTCGAGTTCCAGATAGCAGTGATAACTTATACAAATGTACGAAAATTATATTTTTGGATACTACGACGATGAGAAACAAGCGTACGGTCCGCACTATTATCAACAAGTTGGAAAGACTACCTAAGTGTGAAGTATACGGGGGTAACTAAAATTTTGGCGTTACGGCTTACCGTATGTTACTTTTTTTTTAATTTGTTTTTTTTTTTTTTTAATCCTTCTTATCCTTCTCGTAAATACTACCTATCACTGAATAAATGGCAAAATTATTATGAGTTAGTATAGTAGTTAACTAACATAGGATTAAGGGAATGTACACTAACACTATATGGACATGGTCCGAAATAAATAAATTGATTGATTGATTGAAAATATTACTTAACCTGCTGTAATGTTACTCTTTCTAATTCTCGATATCACTTTATGTATGTATTGAGTATGTACTCTCATAGTTTAGTAAAATATGTATAACCTTAATAAATAAGAAAATGTAGACGCTATTAAGTTGCAGTCGTGTTTTTCGCTTCATAGTCGTGATTTTGACATCGTATACGGACTAAGGTTCAATCGATTGGAAAATTTGAAACGTTCCATTTCCCCCGCGGAGAAAATCAGCCAGTTTCGAGGCGAAATGGGTGCGGTGCGTTGAGGGTTGCCCAATTTAAAACGTTTCTTACAATCGTGCCGAAAGCGCACCTGGGTGAGCTCTCTATCTGGCAGATCTTATTAAAAGCGGCAGCCATTCCGATCACGTAGACAATTATTCGAGTGAAGTGTGCGGGCTTGAATCACTAACCTCACTGAACGGCCAACTTTTACAATAAATCCATCGCGGCCTCGACACTTAATCAGTCCTCCGATAAAAGCTTTAATCGAGAGTTAGAGTGCGGACTCAAAGAACTCGACTTATATTATTAATTCAGCAACGGGCGTTCGAATGTGGCTGAAAGGAGATTAATTAAAAGAAATTGAAGGTGCGTAGGTAATAATTTCGTTGGCTTTCGGGCTAAGCTACTTAGGGAAAAATTTATTGGCGGATTTTCGTAAGAGAACGGTAATGTGTGTGTACATATTATATTTTAAACAGAGTTAATAATATGTTTATCTAGTGATTATTTTGGTCGGCAGAATATTAACAATTTACTGTATTTTCAGCAGCGTAAGATGCACCTCTGCGTATGAAACCGCATACCTGTATATTTTTGTTCTGTGGTTCCAAATTGATGTGAATTATAATAAATTTATAAATTCGGTACCTGAGTACTTAGAAAAGCTTGTATTTCGTTATCTAGATAAAAGCTATGTTGTTACTAGATGCTAGATGTTATCTAGAGGAAATGTGTATATAATATATACACATTTCCTGTCAAATCAGACATCAATCTGAAGCATAATTGCTTCTTTCGGCAGATAACCTTTTTCTTATGATATCGGCGCCAAAATTGGCCACTCAGGCATCCACCCGAGGCGTGAGTGGCTGGTAATTTCATTTGGCACTAATGTACGGGACCATTTGCAGTCTTTGCCATTATCGCGAATTGGGAGTAATGCACAGATAAGAGACATGGATAATGTAATATAATTCCCTTTAAGACCTACTTATGTCTGGTGAATTGCTTTAATAATTTATAAGTTCGCTGTTCTATATCTTGGGAGCAATTTATTTATTTACTTATCATTAGCATGTTCTAGTCACTGGATATAATTAAAAGTGAAACTAAGGTCTTAAGGTTCGCCTCCGCCGTTCCGCGCGGTAGAGCGGACACACGATCTAGGCAGATTACCTACACTACAGGCGGGCGGTGCCACACGGCGGTGTCTTTTTCGCATAAAAAATGATCATTCGCATTTAAAACATACATACGCAATTATGCAGTTTAGCCATACACCCATACTCATCTATTAAATACACTTCACATTTTGAAATACCATTCTAATTTACCAATTAAGGTCATGTCACGGTCGCAGTAAAATCAAATTTTGCTCACTGCTTTTAACCGTCGAAACACATAAATTCGTGATAATGAGGTGTAGAAACATTTGTTTGAGAAAATAAAGAACACGCACAGAAGCAAGAGAAACATTTTGTTTTCATTACTGTTGGTGTTAGGTCTATCGCGAATTAATTCGGATTCGTTTACCTTTAATTCCCACGTTTCGACACGGTTGTCACCTGTCATGTTCGCAGACTACTGAGGTCACAGAAAAAAATACAGTTACTAATATTTTAACGTACTTACCTATAATTATAACACACACACATTCTACTCACACACACATATATATACCTATAATTCTACGTATATATATATATATATATATATATATAGTTATATTTAAATGTTGGATTCACGAAAACTGGCCCGGATTATGTATATTTATTTACATTTCAGTACAAATCTCGCGCCAATCAACGCAAATTGTTACAATGTACAATCCTCCGCCCGCGACTTCATCCGCGTAGACATCGTTAAAAACTTCCTATCCCATACAATTTCCAAAAATCCTTTCTTATGGCATTGCGGCATTTGATCGATCGATTGAATTCGTTGCTTCTACTTAGAGCCATGGCATTCATTCTAGCCATGTGTAAGCGGGCCTTATTCGAGATGCACAACTGTCAAATTTCGCGTCCACATCAAATCAACACTTGATTCTATCGCATGTTGATTGTATCAAGTGTTGATTCTATCAACTGTGGATATTATCATTTGGAACAATCAAAACTCATTCATAGAAAAAATAATCAAACAAAAATCAACTTTGTTTATTACTACTATATAGTTTGAAATGGCTCTGAACTCGAAGTGGTTCGGTTTGATTTGATTGTCACCTGACTGTGGATTGCTAATGTCAAATTTTGACAAGTGTTGATTTTATTGCTAGACTTTATTGTCCATGGGCTTGGGCACCATCTTGGATTTTTTGACGTACGACAGGGAATACCCTTCCTTTCCTACAATATATGGCATAGAGTAAAGCGTCTTTTTTTTAAACATAAGTTTACAGGAGTCAGCGACATCTTGTATTCGATAGGATAAGTAATGCGCTATGAACAATGCGGCGGCGAGTAGTGAAACTGTACCTGACAACGTCAATCAATTAAAAAGTGACCACACAGTTGATGGTCGATAAAGGCGATTATTAATTGAATTTTAACGACAATAAAGAACTATTGACATGCGATCTTTTTGTTGAACCCACACCTACACGTCGAATAATGCTCGCTCCACATATTCTCCTATAAACGCTCAAAATTGTAAAAAAAATTGATGCAATTTACTCCGCACCCAGTCTCAAGTTGCTTCTAAACCACATTCACGAACCAAGTTGTAACCTAACACATCTGTAAATATAAGGCATATGATTTAGAGATAAAGTCCGTTTTTTTTTAAATTACGAGATGGTTCATGAATAACCTTTATTACAATAAAAATAATACTACATTTGTCAAAAAAAAATTCTGTATTGCGCTATTACATAATGCATAAAATTGATATAAAGATAGGTACCATAGTAGCTCGCTCACTTGGTCTATCAACAACTATTTTAATGCTCTTTGTACTCGTATACGCGACCCCATTGTATGTACAGTCGCCATCAGATATATCGGAACGCATGTATGAGATCTCAAATTATTAAGATAAGACCTACTGTACTGTCTATATTACTTACCAAGACCTAAGTACCTATTATTTATATGTACCTACACAAAGAGAATTCCTATGTTAAAAGGAGATTAAATACATATTTTGTTATTCAACTACAAATAAAATAAAATTTATCTTTTTCAGTTAACACATTTTTTTACCGATTTCTTTAATAAAATAAAACATAAAAGTATTATGTGACTATATTTCATTGTCTTCGGTGTAGATTATTTACTGATGTTCCAATTTCCTGTATCAGTTTGGTACCAGGAAATATAAAAACTACACCTCTTCAAAAACTTTGCTGGTAGTTCGACATCTGTAAGTTTAAATATAAAACATGATAAAAACACTTAAGTCAAAAACGTATACATAAAATATTTGCCCTATATTCTGGTCGCTCGGTAGGGTGCCCAGAAGGCTGGGTGCATTTCCGCGCTGGTTAACAATGCTGATCCTCTGGTCACCAGAAGCCTATATAAGGCGCTCTCATAGAGCCACGCTAGTGCCCTAGAGTTTCAAATTCAACCCCAAGTGCCACAAATGTGTAGTTAAGGGTTTAAATTCTGGATCAAGAACATGGAATACTATTCGCTAGTAAGGCCATAGGTATTAGAAAAAAATAATAGTAGGAGACGGCCGTGGTCATGGTAGGTGGTACAGGTGGGCCAGGCAAGCTCTGAAATTATGCACCTATTTTACTATAACTTTGTTCACCTGTGTATATTTACTGTTTCCATGATAATCATTTTTAATATGTAGCCCGTGTAATCGGGCTGTATAATTGGTCTCATATTTTTTAACACAAAATCATTATAATTCAATAATTAATGGTGTTTTACATATTAATCATTAATGTACCTATTTTGCAAAATTTTCTTGCATATAATAATACTGTTTACTTCAATTGACGTGTTTATTATTTTCGTTACTATGTCAACGTTAATACTTAAAAAATTATAACGTGAAGGTTGAGTCCGCAGTACAGTTACAGTTTACGTACATAGTGGCATTAGCACAGTCGGATTAGGACCAAACACGAAATGTCTGAACAGTCATGAAATTTGGTATGTATATACGCCCCTTAAAGGCCCCTTTTTCATGCCTACACCATTTGACATTTGGGGACCTCGAGGAACCGCAGCCATCTTGGAAAATGTGGACCATCCAGGAGAAATTCGCGTTTTACTCTAAATCTACGTTCTTTATTCAATAATCGTGTAAGGCAACATTCAAGCTTATAAAATTCTACATAAAATAGTTTTAGACATCTTTGCGAAAAAAAATGATCTTGCTTTAAAAAATACTTGCTAAACCCAGATTTAGCCCTTATACCCTTTCATGGGATATTCTCTTAATAGGAAACTTGTAAGAATAAAAATTCCACTTTTAACTATACATTTGTACATAATCTACCCCAATATCAATATTTTACTTGACTGCAACTTAACCAGAAAGTAGGGTTATGGGTATAAGTACTGAGGATTCAGGACACCCTGTAGCTTAGGATACTGGACGGATTTTTTAAATGACGTATTATTTAGCCCTAAACCTTTTTCTTCCGTTAATTTTAGTAACTTTGTATTGCATAGCACTTGTATACTAACTGTGGATCTACTGATGTCTGTTTTACTGTACTCCGCTCAATAGTTTAGGCGCTAGAAGAAAAAATATGATTTAATATTCGGAGTCCTCTCAAGGCGGCTGTATTGATTTTTCTTTAATAGAACAAGTAAAAGTAGGTTGTGAATGGCAAGAGGAATCTAACGATACGTCATTTAAAAAAATCCGTCCAGTATCCTAATACCTAGCTACTGGGTGTACTGAATCATCAGTACTTACACCCATAACCCTTCTTTCTGGTTTAGTCACAGTAGAGTAAAATGTTAATATTGGGGTAGACCACGTACAAATGTATAGTTAAAAATAGAATTCATATTCCTCCGAGCTTCCTTTTAAGAGAATGTCCCCTGGAAGTGTATAAGCGGTAAACTTAGATTCAGCAAGTATTCTCTATAACAATATGTATTGTTCTGCAAAGATATCGAGGACTTTTTTGTGTAGAATTTAATAAGTTTTAATGTTGACTGTTGTGTTGATGGTACACATTTTCCAAGATGGTTCGGATTCCTCGAGGTCCCCAAATGTTAAATGGTTTGGGCATGAAAAAGGGGCCTTTAATTTATATACATAATAAATTTCATGACTGTTACAGAGATTTCGAGGTTGGTCCTAATCCGATTATGCTACATTGTGCGTCCGCAGCAAATTCGGTTCTCCATACAAATGTAGTTACGCTCTCATTTTAAAATGACTTGCTAGATTGCTCTGAAACTTTGTACTTACAATAGGATATGGTATGTCTATGCCTATAATTAATTTAAAACATAAATGTGAAATGAGAGCCAATTAAGTTCAATATTAAGAATATGTGTCGTTGTTGACTCGCCGACAACGGAATTGAGATCTATATGGGTGCCATGTTCTGTGCTGTGTAGAAAATCCTGAAATTATAAAGGATTTGTTTTTACGTATAGGCTACGTATCACCGAAACGTCACAAACACCACGAAGGTTCGGCTTGTACGGGCCCTCGTTTTTCCTATATTCTTATACGCTGCGGAGACCTGGACTATCCGAAAGACAGAGGAGAAGACGATAGACGCCCTAGAAATATGGTGCTGGAGGAAAATGCTGGGGATATCCTGGACCGAGTTTCGGACTAATGTCTCCATCCTTAAAGAACTCCGTATCAAGCAGCGCCTTTCGACTCTCGTAAAGACCCGCATACTCAGTTTTTTCGGTCACGTCTCGAGGAGGAACAACGACTCCATAGAGCGTCTAGTGGTGCAGGGTAGAGCAAACGGAAAAAGACCGCGCAAAAGGCCACCTATGCGATGGACTGACCAAATCAAATCTGCCATGAAGGGTCCCCTGAACGCATTTGCCAGAATGGCCCCCAACCGCGAAAAATGGCGAGAAATCGTACGGCAAGCAACATCTGCGCCTGATATCAGCAGTTGACCACGACGCTCTGCAAAGAGTACAACGACAAAGAAGAAGAAGACGTATCATATTTGTCTAAAATTTGGTTTGTTGGTACACACACAAGGGATAGTCTCTAGCTAGGTACGGGGTGCCACACTCGTCAGCGCGACGGCGATATTTTTTACCTTTTACCTAAAAATCTCAAATTTGTGTACGGGCTCAGCTCCTGTTTCGTCTTAAGCCTGAATTTAACAGATTCTGACTAACAGGGGGCTCTGAGCATGCTGTTGCGTTCGTTTTCAAATTTTGAAAAAAAAAACTAGCCTAACAACACAAAAAATGCTTGTTTTTCCGCATTCTTCACTATATCTCCCTGTCTCACTAATATCTGACCTTCTAACCCAGAGGGGAAAATATACCTTATTGGGGCTACTCCATCTTCCTCATGATAATATATTTTACTTTACTGAAAAGCAATCGGTACATGATACAAGATGCACATTGTTAAGAGCCGGGGTTAGAACCCACGACCATTGGTTTTAAAATGAAGCTTTGTATATAATTTGTATTTTTATAATAAATCTGTTTTCTTGTTGACATTTTGTGGTATTGTATTGCTTTATGTTAATTGTCAAGATATTTCTTTCATCCTGGACAATTGTCACATGCGTCACATGTACGTTTTTATGATAGATCTACATCGACGCAACTGCATGTCATTGTCAAAGAGCATATAATCACTACGTTTTAAGAGATGGGACTTCCATACTAGCGAGTGGAATCAGTTTGTTTCGCAAATCATTACCAAAATGTACGACAAAGAACTGTCAAAGAACCATAGTACCAACATAAGCGATTTAAATAGTGTAGTACGCTACACGCCTACGATTCTTATCGATATCGATAAAATGGGGAGGGTTGAAACATAGGCTCCTGTCTACAAATTTTGTACTCGAAATCAGGTTAGCATCGAGTCCACATTTAAGTTGTATGTTATATAGTGAATAGTTCTTAATTGGACTACTATCTGGTCGGGCTTAATGTGGACCCGAATTATTTTAATACAGTTTTTAAGTCGTGTTTTTTTATTTTATTAAATGCTTGATTTTCATAATGATGTGCACATACATGTTTGAATAAATGTAACTTTTCTATGGGAAGATGTATCAGGTCTTCGTTCCCAACAAATTTGGCCCACTGCCTGCATCTGAAAACATACAGCCTTGGAAAAACATGACTTTATCTACAGTTTATATTCCATGTGTTTGCTAATGAGATGATCAACTGATTATTTCGCGCTAATATGCATCTATAAATCATGTTTTTCGGCATCCAGTTATCAACAACCCTTTATCAATGCTTTAACTTTTTATGTATTTATATGTCTGTTAATCATGAGAACGGGTCTGGCCTTGTTGGCAGCGACCCGGCCTATGAAGCCGATGGTCCCAGGTTCAAATCCTGGAACGGGCATTTATTAGTGTGATGAGCATGAATATTTGTTCCTGAGCCATGGGTATTTTCTATGTATTTATAATTACTTATAAATTAGGTCTATGTACATATATATATATACATTATTGCACAAACTGACTTAGTACTAAAGTATGAATGGCATGTGTTGTGGGTATATATATATATCGTTGTCTACGTACCCACAACACATGCCATTCATACTTTAGTACTAAGTCAGTTTGTGTAATAATGTCCTATAATATTTCTTTATTTATCATAAAAACAGAGATTAATTTTGTTACATTTTAGGTTAATATATTAAATAATCACTAGATAAAAAAAATATGTTAACTAATGACCATTAATGCATAAGTAATAGATAATTTATGCATTACAGAGCTTCGACGAATTAATTATGGTCATATTGCATGCTAGTTCTAAGGAAATTTCACATATTTTATTTAATTATTTACACTGATATACAAATAAAACTACAGTTATCGATAGTTATAGTACATCCCTAGTTCACAATGAAAAATAATGTAAAATATCTAATTTTCGATGTGTTTATAGCCTGCTGACCCAAAATAAGGTCAAAAGTATCTAAAGCAATACTTACCAGTCTTCATCCAAGGGAAATTTCGCCATTATAACCCTTTTTTCGTGATTTTCTCGAGTGGCTCGCTTGCCACATATTTCACACTTAGTAAACCGTTTTCTCGCTGGCATTGTAACAAACTCGCTCTTTACTCTGATCACGGTTGACTATTTTCGATTTTTGCACTAAATAATAAAGAAATTACACGAAATACCCGAACAAAACATTGAAGCCTTCAAAACAAACAAAGCAATTAGGCTGACAGTAGACTTGATGTAAACTTGACAGAATAAATAGCACTGACGTTTTCTTTTTCTTCGTTGGCAATGATTTGCGAAACAAATTCCATACAAAACTTTTTTCTTCCTAGTTGCGTCAGCCTGATCGGAATTTGGCAGCTAACTCCATCTTGCGTCCAGTAGAAGAATCAAAATCGTACAGGTAAAACTACTCTCTGCCTTAGGATCCCCTTTTAAATGTCATAAATCCAAACATGGCAGCCATACCCATCGACAAAAAAGTCTACCGTTGATCTAATTTCATTTGACAGTTAACTAATACGTATTCGACACGCTTATATTTGACAACTAGAATCCTGACTAGAGCTGGGACTGCGTACCAAAAGTACGTCTCTGTTACTCGTACCAAAAGTACGTCTAAAATACCAGTTTTACGAGTATGACCCCCAATAGGCAGTTTACGTATTTGCCGTGCTTAGGCGTCTTACAAATAAGGATTATTTATACAAATATCGACTTATTATTTCGGTAAGGGTCGGAAATATGGTGACGTTTTGAGTGAAGGCTATGAATCTATTGTCATATTTTTGTTATATATTATTATATTATTTTTAGATACAACAGACACCCAGACGACCATCTGTTAACAAAATTTTATTTTACCTAAAGTAACGGTAAGAATGGAGGTACGAGGTGATAAAAGTTTCATATTTGTTTTATTTCAGATATCAAAGTTCGTACTTTTAAATACTCGACAAGCTAAAAGTAGTCTATTACAAATAACCTGTTCCAAAAACTATTCCGGTACAACGCCCCGCCTCTAGTGTGGATATTGTTCACTGACAGGTGGTGATAATAGCAATTCGACAAGTCACAATATTTCTCACATCAAATGGAAATCAACACGAAACGTCACTTTTAGCATGTCGAATAAGGGCCCTGTAGTAGAGCTCTACAATATTTCAAGATTCTCATCCACATTTCAAGATCCTGTCTTTAGCAGATTAGGCTATGCGTTGTTTATATAACGGGACTGGACTTATGTATACTATATCTATATATTATTTGGAAATACTTTAGTAAATTCACACAGTTGCGTTATTTGAAAGTCATAAGGTCCACCAAGTCGGTTAACAGTGTTGCTGTTAGTGTCTAAAGGAAAACCGAGGTTTCCAGAGAGGAGCAAGATTCGGAAACCGTTTTATTTCTCAAACCGTTTTCGTTTCCGTTTGCGGTTACCGTAGCCCTTTTTTAGACCATAATACGGTTGCCAAAAAATATGAATAGCAATCTAGAGGCCTTTCTCATAACATCATGGATTCCAAACCTCCAAAATACTTTTAAAAATAAATAATGAAAATGGGTCTAAAACGTACCATTAATTTTTTTTTAACTCTGTACAAAAGCTAAAAATATGAAAATTGCTTCTAAAAATGTGCAATTTTATTTTTGGTCGAATTTATCGATAACTCTTTTTGTTAAAGCTAACTAAAAATATCTATTCAAAACAATTACATGCGTGATCCCGAGCACGCATAGCTCACGATCACGCTCAGTGAGAGTGAGAGAAGAACCTGAACGTACGGCGCCTTAAATTACTCTTCTATTGAGATACTATTATACAACGGTTTGCCATATACTATAACGGTTTTGGAATGATATTAACAGGTATTTCAATACCGCTTCTGAGCCCTGGTTTCGAGTCTTTTCACGGCGATCGCTATCTAGGCTATAAAGCTTGAGCACGTACTGTTTGAACTTTGAACCTCTAATTGCATTGAGAAGTAAGATGAAATTGCGTTATTTCTGCTAGGTACTTATCGTTGGAAATCCTGAGTGAAAATGTAGCGGTGGAAATATAAATGTTATATTTTCTGCTAATTTTAAATTTCAGTTCTAAGAAAAGAAAGAAAGTGTTGTGATTTATTTTAGTTTTTAATGGGGTAAATTCGGTATGTTTTATTTATAGTTCGCGATATGTCAAATATGATTTTTTTGTCTATACACATCTATAACATCAGTCAAACTAGGTTTGACATTGCCCTGAGATCTACATTTAAGAATACAGTAAAAATCCATACTTTGCTTAGTTTGGAGTTAGGTCGGTCTGTGTAAGATTATCCCCAAATATTTTGTTATTTATAATTATATGGACTGCTTAAATCTCCTTCCTTTTGACTTTATCATACCTTTAAGGAACATTGACAAACATCGTCAATCATATCGATAAAGCTGAAATATACAAAAATGTATCGACATAAAAAGTATGAATATATCGGCCAATTTCTTTTTATTCTTGAGTGAACAACTAGGTTAGAACGCGAGATCGATGTAGATATAACCTTATACCTGCTTATATTTATTTGAAAGTTCACTGTGTCATGACGCGCTATGCTTTTTGGCTGATTACGGTAAAGCCAAAAAGGATTAATTATGATTTTAACCCCTCGTATGCAGCCTGTCCAATTTGATCATTTAAACAGTGACCTTGACATTTAAAACAATAAATTTAAATTCCCACGCACGGATCCTTATCATACACAGACAAGTGGTTAACTGTATATTTGAAGTATTTGAAGAATGTTTATCTACGGTAATATATACCTATCTACCAGTGGTGCGCGTCAAAAAGGGCTCATCAGAAAATCAGTGCTGGAAATCGTCAGCATCATGCGGATGAGACCATTTCGTGGCTTCTTCCTATGTTTTTTTGTTTTGTATAATTTTCTCTTCTGTGTTTGTACTTACGAATACATTATTTTATTTCTATAAAAAACATTGGTTAGGCGAGCCGGAGCATAATTCGTTTGCTTTTTTCAAGATCAGTGTAATAGGGTGTTCAAATTCAATTATAATTTTAGGCACACTTAAAGAACTAACTAAGAAATTGAACTATTATTGTAGATAACTGTACCTGCCTAAGATTCATCATCACATCGACAAGTAACAATATGCCGAAGTATTACAGCCGGCGTCACGTCCATGAATCC
Source organism: Cydia pomonella (assembly GCF_033807575.1). NCBI lineage: Eukaryota > Metazoa > Arthropoda > Insecta > Lepidoptera > Tortricidae > Cydia > Cydia pomonella. Next base: position 32,555,501 of record NC_084704.1, read on the forward strand.
GTAGTGTATTTTTATTGTAAAGTTTTATTGCAGCGTCCGCTGTACATTGTTTACGAACAAAGAGATCGCGCTCAGTTTCCGATGCAGCGGATTCGTGCCTTCAACTTAGTGATGAGACGAGAATAAATTCCCGACATATAAATATTTCTCGCGCCTTATTTATTATTTTATTTTTAGCCTCTGCTCGCGAAGTAGTCCGGGTAGAAGTGGTTAAAATGCTGCCTATACTAGGGGCGGCCCCACGGTAAGTGCGTTTTCACATTGCCCTATCCGATTTTTCTGTACGTGTTTATAAATTTATAAAAAAAATATATTTCAGAGTTTGCTCCATATAATGTTAGTTTTAACTTAATTTCTTAAGCATACTAAAAATATGTTATTATTATACTAAATTTAACTTAAAATTAAATATTCTAGTGTTTAACTGGAGGCAGGCATATACACCAGTAATAACTACATACACTAATGTGTGTCATGTGTATGTAGCGACCACTGAGTGCGCCCTGGTCCAGTGCATAAGAAGCTGACTATCAAGCCTGTCAGCTATAACTGCCAGGAGACCGTTGCGACTATCCCGCAGGCGCCGCAGCGCGGCCGCGCAGCGGGCCCGCATGATGGCCGGGAACCCGTCACCGCGCGCATTCGCGAACATCTAAAAAATCATCATAAGAATTCTTAATTGATAAAAAAATTGTTATTGCAAAAAAACGGATTTAGGTAACCACTATTAGCTGTTTTTCTCATAGGTACCATCCGAAATCCGATATCGGAGAGGCACTTTCGATAATTTCAGCAATGTTGGACCCCCGTCAGCTGTCGGGCCCACATTATCGGTTGCATGTGACCAGTACCCCTAGTGTAAATAAATTCGATTTTGAAACGTGACGTACGCGTTTGCGTTTAGTCTCATTTTGTATTGGATTTAGAAAGAGCGCTCCAAGCGGGACGTTTTGGAAACTCAAAATCCTATACAAAATGAGACTTAACGCAAACGCGTTCGTCACGTTATGATGTCGATAAAATTTACACTAGGGGTACAGATGTAGGATCTTACGTCCGACACTGCGGAGTACTGTATTATCGGGTCGGATAATGTGAAACGCAGTACGCAGTTATCACACTGATGAGAATTCGCATGTCGCTCCGGTGTGTGATCGTAACAGCGCTATGCACGCTATACTATAAAGCGATGTCCCGCTTGCTCACCGGAGCGACGTGCGAATTCGTTCCAATGTGAAGACCGCCTTAGCATTCCATTTTTGGGTATTTGAGAAAAAGATATACATATGTGTTAAGATGTCTGTGTGGATTTTAATCCAATCACACAAACTTTCAAATTTATGATATTAGTAGGATTACTCTGTTGGGGGATATTAGTAAACTCACTAACATTGCTGATAAATTATCGGTCTAAAACTACGATTTCAAAAAGCTTGAATACTTTTTAGGGAAAAAAGTCCTCAACCTTTGTTAGAATCAAAAATAAGTAATTCCAGGAACATTCCCTCGAGCCCTACATCACTACGTCCAACTTATCCGTCTTTGTTCTAACTATCGGTGCTCGACGAAAGTTTCCGTGTCCGCATACATATTATATATTTCGCACCGCGCTACGTGCGGTATCGCAATATCTAAGTTTCGATACAAGTGGAAGTGGGACAAAGGCGCAAATGGCCATCACCTATTTTCGTCCCAAACACATTAGTGCGGGGGGCTACCGCGAACTTCGGAAGTCGGCGTATCAGTCGATATAACGTAATACTGGGTCATCCATTAATTACGTCACACGAATTTCGAGGTTTTTTGACCCCTCCCCTCCTTATCACACTTGGTCACATTTTGCAAACTCCTCTCCCCTTGGTGTGACGTCACATTTTTGGGAAATTTGTTTTTAACGAAATCGGCAAATCGAATTAGTAGTAGAAATATCAAAATATTTTTGATAAAAGAAATATTAGTAATTTTTTAACATAAACCGATTAGGAAAGGAAAACGAATAAAAACGATAATCGTGCTAAAAATTCGTTATTTAAGCTAAAAAAAAAACAATAAATTTTCAGCTACCCATGAAGTTAAAGTGAAGTTTTTTTTATGCAACGTTAGTGGCAAGCAAGCATACGGCCCGCCTGATAGTAAGCAGTCTCCGTAGCCTATGTACGCCTGCAACTCCAGATGAGTTACATGCGCGTTGTCGACCCTAACCCCCTCCCGCCCCTCGTTGAGCTCTGGCAACCTTACTCACCGGTAGGAACACAACACTATGAGTAGGGTCTAGTGTTATTTGGCTACGGTTTTCTGTAAGGTGGAGGTACTTCCCCAGTTGGACTCTGCTCTAGATCTGGAATGACATCCGCTGTGCTCTGTGCCCTACCACAACACAAAGCGAGATGACATTCACAATGCCCATACCTCTCTTGTGGACGTAGTTTAAGGACATGCCCGGGTCCAAACGTCACAGAGTCCCTCCACCTTGTCACAACATGTCACATTTTCTTGACCCCCTCCTTCCCCCTAAACGTGTAATAAAATTAGTTAATTTTTTTTTTTTAAATCTTTATTGCGCGTAAAAAAAAGAGTACAACTGGCGGGCTTTCTCTACCAGTCAACCATAAGGCAAAACAGAAAAGCTGCAAGGTGGGTGCATTGAGAAATAAATAATAAATAAACCGTAACTTTAGAGCGAAGTAAAATTTATAAATAAATACTATAGTATGTTTAATTATAGCTTATGAGTACACTAATTATATACATATGTGTGAATTAACAAGGATAAATACATATACATATAATTGCGCGTGTATGTGTATGGGTGATGTATTTGATGGATGGCCCCTAGTGATAGAGGTGAGCATAGAAGATCTGCGAAATTCGTTAGTCGAGATAGGACCCTTGGATCACGCGGGATTTAACGTTTTACCTCAATAACTCTGAAAGTATTCAATTCTGTTTAAAATTTTCCAAGTCAAATCCCTCGGCTGAATCACGAGCTATTTTATGCTTAAATTATACTGCTATGGCTGATATGGTATGCAGGGTACAATTGAAATAAATGAAAATTAGACTTGTTTTCGTGATTTTTTTCTATCGAATCAACTTTAAACTTTTAAGGTTTTGTTAGAGGCTTCATTCGAAAATATAGTCTAGTTTCCGATGAAGTTTTTCATAACATTAGCCCTTCATTAAAACATGCAAAAATTCATTATAAAAACTAAAATTTTGCGTTAATTGCTCCTAAGAAGTATGTAGTCATTAGAACCTTATTGATATCTTTATGCAAGACCTCCTTTTATGGAATAGTATTATATCCGTATTGATCGGGTGATAATATACCCCGATTTTTTAAGATATGAATTTTTCTAACCTCAAAAGTAATGGTAATTTCGTTTTCCTTCCGAAATGCTAGGGTTCCCATGATAGCTAATATTACGGTACAATAATATGTAAACGATGCTATCATTTACTGCATAGATACTCAGATTTAATTTTGGAGGAAAAAAGTTACCACTAATTTTGAGGTTATAAATTTTTTTATCTGAATAAAATCGTACCACGAACCAGGGTCTACATCCAATTCATAAAGTTATCGTATCACATAGTCATTTACTATTTCGGTTCTTGGTCTTGGTCAGTGAGAACATGATTACCAAATAAATTATACATTAGATCGATTTGTTAGTAATTGTAATGTAACTCTCTCTTGATGAATTAATATTATATTTTTTATTAACAATTTGCACTACGCACTGTCATATGAGTACGTAACCGTTATTCGAGACTATAATTGCTCAGACGTTTCAGACAGTAAGTAGGTACTCTAGACCAAAAGCGATGGACAATATTTTATTTCACGAAAGTTGAGGACCCGCACGAAATCGCCTTTTCATAAAAATGGATATTATTGAAAATGTATTGTATATCGACCACAGCTATTTTTCCACCGCCAAATTCGTATGAAAACTGTTTTACGCTCATTAGTTTTACTATTAAGTAATCAAAAAATCGAAAAAAGTCAAACGTAGGGGCATAGCTATTGTTAATATACATCAAATTGTGTAAAAATAATTTCCATATTGTCAATATCCAGAGAGGGAAATGGGGACTACGTTTGTATGGAGAACCGGCCGTCCTCTTTCCTCTTAATCTTATATTTGATTTCAATCTGCACTCATACATTCCACATTCAATTTATATCGCGCTTTGTACAATTCAGTTAGCGTGCCCTTTATTCACGAATCTCCACTTTTCAAGCCAGTACCAGTGTGATCTCTGACTACATATACTTGCTACGAATTAAAAGACTAGTTTATGCTGGGGAAGGATAAATATAACACATTCAGAAACTGGTGAATGCAATGTTAAATAGTGCGGGGGAACACAAGTCTTATATGAGTCTAAATTTCAAGAATTTGATTCATTTTTAATTAGAAAACTCTCGTGAAACTCAGACGCAATTAAAAACAGTATGTATACCTAATAAAACCATTTGTTAAAACTGGTTGATCAACTGTAGTACCTACATTGTAAACATGGTTTACAGTACATATGGCACTAATTTACCTAGTGCGGTAACTAGCACTGTACGTACGTATGTCGAAAATTTAAAGGCCCATATATACTGTAAAACGTTGTACGATACACGCGCGAAAGGGTAATTCGCGTTTTAATTTATCGCCACTCGTTGCCAATTTCCTACTTTTCACACTTGTATCGTAATGTACTATTTTAGTAGCTTCTGCTTCTGAGCCTATTTTGAGGCCGGTATTAATTATTAGTTTATAGGTATATTTGTTAAGTACCTTTTTTGCAGTCAGTTAAAGGCCTAGTAACACCCTGTAGTTAGGCTGCGTTTCCACCAGAGATGTGTGCGTTAAGAACCAATATAAAGCTGAGCGAGGAAAACAAATGAAGTGATTCTATTGGTTCTTAACAAACATCCCTCGCTACGCATCCTCGCACATTTCTGGTGGAAACGCATCCTAACGCTTGTTTACGTTTTAGGGTTCCGTAGCCAAATGGGGGGAGGGGGGGGGGGTTGAGTCCAAAAGTTGGGTATCATATTTGCTGGGCAAAGGCCTCTCTTCTTCCTTTCCAATCTTCCCTGTGCATTTAAAAAAATACTTCGGACTAGGTGCGCTCTCAAATTGTTATAAGTGATTTATGTGTTAAACCTACTTGTACAGACAAACACTGTATACAGAGTGGATTTTCTTTTTGGGTCAGTGAGGGCAGCTACCAGATCCCGTGCTGCTACGCGGAAACGGTATTAGAAGACCTAGTCCACCAGGAGTCAACTTAAGGTAATGTACTAAAAAGCCACGAATTAAAGAAAACTTTTTTAAACATTTACTACTGAAATCTACGTTTTTTGTTTGATATTTTGAATGTTGTTACTGTAATGTCTTCATACAGTATTATGGTCCTTACACGTAACAGGACTGATTGGCGAGATAGAAAAATGTGAATAAAATTTCAAGTAATTTTCATTAATTCATTAATTTGCAAGGTCTTCTAAGACCGTTTTCGCGGAGCGGCACGGAATCTGGTAGCTGCACTCACTGACCCAAAAAGAAAATCCAACCTGTATATACTTAAGGTTAAGTTGAAAATAAACTTTTTTCCAATTGAATACTATACAGCTAGTATGTATGTGTACCTATTTCATCCCACGAAGGCAACCCTTGAAGACCCTTGTTATGTATAGGTATTATGTTATTATCCATCATTAAAGACACTCATATTACTCATTGAGTTTATTGTAAGACTCAACATTTCCCAACTCAAATGGCAGGTATTTTATGAAACACGGCATGCCGACACTCGGGTGCTCGCAGATGAGGGACGTGATTCAATTTGCATGGTATGATGGGCGCATTACTCGCTCGCTGTCGCGGCCCTTCTTGTCCTAGTGCGACAAGCTTTCATTCTCACTCGGTATGTGTCTCATCGCGAGATAATGTACTCTAATGCGGGCTACGTTTGAGGTGCCGTGAGTTAATAGTTATAATATGAAACATCGTTCAACTTACATACTTATGATTAAGAACTGCTGTTTTTAAGTGTGACATGGTTGGAGATTTTTCTTAACTTCTCCAGGCCAAGTTTTGCAGATTCGTAGTAAACAACCCTATAATGCACTTGGCACCAATAATGAGACGTAAACCACAGAACCTGGAAAATAAGTATTGGACATCAGTTTTTAAACACTGGCAACATTTTATCATAAGCAAGACTCATACCTAATTGGCGTTTGGCGACACAAGATTGGCGTTTCATTTATTAAATGGCGCGTGGCGTCATACTTTCCGTAGTGTGCGTGATCGGAGAAAAAAAACATTACGTCGGAAACATAAGATACGAATAAGTAGGATATTGTTTATACTACGTCGGTGGCAAACAAGCATACGGCCTGCCTGATGGTAAGCAGTCTCCGTAGCCTATGTACGCCTGCAACTCCAGAGGAGTTACAACTCGTTGATATTCATCTTTAAGCGCGCAAAGCGGTACAAATATTAGGGGTATCAGGGTGCGTAGCCAATATGCCAATCGTTTACGTAGCGAATGAAACGCAACTGTCGCACTAATATTGAGGAGTGATAGAGAGACACAAAGCGTTTCGTTGTTGTAGTGCAAGCGATTGTCACCTTGGCTAAGCACCCAGTGAAATATTTAAAATACCACAAATTATTTCTTAAATGTCTCATAATTTGTGCTGCTTCTATAGCTCAGTTCCAACTCCTTGTGTATGACCTTATAATTATGTGTGATGATGAAGACACTACGTTTGCTTTATTTTGTATCCGCTTCCCACCAGGATGCCCATATGCTTGTTTTTCAGCATATAGAACAAAAGGTAATTCATTTTGCAAACTATAGGGCACCACAACTCCCGTCGGAGTTGGTGTGAAGTTAGCTGGACGTCCGTTTGTGGACTTTTTCTCTTTATTCGGCTAAATGCAGCCTCTGCATGCCAGTTAATTGAGTTGAGTGAACGAAATTTCAAAAAGTTAGAGGCCGGTTATTTTAAACATTTATGGCGTTATTCATAACGCGTTACTGGCTTGAATTAGCTATGAATCGTTTGCTTTTTTCTATCATTTTGACTTATGTATTTGTAAGAAAGGGATAAAATATAATTTAACTAAATCTGGCCCGTAAAGTTTTATGAATAAGGGGGTTAAACCATAAGTAACAAGTTTGATAGTGGAAAAGGTAGGTATATGACAGTCGTTTGCACCATTTGTAAGGTTCCGTAGTCAATAATTGGTTTGATTGATATATCCGTCTGGCGGTTTGTCTATTCGTCCGTGCGCGGTTTCGCTTAGACTCAACTTAGTGTAAGAGTACACTTTGTAGAACAATTTTGAATAACATTTTTTCACATTTTAACGCGTTTCTTTCTATTCCCACAAAAAGCAAAACAACTATCCTGAAACTGAGAGCTGTGAAAAAGCTTAGATTGGCAAGTGTGACCATATCGTATTCCTGCCATTGGTAAAGTAATAATTGATTAGATTCTGTAAAGGAGACCGCGGGGAGGTTCGTATAGTTTAGACCGCCACCCGGCCGGCCTAATGAAGGGGCCATTCCATGTCCGCTAGCTCGTTTTACATGGCGACAAAATGACAATGTCCGTCTGCGACTTCATCCGCGCAGAAATTGTTGAAAATTTCAATTCTATTTTCGTCTAGTTGGGGGTTGAATTATGAAAAATTCGGATCGGTATCAAAACAACTGGACCGGTTCTGCATGAGGACGGGATCGCATAATGACCACAATTGCAGAAAGCCTAATATCTCAAAATAACATGGTAGGAAAATGGCTGCCTTGCAAAAGGTCTTCATCTCAAAATGGTTTACGGCCCGATTCGAAGAATGAGATACGATAACGATAGGTTCTGGTTTAGATAAGTTCTCATTTAGATATCGTTTGCATGTCGTATAATTGACAGAAGCAGCTCGATTCGGGCAACCAATGTCACTTTGAGGTTAGAAATATCGTAGATAGATCTTACTGGGATCATAGCGGAATGAAAATAAATGTCAATTTTGACATGCCGTTTACTTATCGATCTTTCCAAGATCTTAAACGTGTCTTAATCATTCTTCGAATCGGGCCGTTAGTAGGTAGGTAGGTTAGGTTCGGTAGGTAGCTTCAGATGCCCGAAGGGCAAACCGCCCAGAACTGGAGCCCGTTTAGATTGTGAAGGAAATGTTTTTCCTAGGTAGAGGTAGTAAGTAAGCTAGGTAAGGTAGAGCTAAACTAAAACGTTATATAAACCGGAATTATTTCATTGGCTATTTCCATGATCGGGCTTCATGTGACCCCGGCCGGCCGTCTGGGCGCTAATGAAGCGCGCGATGAACGTCCTACTAAAGAATTTGGAGTGATCTTGGGGTGGATTTTTTGAGCGCACCTTCCCTTCTTCATTAGTGTAATTAACTTATGCCGCACTCTTCCACAATTCGCTGCGGATCCCTGACTCCGGCTAAATTACTGTGACTTACAAAATCTAAAGGGCCTTGTGTTTTTACGTTACTTTATTGAAAGTGACTTTGAGGGCTTTCAGCCTCGATAAGCATTGCTGGGTAGTAATTTTAGCAATCGTGACATTTAAAATCTTGCGACATGGCCATCAAACAAAAAAAAGGAGTCCTTATTCTATAAATACATTGCGAAAAGCAAGAGTTTCCTTAATGAAGAAAAAATTCCAAAGTGGTATTCAGAATTATATCAGAGTAACCTGACGCGACTTGCCAGCAGCCTGGACCTATTTAATGAAATTACTGCATTATACATTTGGTACTTTAAATGAATGAAAACTTATTTTATTTTAACTGTTCTACTGCTTTTTATTTGTATTAGTAGTACATTACGAAATAAGTGCGAAAAATAGGAAATTACGATCTATTCGCACATGCATTGTACAACGTTTTACAGTACATAGGGCCCTTTACATTTTCGACATTGTTACGTAATGTGCTTATTATCGCACTATTGCGGTAAAGTAGCACCATGTGTATTGTAAATAGTTATTTACGATACAAGTGTGGAAAGTAGGAAATTCGCAATGGGTGGTGATAAATTAACACAACCCGAAGGGAGTGCTTTAAATCGATACAAGTTCCGAAATACCTATTCGATTGTACGATACGTTTTTACAGTACATATTTTGCCCTTTAAATTTTTGACATAGGCACGAAAAGTGCTTATTCCTGCACTAGTGCGTGAAAGTAGTACCGTACTGCAAAACTAATACTGTTTGTACAAACAGCACCACTCTCAACTGTCAACCTTATGCATTTTGTAATAAGGTCCCCCGATGAACAGTTAACAGGGTGAGCGACGGTACTTACTGTACATTATTTTTACAAACTTTTATTTTATGTTCGTTTTAGTCAAGTGTCACTTATAAAAGTCGAATGCTGCTGCTGTGAATAAAGGAGTCGTTAGGTATAATGACATCGTTTGATCAATTTGGAACTGAAATGTACCTTCGTTTAATGATGATTCCTGTGAAGTACTGATGGTCGTTTTATTATGTATTAACAGAAAAGTGTCTTGATGACTATGGGTCTCTCGTTACGCTCGTGATTATATTTGAATTTAGAATCTCTCGCTCGCGCGACTGGAAATCAGGGAGCCTACCGCGAACCACGTTCGACGTGCTGCCTCCCCGTCGCACTTACGTACAAATTTACAAGTGCGACAGCGAGGCAACACGTTGAAAGTGGTACGCGGTAGGCCCTCAGCACTTGTTGATAAACTTTTGCCACTTGGTTGCATAAATAGGTACCTGGGCGGCTACCGGGAAAATCGAAATTCGTCAATTGCGGGCATTTTTCTCTGTCACTCTAATTACGTGTTAGTGAGAGTAAAAGAGCTAGCTTGCAATTTGCGAATTTCGGTTTTCGCGGTAGGCCCCTGTTTCCAATTCGGTTCAGAAATTACAGTGTTAAAACTTTGACCGAATTGAGAACCCGTTTTCATATTTTGAAGGTGGTAGAAAGTAAGTTTCAGATTAATACAACAGCATTATAATTTGTTTGTGGAGTTTCACATCCACGGGCTTAGGGGAGACAGTCGGAGACAACGCGAACATGCAATATGAAACTTGTCTCAAGTAGTTTCGTTTCGTCTGCGTTGTAAATTGATCGAGCGATTTGTTCCGTTTTAATACGTATTATGCACTTAATACACGTATAGGTACGTATATTTATCAAATTCTGTAATTAATTATATTATGAAGTAAGTTTGTAACAATGTTTGTAAGCTATTATTTTTCTAGTTTTTATTACCAACTAAGAAAGTCCTACAATACAATACTTATTAAAAAAGGACTTGTTAATATATGTATTGATTAAAAAATGAAATCTGACCAAAAATGTGAAAATTAAGAATACAAATGTAGGTTGATAATTGATAATTTTCTAGAAGATCCATATAAGCATCTAGTATATTATTAGCAATGAGACTGACCCTAAAACTGCTATGCCACACCAAAATGTAAAAAAAAAACATTTTTGAATGTATAAACGTCAGCGTTACGGAAATGTTTGGCCACACTTTTTTACTAACTAGGTTTAGATACGGGATTTCTATTTTTATTACCATCTATTTATGGTACCCCCTTTACTATAAATAAATAAATATTATAGGACATTATTACACAAATTGACTAAGTCCCACATTAAGCTCAATAAGGCTTGTATTGAGGGCACTTAGACAACAATATATATAATATATACTACTACAATAATAATATGTATGTATATATAATATGTACTATAGGAACGTTTTCTATTTTATTTGTGGTTCCCCCTTTAGCTGACAAATAAAATAGAAAGTTCTATTAAAAGAAATAGTAATAAAAAATATAATATGTACCTTTTTGTCGGTTAGAAGATCCATGGCCAGTTGTCGGCCGAAATATTTATGTGTTTCCGGCAATTTCCTGCAACTAGACGCTGGCATGCTATAATATATATAGTTGAATTAGTTTTTGCACAGGACGAGGCGGCGACGAGCAAGGAGGGGAGGAAAGGGAGGGAAGTCTGAGGGTGCACAGACGCGGGACCACCCTTTCCACAAATTAATTAAAATAATTTGTTGAAAATGTCACGAATTTACCAGTCCCTGGGCTTGTTAGTGTGTTCTCGTCATTTGGTAAACGGGAAAATATCTCAGAACACAAGGACACCCTTAAGGATTACCGTGGGGATGTCGAAACTAATCGCCTAATTTGTTTCTGTAATGTCAATATATATTTTGAAATTCAAATATTGCTTTTGAGAATATAGGTAGTCGTGGTACTATTTATTCTTCATAGAATAGAATAATAATAATAATGGTACCTTATATGTAAGTTGAAAAGCGAATCGCCTAGCGTGGTATGGGCATGTGATGCGGAGGGATGAAAGTCATGTGACGAGAAAGGTATTACGAATGAATGTGGAGGGATGGAACGGCAGAGGAAAACCTAGGAAACGGTGGATGGATTGTGTGAGAGATGACATGAAACGAACGCGAGTGAACGATGAGATGACGGGTGACAGAAAGATATGGAAGGAAAAGACATGCTACGCCGACCCCAAATGAATGGGATAAGGGCAAGCGAATGATGATATGTAAGTTGAAAAGAATTTATAGGTACTTATTTAGATGTTTGTGTCCATGTATCTGTAAATCATTTTGATTATGTTTTTAGGGTTCCGTATTTTATGTTATCAAATTCACTGCCAGTATGAGGTACGCGCTACGCGCTGAAAATGGTATATATCGAAAAATGTATAAAAATAGAGAACCCGCTTAGAGGGTCGCTGACAGTGAATGTGTTAACTATCACTTTGGTACATATGATAGTTACGCATTTGTAGGTTATCCAATTGTACGTATACCCTGGCAAGCTAACTTTATCAATAGAAATGGGCGCGAAATTAAAGATATTTATGGAAAATAGAACCTTCGCGCATATATTTTTCAAATTGGCTGCTTATTCTAGTGATAAAGCTGGTTTGCTAGAGTATATCTACATTACGTTACATCTTTGTTGCTTATTCTACAATGACCATTATAGGCACTCGAACTTTAGAAATAAGTTTTTGATGTTATTACTTCTAGCTCATTTCGCTTATACTATAATTGAGATAAAATTGTCATCTTCTTACTTGAAAATTTGAATCAGCCTTAGTGACGATCGTGGGCTAATAATAGTTCGAAATCGCGTTTCTTAAACAGTGCTGTGTTGGCAGCATGGTTCCAGTTTTATCGCTTGTCACTATGCCCGTCACTTTCGCACTTATAAACTTGTTAGAACGTGACAGGCATGGTGACAAATGATAAAAAGCCGACCATCTTAGCCCTACTGTATCTGTTATAATATAATAGTATTATACAATATGATAATGTATTCGCCGAAGTATCCAACTGAGTATGCCCCCACCGCCCACCCCATAACTTTGCTTCTAGATGCTTCTTTAATCTATGCTATCCTGTTTAAATCATGTTAAAGCGGGGCTGCAACCGACGGTGCTAATAACTCTAAGATTGCACTTTAAAATATTGCAGTAAGATGATAGTGTTAGTCTAACTAAGTGCCTCGAAGCGCCAACGAATTTGATTAGTTCTACTAGAGAGACGTTCTATGTGATCACTTGCCATTCTATGCATATGCAGCCCGGATAGCGGAAAATTAAACAATGACCAAAAAAGGAAATGTACTGTTATCGTTTTTCTACTGGACTCTATTTAAGGAAATTTTGTATAAATAAGCGGAATGTATTTTTTTTCGTAAATGGACGGCAAAGTCGACTTTGCCGGTTAAAAAATAGGTCGAAAAGGGCGTAGTTTACAGTCAAACAAAAATTAAAAACATAGCAGTTTAGATTTCATACAAATTCCATTAGTTGTCGAGTTCCGAACTTATAAAAGTTGAAATGATAATATCAAATAAAGGTATAGGTTCCTTAAACAGCTAAACAGATGATCAGTACTTATTATTATAATGTTGGTACGGCATCTATTTAGCTGTCTCAAATAGGTTGGCGTATTTTCGGGAGAAAAATACACTTCTATTTATAAATTAAAAAATAAAAAGGCGGTAAAGCAAATCTTTTCAATTGTTTTTACTTCTTTCTGTGAAAATATATGTATATGTAAGAACGTTGCTTCTGTAAATTATTTCTGTTATATCTATATTTCTGCCATCATTTTTGAGAAAGCCACTATATAGAACTCGGCTGGAAGGCTACTTTCTGGCTTCGGATCAATTAAATGAACTTTCAAGGTCGTCCCTTTAAAACGAATGCTCCGCCGGCATCTCCAGCAAGTGGCTACTTCCGAGCCTCGATAATAATGTACTATTTATTTTTATTTGTAAATACTTTCGACCCCTACAGTAATTCTTCGTAATACCGACTTAGCAAAGAAACACGGAGCCCAATTCCGATTTAACAATAGTAAAAATAGTTACCTTTTTGAACCGGTTTTGTTACGACCTTGCTGATCGTCTTGGTAATTGGCGTGCATCTCACGCACGACTTTCACTTCATTTTGCATGTACTAATCAGCATGAGCGATCTTACCAAAATAAGATCAAAACTGTAACACTTTGTTAAATCTGGTAATAGCTAAAAAACAAAATAGTTTTCCTGTGTTAAATTTGTGGTTCGGTGACGGAGTTTTGTATTTGTAATTTTCCTTGATAGTGCCCTACGTCTGCTCCGTGTATGTGGCAAATCATCTTTTATATATTTTAGAAGAACAAAAAGTATTAAAAAATTCAAGGAATCTTACGAAAGCATGAAATAATTAAGGGGTTAAAGAACGCCTGACATCGCAAACATCTAAAGTGAAATTTCAAATGGCAGTGTTGCCATATTACGCTTACGTGCAAGCAGAGACAAGCAAATTATAAAGATTAGAAATTTCGTTCTAAGGTGGTATTGTTATATAGCTCCATATATTTTGTAAGACCGTTTTATATTTATATTATCTCAAAACAATCGACTACAAGGATGAGATACATAAAAAATGATATAGCTTACAATATTTACTTATTTAGTCCGATCTTTGTATATGGGCTAAGAAGCTAGGACAAAACGGAGTGGCACGTACAATAAATTCCCGTACAAGTAGCAGGGTTAATCGAGATAAACTTGCGCCTTTACAGATGTAAAGGCGCAAGGTTAGGTAGGCTTTATAGATATAAAGCCTACCTAACCTATAAAGACTCCTGCCCCATCTTTATTATTAGACATCGAACATAACGTAGTGGCAGCAGCACCCGACTTTTCTCACTTCTTTCTATTTTTTATCTAAGAAAATAAGGGCAATATTGTGTAGTTAGCTACACAATGTTATTTATCGTATTAAGGACATTGGTTTCCTACCCTTATTTTCTCGGATAAAAAATAGATGTGTCAGCTACTGGTTCCCTGACGGTCACTGGTGCCACTACTTTATCTACATGCGTTATTCTTATTATTGGCTGGTCTCTGGTGCGAGCATAAAGTTTGCCCGTGTCATGACGAGACGTGACTTCTTGACTTAGAATTTTTAGCGCGCTTAACAATATGTTCATGCCAGGTCACGGCACGCGTGAGGTGCAATATTGCGGAGATGTTGATGATATGGCTCACACACGGTAGCCCGATATGAGTCGACCGGTCGGTGGCTGGCTTGGATGCTGTGCTCGCCATCCCTACTAATCCTTACTTATATTATATATGCGAAAGAAACTCTGTCTGTTTGTTACCTCGTCATGCTTAAATCGCTGAACCGATTTAGATGAAATTTGGTATGGATGGAGATAGTTTGAGGCCCGAGGAAGGAAATGGAATAGTTATTATCATTCATCATCATCATCAACCCACGAAGATGAAGTCGCGGGTAGAAGCCAGTACACTTTATAAGGCAGGTGTGAGGTGCAATATAGCTGATATGGTCACACACGGTAGTCCGATACGAGAGTACTAGTATTAGGCCGCCTTGGTTGCTATAGAATAGAATAGAATTTGTTTTATTCATAAACACACAAACGGTAATAGACAGACATAAAAGAGAACATAGTGAGAGTAAAGTGTCACGAAATGGCCTCATCTCAGCATGTTGCTGGCGACTTCCAGCGCTGATCTTCCGATGAGACCATCGAATGCGAAATAATCACGGAAGGTAACAGAAAAAAGGAAAGAAACATAAAATAAACATGACGAACATACTTAACACTAAGTTTAAATAAAATTGCAAGGACGAAACGAACGTATCAGTCTGTACCGGTCCGGTTGGATCGTATCGTGGCGCGGCATTAAGCGTGCATAACTAGCGCCAGGTCAGCGGTAGCTACACGAAGTAAATCCAATGACAGATTTGACAAACATAATAATAAGATGAAACTCATAATCTCAATCCGTTTTCGATCATGAAAACCATAAAACAAAGTTGACTAAAATACGTAAACAAAAGAAAAACTAATAGTAGCATAATCAGCTTAAATAAAATAACTATTATAAGGATGGTGTGTGGGGAATGGTGTCGATTCCAAGCGTTATTCCTATACTTTACAGGGCAGGTGTGAGGCGCAATGTCGATGATATGGCTCACCCACAGTCGCACTCCGCCGGCGCATGTTCGCCTTAATTAAGATGTAAGGTGTAAGTGTAGTTTATATTTGTCACCACTAAGTAAATATATTTTATGTAGGTACTTAACAGTTCTATTCGAGTAATTCTGAATCATTGCTGAATGTCGGATGGTTCCGATTACCCCTAATTCCATCTTCGGAATTTGGCGGCAGAAACTGTAGTAGCTCTAAAAAACACTTTCAAGATCCATAATTTTTACGGACGAAGGCTCCTCACTCCTCACGTCCGTAATAAGTGTCGGGCCCTTTTGAATGGCACCCTGAAGCGGCGCGTGTTGTGCAACCGCTCGATGCTGCAATATCTGCAGCTGCAGTCGTAAGACGTGCCGTTTCTATTATGACGATTCATGTGTTTGAGTGATCACTTTGTAGATTGTGACTCGGCAATATTGCACGAGCGCTCTGTGATAGACGAGTGAATCATTCAGACTACAAATCTTCGCATAGTATTTCGAGTTGGCTAATCTACTTAAAGCACAGAAAGAATAGTATACGAGGGTTGTTCCGTTAATAGTTAGTCAACGGCGTACTATTAACTGTATTTATTTAATTTTACTGTAGCTTAAAGGCAAATTTCATTACAAACTTTTTGGTATAAATGTCACTGGCCAGTGACAATCAGTAATTTTTTTATGAATTTCAGAAAAAAACATGTCTGTCACTTTTTGTTCGCAAAAATGGAGCTAACGCGGGAAGCATTTCGTGCTATGATATATTATGATTATAAACGAGGGCTAACATACAAGGATTCTCATGAAAATTTAACTAGTGTTTTTGGGACATTATCCCCATCTCTTGCCACTATCAGTTACTGGTTCCGTGAATTTAAGCGTGGGCGGAGCGACATCAAAGATGAGCCTCGACCGGGGCGACCGCCAACGGCAGTTACTCCAGAAAATGTTATCAAGGCGGAGTGGTTAATAAAGGAATCTCGAAACATTACCCACCGAGAGATTCAGGACGAACTGAAGATTGGATCCCGGGCAGTTTCTACCATTTTGCATGACCACCTTCAAGTTCGGAAGGTTTCGTCTCGGTGGATACCACATTTTCTCACACAAGAGCAAAAAGATAGTCGTGTCGATTGGTGCAAATATATGTTGAAGAAATTCGATAATGGCGATTCTCAACAAGTGACCTACATTGTGACATCTGACGAATCTTGGATATATAGTTACGACCCATTTACAAAACAGCAATCAACACAATGGGTCTTTGAAGAAGATGATTTACCTACTAAAGTAGTTCGCGGCCGAAGCGTCAACAAAAAAATGGTTGCTGTTTTTTTTCGACGCAGTCGACCTGTAGCCGTAATTCCACTTGAAGATCGCAAAACAGTTACCAGCCAATGGTACAGTGAAGTTTGCTTGCCACAGGCCTTCCAAGAGCTGAACGTCAGTCGTCCAAGTACTGGAACTCGGGGCATCATTTTTCATCAAGATAATGCTCCGGCTCACACGGCTTCCAGAACCATGGACTTTTTGAGCAAATCAGGTGTGCAACTACTACCACACCCTCCGTACAGTCCTGACCTGGCTCCGTGTGATTTTTTTCTGTTCCCCACCTTAAAAAAATTATTACGTGGACGACGATTTTCGACGGCGGATGAAGCAGTGGACGAATTTAGGCGACTTTTTTTTGACCTTCCGCAAGAACAGTTTTTTTCCTGTTTTGAAAGCTGGTTCAGCCGAATGCATAAGTGCATTAATGTAGCAGGGGAATACTTTGAAAAGTTGTAAATAAAGTTTTATTATATTCCTTATAGTTTTTGTTTAACTAAAAATTTTCAGTACAGCCCTCGTATTGTGTATTAAGGGCGGTAAAAAAGAATTTACGAACAGGTGTTAATTTCCCAAGGCAAAAGCGAAGGCCAGCCCGTGGCACACACAATATTTTTTTTAAACACTTGTGAGGAAATAAATAATAATCGAAATAATTCTTAAATACAGTGACATTTCAAACATTTGTAAATTTTTTGTCAGGTTAGGTATCGAAGGCCTGTGCCTTGTGGTCTGTACCTATCCGGTATTCAGCCACGATTGAAAATTGTGTAAATATTTTAAACAGCTATTAAATTAATCAAATTCAATATTTATAAACAATTGCAAAAAATAATCATTTATAAACGTCAGTAGTTTAAAAATAAATCTCATTTATGTGTACCTACTTGAAAAAACATTCTACCTAATATGCCCATGGGCGTAATGAAAAAAAAAAACTACTATGCCCGTGGGCATAATATAGCTCATTCCATCTCAGTATGATGGCATACAATAACACCGCTTACGATCAAGTGTGATGAAAAACAATACAAAGTCACGCTTATCGATATTTTCATGCTATGTCCTTTTAGCATGACGTTAAATTCCGTTCAAAGCTTTAATATATAAATAATTAAATATGATATTCTTACACAAACTGATTAAGCCCCACAGTAAGCTCAAGGAGGCTTGTGTTATGGGTAATCAGATAACGTACCTATAAAACTTTAAAAAAAAAACACCCATGACACAGGAACAAATATCAAAAATCATCACACAAATAATGCCCTTGCCGGGATTCGAACCCAGGAATGGTCCTGTCGATCGGCTTCACATTCTGGGATTGCTGGGCATGCAGACGACTAGTCTATATTGATTACTTGTCTAGACTTCTACAGAATAGTGACTCCGCTTGGGATGAAGCAATTTATTTCTTTGACGGTTCTCGATCGACTGGTAGCGTATTGTAGGTATGGTAGTTATATTTGAGTCGCTTTGAAGTGTGCCTTCCTACATATTTATATTTTAAATGAAAAATTCCTCGGCACGGGAAAATAAAATGTGAGAACTAGTGCTATATAAATGCCTGTACTATTGGTACAGCCGAGTTCATAAATATATGAGCAAATCCAAGCATCAAAAATAAATGAGCATAGAAAAGTACATATGCTCTGAACACATTAACCAATCAAAAATATGTACACATATTACCTGTCATATTAATCTGAGCAAGTATCACAATAATATGTAAGCATCTGAAAAGTGATAAATGTCTGTACTAATATTTTTCAAAATTATTTAACCAAGTGAAAGTACACAAATACCTACGCAAAAGATTTTTCAAATATTTATAAGCATGTAGTGGCACAAAAATATCTGTACTAAAGTTTTATAATTTTATGTGAACACATAAGTTCGTAAATATCTAAACTACCATAATCTAAACGAACATAAGACTTAACTGTTTGACAATCATCGAAAAGAGTACCGTACTGTCAAATCATATATTTATCTCTTTCATTTTAAGTGTCAAGTCATAGAAGTGTTATATTATAAGTGTTTGCTTGCGGCTTCTTAGCAGTTCTTACCCATTCTTGCTGCTTTCGATTTATGATCGACTCGATCGATCGACTAGTATTCGACATGGACACTTTATGTCAATGTGACAAGGATTAAGTTCGAATACAGAAAAATCTTCGTTGTTCAAATTTAACCTATATTTCCATGAAATAAAGTGCCCCTGTCGGTGACTAGTGCAGCGTCGAGCACTAGTACTTCTACCTTAGAGGTTGTTATCAACTTTAATGACTGGCCACTTACAATTTTAAAATGATAAGCTGTTCTTGATGTTGATGTTTGCCAAGTTTTATGCATAGGGCTTAAAGTCTAATGGCGTTATTCATAAACGCGTTACAGGCCTGAATTAGCTATGAATCGTTTGTCTTTATCTGTCATTTTGACTTATGTATTTGCAAGAAAGGGATAAAACAAAATTTAACTAAATCAGGCTCGTAAAGTTTTATGGATAAGGGGGTTGTTGAAGAGTATAATGATATATGTATGTATAATAACATATACAAATTGTGATTAATATGCGTTGCATTGAATATTGAAAGAATACAATTTATTCCTATATCAAAATGTACAGAATTTCCGAGCATTTCAAACAGATCATGTCAAAATACAATATAATAAAATAATAACAGAGTAACTTATAATATAATCTCTAAACTTAAGCCTATTATATATTTTGATAAGTAGGCCGTGAGAACCAGGTGATTTATTTATTCAGTTTTAATCCGATACTTCACATAAAATTGTAAAACGTTAGTACAGATATTTTTTGTGCCACTACATGCTTATAAATATTTGAAAAAACTTTTGCGTAGGTATTTGTGTAATTTCACTTGGTTAAATAATTTTGAAAAATATTTGTACACATATTTATCAGTTTTCAGTTGCTTACATATTATTGTGATATTTGCTCAGATTAATATGACAGGTGATATGTGTACATATTTTTGATTGGTTTATCTGTTCAGATGCATATGTACCTTTGGATTTGCTCATATATTTATGAACTCGACTGTAGCTCAATCGCGTTTTATAATATATCTACCGCGTGAACGATTTTACCATTATTAAAGTTTTGATTTTGTTATGATGATACGAATAAGGGTCAAGATTCGCAGTCAACGAACTAGATTAAAGCCCAATATAGACGGTTCAAGAACGAACAAGGTCGATATTTAGTTGATCGACTGAATTCATTGTACTATACTCGTATGTATTGAATATTGCATGCAAGTTCTTGAACCGTCTAAATGGAGCTTAACTATAGAAGTCTGACTAGAGCTCAACAAATGCAGAGCTTGGCAACGTCTCATACTCGTATTGTAATGCCGCGCAAGAGGTTTGACATTTGACATAATTATAGAATTAAAGTTTTGGCAATCAATAGAACTTTTATTGGTAAATCACTACTTTTTTTTGATAGCGGGAAATTGTGTACCCGGTAATATTAAAAGCTGCAGGCGGGGTGTAGGTATTAATGGAGAAGAGATATCCGAATGATACGACTAGAATTGTATTTTAGGCGCACCATATATTATTATCGATCATATTATATCAGTATCAAAATTCAAAACTAAGGTTGTTACAGGTACATTGTATCAGTAAAAAATAGTTTTTATAACCAAAATATCGTTCGATGGATGAAATAAGTACTTACATATGTATTAAAACAGCCGCTTTACTGGGTACTGCGAGACGCAAGTTGCTTGGAAATATTATGAAAAAAAAAAACATTTTTTAAAGTGGCCACGCAATTTTGCGGCTGGGTGTACTGATCAAATTATTTTTAAGAAATATTTTGATTTGTGTTGTTTGTGTAGTCATATACAGTGTATGCCGCGTCAGCTAAAGACGCCGGTTCGATTCCGGCCTTGGCCACTGGGGGCATGATCACGTTGATCACGTTTTCTTTAGTATATGACATACGATTACGATACGATTTATGATAATTAGAATGTTGGATACCCTGTTTTTGGGTTTTTGATACGACAATCATATTACGAGTAGAGTAATACTGGACGTATTTCAATTTCAATTCAATTATTTATTTATTCGAATCTAGGGATTTATTAGATTTGAGGTGACGTTAGGATGTAAAGTATGTAGCTGCAATACTGTCGCGCGGACGTTGTTGCTGGTAATTTATTTTATACAATGAGTGACGAATTGAACGTCATAATCACGGTAGTAATGCGGCGGTGAATGGAGATTGTCAGATACAGCGGCGGGAACAATGACGCCGCAACAGAAATGCTGCTGCAGTTGACATAGAACGTCGCCTATAGACTGACAGATCTAGGCTTCACGTTTTACTGTACTCGTACTCAGTAGCGGCCTTAAGAGGGAAATAATATACCACGTGATCGTCAATACAAAAAGAGAAAACCATTTTCCACTTCTATATTTTTTTCCATTCTTTATGATTTTTTAATACGAGTATGATAGTGAAACAATGAATAACTAGGTTTACTTATTAGTTTTATATTTTTTCAAAATTTGCAAAAAAAAAAGCGAAACCTATAAACCAAGAATATATTTATGCTGAAGCGATCGACATCAAAATCAAAGTGATTTGTTAAGATTTATTTTGTAGAAACCATTTGCTCCCGGAATGGAATATAATAGAAAAATTACCGTTATCTCTTTAGATTTGAAAAGCTATTCTACCCAGTAACCTTCGCGAGGCCCCAGGCGGCCCTAGTAAATATCTGCTCTGCGAGGCCCTTGTGAACGTGTGATGGGGTTGATGCGAGGCCCCGGACGGCTGCCCTGCTCGCCACCCCCCTAAGGCCACCACTGCTCGTATTGCAACAGAATCGCATTTTTCACCACGTCGTTTGAGAGCGTGTCCGGAAATGGACCTGCGAAACACTCTCGTTTGACACTTCCTTTCATGCAGTCTAGTTTCCCGTGATATCTAGCTTTGACTGCGCAGATCACCTTCCCACATTTGAATTACAATTGACAATATTTCAAAATTTCAACTTATCTATTTAATGAGCATATTACAAAGAACATGAAAATTCTAACAGAGCGTAAGTCAAAAATGACATCACTCAAATTTTTTTAATGAATCAAATTTCCAATATGCAATTATTATTTTTATTAAAAAACACGAAGCGTCCATCAGGATGACATTTGTCACTGACAGTTCTGTTACCCTAGTTCGAATTAAGAGAATATCACCCTTGCAATTTAATTAAGCTACCTGCCTAAGCCTGTTGTTACCTGGTTCTATTTTCCTTTAAAATTCATTTGTAGTTTTACATGTATGTAAAATGTATAATTGTTGGTGCAATAAAGAATATTTACTTACTTACTTACTTAAGCTGTGATTTTCATAGTGTTTGTAAGGGAAAGAGATGCAACACGAATGTTAGGGCAAATTTTGTTGATTCATGTTTTATGTCTTTCTTAAAATAAGTCAAAATGACAGATCAAGACAAACATTTAATAGCAAATGGAGGCTTGTAGCGCGTTAATTACTTAGTTGTTACTACAAAATATACAGTGGTAGGTACCTATACAGGTGAACATACCTACATTATAAAAAGTGTGTTATAGTATAAATATGTTGTACTTACCCGTAACAATCGAGTCAAATTGAATGTACCTTATACATTATTTTGTATTCGATATGTAACTCTATGAATGTAAGTTAATATAGGTAATGAATATAAATAACGTTATGTCATTTACCTTCCATACTCCTGCCCTTGGGGCATGATCACCACGTTTTTTTAAAATAAATTAGCCTTCAAATCGCCTATTTGTGAGTTGACTTCTGCACCCTACATACACTCTTACAGTAGCTATTGTATAGCAATTGAGTGGCGCGGCGCGGTTCCCGACGTTTTAAGTTTCCGTTCCGACACTAAGTACAAGCGAGAGACAAACTGACCGGACCAAGGTCGCGGTCCGGTACGCCCGTCTGTTAGCACTATTAGGCACATCCTACACGGAACTAATTCAGAATTTTGTACTTATTATGGTCACTAGTATTTCTATACCATTGGTTCTTAACTTGTCAGTTGTAAGGAGCTACTCGACCAATTTTTTTTTACTACGGACCACCAAATATTTGAATGAATGTATGGGGCCCAATACATTTCACGACTTTTCTCTTTCCAAACAGACTCTACCTAAGGCTATGACGAATAACACCACAAAGTTCACGAAGGGTTGTTCTGAATATATATTCGTGCACTACTTTAGGTGCTTCCAGACCATTGAGTTTAAATGATTGTTTTAGCCAGTACAAAAAACAAATAGAATAAACAATATTCTTAATCATTATAATTTGTAGAGGTAGGCTTAGAGTTTCCGTTTTTTATTTAATTAATTTTAGATCGTTTGATACCGCCTAAAATGGAGTCTGTGCAGTGTAGTCTATGTTAGACTGTGACAGCGCGTTATTTGAACACATGTAGTAAATAAAGCGGCGTGTGCACATATATCTGGCGCTATCGCGAGCCGTGTCCGGCGTTTTTGCGCCGGAACCGTGTATGAGTTACGGAGTCCGACGGCGTCCGGTCGCCGGGCTGACTCGAAAACATGATATCCATCCCTGTGCGAGACGGTCACGGGAAACTTTCACAGCGGACTGATAGGGTTACCAGTTACTAATAAAAAATATGGAACATCACGACTGTTCATATAGTTTAAAAATCATTAAAATTCAGGATAATTTTATTATGAATATTTTATCTCGTGCAAGTGAATAGTAAAATTCTTAATGAGATTAAATGATCTTACACCTTATTTCCAAATGTTTTGAAAAGCGTGGTTTTAAAATCCTGAAAAACAAGCTTTTTTATTTATTAGTTACCAACTGAACAGCTGATGTGTAGAGTTAGAGCCGGTGTAGCTTTATTTGACGTACATAAGCGCATTGTAATATGCCTACTTGAATGATAAAATACCTTTATCTTATCTTTATCTTTAACAAAAAAAAAATATCGCAAAAATTAAATGAATACAAAACCCATTTAAAAAGATTATAAATGTCACCCTGAAAATCGAGACGCGGTTGGTCTAAATATTTAGTATTTTTTTAGATAAAATACTTTACTAACGGCCCGATTCGAAGAATGATTGAGACGTGTTTAAGATCTTGGAAAGATCTTTAAAAGATCGATAACTAAACGACATGTCAAAATTGACGTTTATTTCGATTCCGCTGTGATTCCAATAAAATCTATCTACCATATTTCTAACGTCAAAGTGACATTGGTTACCCGAATCGAGCTGCTTCTGTCAATTATACGACATACAAACGATATCTAAATGGGAAATTATCTAAACCAGAACTTATCTTTATCGTATCTCATTCTTCGAATCGGGCCGTAATTCACATTTTTCGGAAAAAAGCGAAACCTATAAACCTAGAATGTATTATGCTGAAGAGATCGACATCAACCTCAAAGCGATTTGTTAAGATTTAGTTTAGTGGAAAACGTTTCTCCCGATCTTCTTCCTTCTTCTTCCTCGCGTTGTCCCGGCATTTTGCCACGGCTCATGGGAGCCTGGGGTCCGTTTGACAATTAATCCCAAGATTTGGCGTAGGCACTAGTTTTTACGAAAGCGACTTCCATCTGACCTTCCAACCCAGAGGGTAAACTAGGCCTTGTTGGGATTAGTCCGGTTTTCTCACGATGTTTTCCTTCACCGAAAAGCGACTGGTAAATATCAAATGATATTTCGTACATAAGTTCCGAAAAACTCATTGGTAGGAGCCGGGGTTTGAACCCGCGACCTCCGTATTGCAAGTCGCACGGTCTTACCGCTAGGCCGCCAGCGCTTCTCCCGATATTGATATTCATAGACGTTTCTCCCGATATGGATATTCATAGAAAAAATACCGTTATTTCGCTAGGATCGCAAAGCTATTCTTCCCTCTTAAGTAGATTTATATATAAATATCAATTCGCTAGATATGCACTTTATTTTAAACATGAAAATATACTGTCTGATTTGAGAACCTCTTCGACTTTTGAAGTCAGTTGGTCCTTACGCCTGTTTCCTACCCCTTTTCCTCACATATCCTGTCTCCTGGCAACCCTACCTGAACGTAGTTTCGCAGTAATGCGAATTAAATTGCAGGTAAATTATGACTAAACTGCTGCAGCTGCTAAAGTTTCTCAATAATGGGTTTTTGCGTTTCCACGGGAAAAAACTCGGTCCATTTTGGTGAGCCATCTTTTATTTTGGTAAGTCCTTTTGTACCGAGATTTTACATTTTATGTTTTACGGTTATTTACTGGGAATATCTAATGAGCTTAGTTTACGCGTCGCTTAATCCTTATATAAGTGACCCAATTTCTTTAGCGTGTGTTTACCATCTCACTTACTCGTAAAGGGCATTATTTTAAGCATGCTTAGGTGTAGGTACATACATACTAACCAGGTTTTATCAATAATAAAAAAAGAAAAATGTTTTGATGGTTATCATTGTTTTTCCAAAACTATGGGGGTCAAATCGATAGCTTCTAAGACCCTCTATCAGGGCCCTTATTCGACATGCTAAAAGTGACGTTTCGTGTTGATTTCCATTTGATGTGGGAAATATTGTGACTTGTCGAATTGCTATCATCAACACCTGTCAGTGAACAATATCCACACTAGAGGCGGGGCGTTGTACCGGAATAGTTTTTGGAACAGGTTTTTTGTAATAGACTACTTTTAGCTTGTCGAGTATTTAAAAGTACGAACTTTGATTTCTGAAATAAAACAAATATGAAACTTTCATCACCTCGTACCTCCATTCTTACCGTTACTTTAAGCAAAACAAAATTTTGTTAACAGACGGTCGTCTGGGCGTCTGTTGTATCTAAAAATAGTGTAATAATATATAATAAAAATATGTCAATGGATTCATAGCCTTCACTCAAAACGTCATAATATTTCCGACCCCTACCGAAATAATAAGTCGATATTTGCATAAATAATCCTTATTTGTAAGACGCCTAAGACCGGCAAATACGTAAACTGCCTATTGGGGGTCATACTCGTAAAAGTGGTATTTTAGACGTACTTTTGGTACGAGTAACAGAGACGTACTTTTGGTACGCAGTCCCAGCTCTAGTCAGGATTCTAGTTGTCAAATATAAGCGTGTCGAATACGTATTAGTTAACTGTCAAATGAAATTAGATCAACGGTAGACTTTTTTGTCGATGGGTATGGCTGCCATGTTTGGATTTATGACATTTGAAAGGGGATCCTAAGGCAGAGAGTAGTTTTTTCTGTACGATTATGATTCTTCTACTCGACGCAAGATGGAGTTAGCTGCCAAATTCCGATCTTGGCGTTATAAAAATAAACCGCAAGAACCATGACAATGACATGCAGTTGCGTCGATGTAGATCTATCATAAAAACGTACATGTGACAATTGTCCAGGATTTAAAAAAATCTTGACAATTAATAAATGTCAAAAAGAAAACTGATTTATTATAAAAATACAAATTATATATAAAGTTTGATTTTAAAACCAATGATCGTGGGTCCTAACCCCGGCTCTTAACAATGAACATCTTGTAACTTGTGTGCAAAATATCATTTAACTTTTACCAATTACTTTTCGGTTAAATAAAATATCACGAGGAAGAAGTAGCCCCAATAAGGTATATTTTCCCCTCTGGGTTAGAAGGTCAGATGGCAGTGAGACAGGGAGAGATAGTGAAGAATGCGGCAAAATAATCATTAATTGTGTTGTTAGACTAGCTTTTTTTGTTAATATGAAAATTGACGCAACAGCAAGCTCAAAGCCCCCTATGAGCCAGAGCCTCTTAGGTGCAGGCTTAATTGGCTCATCCGAGGGAAGCGGAGCTTCGGCGACTAGCTGGTTGCGTCTGCTTATCAACTTCTTCCAATTCACTTTTACATCAACTCCTTATAAATTTGTAAATTAAGGTCAACTTTGTAAGAACTAATACCTGTGCCATACTATAAATTGGACGATATGCCTAATTAATTGTTATTAATGTTGAATTTTTAATGGCGTATAATATAAGACAGCGGTCGTATAATGACTGAGAAATTTGGATTTTTCTGTTTGAATAAACAGCAAACTGGAGACATTGAGATTAATTATAAACTTATTATTTTAGGTTTTATCAAGAAAAAAGGTCTTAACAGATTTATGAATAGGCATTGGCAGAAAAACAGGCGTCCGACCACGCATAATGGAGGATTCTATTTCTTTTATCATGTAGCTATATCTATATGACCTCTGCCGCCGACTTTTTCACCCGTTGGCGCCTGTGCCCAAATCCTTCTAAGACCGAAGTTTGCTGTTTCCACCTGTCCAATAAGCTGGCACATAAGACCCTCAGAGTTAGATTCCGGGGTACAGCCTTACAACATAACTATTCCCCAAAGTATCTCGGTGTTACACTGGACAGAAGCCTGACATACCGATTGCACATAGAGAAGCTAAAAAGTAAAATAAGGACCAGGATATTTTAATTACGATACATAAATAACTACTAAAACATGTTTTCTGCAAGAAATTAGTTATCTTATTATATTATAAAATATTTATTATCCATCTGTGATGTTTATTTCTTGTGAAGATATCGAAGTTTCGCTGTGTAGCACTTATCGATATATAATATGATCAAAATCGACCCGTCCACATCCCTAAAAATCCACACATACACATTTTTACGCACATATACAAAGCAGTATAACCACCAAAATGGCTACGGCTTGAGTATTCAAATTTGTATTGAGAAAAGGCAACTATATCTTGTCTTTATTTGCCTCTCTATCGCTCGAATATGCAATACGCATGCACTCTTCGTCAAAATCGGTTTCAAACTTTTTCGACTGAGTACGCGCAATAAACGCCTAGTAGTAGTATTTAAATGTTTACCGTATTCATTTAAAGTATCGTAGGACAATGCCGCTATGTAAACTGTAAGGTGGGTCTTAAATTAGTGTGAGTTATTTTGGCACCGGACTCAACCTTCACGTTACAATATTTAAAGTATTGCGCTGTCATAGTAACGAAAATGATAAACACGTCAATCGGAGTAAACAAGTAACTAAATGATGCAAACAAGAAAATATTGCAAAATAGGTACATATATATGTACCGATAATTATTTTGTGTTAAAAATATGAGGCAAATTATACTGCCCGATTATACGGACTACATATTAAAAACGATTATCTTGGAAACAGTCAATAGGTGAACAAAGTTATAGTAAAATTGGTGCATAATTTCAGGGCTTGCCTGGCCCACGCATGATGTACCTACCTACCACGACCACGGCCGTCTCCTATTACTATTTTTTTTCTAATTCCCTAACTAGCGAACAATATTTCATGTTCATAGTCTAGAATTTAAAACCTTAGCTACATATTTGTGGCGCTTGGGGTTGAAGTTGAAACCCTGGGATCCTAGCGTGGGTCTATGAGGAAATGTCAAAACGCCTTTTAAAGGTTTCTGGTGACCAGAGGCCTGGCCTATATTTCAATCGGCGGATCAGCATTGTTATCCAGAGGGGCAGCAGCCTTCTGGACACACCACCGACCGACCAGAATTTATTTATAAGTTTTTATCTTAAGTGTTTTTATGATATTTTATATATAAACTTACAGATGTCGAACCACCAGCAAAGTTTTTGAAGAGGTGTAGTTCCTGGTACCAACTGGAAACTGAAACTAATAATCTACACTCAAGAAAATGAAATATAGTCACAGAAAACTTTAATGTTTTATTTTATTAAAGAAAAACGTTAAAAAAATGTGTAAACAGAAATATATATTTTTTAATTCGTAGTTGAATAACATAATATGTATTTAATCTCCTGTACATAGGAATCGTCTTTTTGTAGGTTTATATAAACAATAAGTACTTAGGTCGATTTAGGCATCAACTCATCACACCAAAATTTTGTTCTAACCGGTCACACCGCCAAAAGCAGTATTATTTGTTTCAACCCGTCACAAGTAGATTTAGTTCTATTAGGACACATCGTAATTTTGTAGCTATTGGTCAAACTGCAAATCTGTTCCTATTCGCCATCCCGTCAAACTGTTCTAACTAGTCACAAGGAGGATACCTAAACAAATTTCACTACCCGCCAAACGTGTAATATAGACCATACAGTAGGTCCTAATGGTGATGGCGACTGTACAATGGGGTTGCGTATACATACAAAGAGCATTCAAATAGTTGGTGATAGACCAAGTGACCGAGTTACTAACAGTTATATTATATCTTTTTTATAAATAATGTAATAGCGTAATTTTTGGAAAAATAATAAAGGATTCATGAACCATCTCGTAATTTTTAAAAAACGGACTTTAAATCATATGCCTGAAAGATGTGTTAAGGTATACTTACAACTTGGATCGTGAACGTGGTTTAGAAGCAACTGGGTGCGGAGTAAATTGCTTGAATTTTTTTAGAATTTTGAGCGTTTCTAGGAGAATATGTGGAGCGAGCATTATTCGACGTGTAGGTGTGGGTTCAACAAAAAGATCGCATGTCAATAGTGCTTTACTGTCGTTAAAATTCAATTAATAATCGCCTTTATCGACCATCAGCTGTGTGGTCACTTTTTAATTGATTGACATTGTCAGGTATAGTTTCACTACTCGCCGCCGCATTATTCATAGCGCATTACTTATCCTATCGGATACAAGATGTCGCTGATTCTTGTAAAGTTATGTTAAAAAAAAAGACGCCTTACTCTATGCCATATATTGTATGAAAGGAAGGGTATTCCCTGTCGTACGTCAAAAAATCCAAGATGGTGCCCAAGCCCATGGACAAAAAAGTCTAGCAATAAAATCAACACTTGTCAAAATTTGACATTAGCAATCCACAGTCAGGTGACAATCAAATCAAACCGATCCACTTCGAGTTCAGAGCCATTACAAACTGTATAGTAGTAATAAACAAAGTTGATTTTAGTTTGATTATTTTTTCTATGAATGAGTTTTGATTGTTCCAAATGATAATATCCACAGTTGATAGAATCAACTCTTGATACAATCAACATGCGATAGAATCAAGTGTTGATTTGATGTGGACGCGAAATTTGACAGTTGTGCATGTCGAATAAGGCCCCAGGAAGCGTTACCTTGTAGGTATAATACATAGGTAACGAAGGGAAGTAATTATAGCAGATATTTCTCTCAACAATTCCTCTATTAAACTATGTCACTAAGTTGCAAGCTTTGCGAGCAAATGAGGCTATAAGCCGAATAAAACTATGAACCGAGCTGGTTATTATGAAGTACAAACCATTTTAACAAACGTTTGAAATATATTTACACTTTTTTCAATTCAAAATGGTGTACTATTTTTTTCATTATATGAAATAAAGATGATTCTGCATATATTTTTTCTACAGAGTTTATTGCTATAAACAATTACCTATATTATAACGAAGGAATTTCAAAATGAACATCAAATATTCTCTCTGAATAAGTTGTTTTACGGGAAGCCTAGAAGTGGTCGCTACTATTGAGCCGGCTTTTCCCAACATATTTATATTTATTATACTTACTTAGAGCAGGTCTAGTAAACACTTATAACGATTTAGATGTTTTCAGTACAGGGCTTAAACGGAAAATACATTTACCTAGGTTAATTCTCAGAAAAAAAAAAAACTGTTTTTGAACGCACAATCTAAAATTTAACAGATACTAACAAGTAAAGCGCCTATGTGCCCACAGTTAGTAACCAAGCATTTTTGTAACTGTTAACCTTGACACGTCTACCGCGAACATCGAATATTGCAATTTAGTTATCTATCGCTCTTGCATATTCGAGCGATAGTGAGACAAATAGACGAGCAAAGTGATTCGCGGTTATGGCCCTGTCTTAAAGCAGCCTCTTATCTTCTTGTGTAGGTTTTCCGTAAGCACTCGCGTTTGAATTTACGCCCATTGTCGGCAAACATAGGGACAGAATGTGTAACAGATAGGCAAGTTTATGGCTGTTTGATGTGAGCCTAGACAATACGACAGTAAAATGTAGCTAAAATTTATATTCTACTACATTACCAACTGAGTACATTTGATATGTCTAATCGAAATAGGGCAGAGAGAAAATCAGAAACTATATGAGACAACTAATTTGTTCTTAGGAACAATGAGGCTGATTTTAAAATATAAGAAAATTTTTAATCAAAGGTTTTTATAGAGCATATTCAGATGGAAATTGAACCCGGTAAAATCTGTAAAAAACTGGAGGTAATTTTATTGCAAAAATACAAATGAAAAGATTAGTGTTAAATGGTACATTTACATAGTTATATACTGTTATTGAGTAACAGATTTATGAGTTTTGTATAGGTACTCTATGGTTTACAAAACATTTGTATGAAAATATGCATATATTTATGTACCTACAAGTATTGAGGATGTTTTGAAAGAAATCAAACCAACAATATTAAATATAGGAGTTAAGTGAGTTAGGAAATCTTTCATGCGTTGCAGATTTATGAGGATCCTTATTGGCCCAGTAAATACGACGGCGTACAATTAGCAGAACAAACAAGACGAACAAAGAGACTCGAGACAACGGATGGAGACATCTAATTCCATTTTATTCCTTTATGTATT
This sequence comes from Cydia pomonella, assembly GCF_033807575.1. Classification (NCBI taxonomy): domain Eukaryota; kingdom Metazoa; phylum Arthropoda; class Insecta; order Lepidoptera; family Tortricidae; genus Cydia; species Cydia pomonella. The sequence goes on from NC_084704.1 coordinate 32,587,058, forward strand.
AATCGAATTAAATGTAAAGACTTTTAAGGGAAATTGCGGCTACTGTTTGTTCAGTAAGGCATTTTGGTTTGAAATGATAGGATTGAATTATTTGAAAGTTGTAAGGTTTATACATTTAAGTGTTTTGATATTTGAGTGATTGTTAATAGTGTATGTAGCCAGGATTTGAGGATACGTAAGCACGTAAGGTTGCGGGTTCAAATCCTGGCTGTTTGTTGAAGCCATTGAGTTTTTCGGGGCTTGTGTACGGAATATCATTTGATATTTATCACTATTTTTTCGCTAAAGGAAAACATCATGAGGAAACCTGCTTATGTCCCCGAAGAAATTCAAAGGTGCATGTGAATTCCCGAACCCACTTTGGTCTAGCGTGAGGACTATAGCCCAAACCCTCTCGCGCATGAGAGGAGGCCTGTGTCCAGAAGTGGGACGTACCTATATTAAATAAATAAATATTATAGGACATTATTACACAAATTGACTAAGTCCCACAATAAGCTCAATAAGGCTTGTGTTGAGGGTACTTAGATAACGATATATATAATATATAAATATATTTATAAATACTTAAATACATAGAAAACACCCATGACTCAGGAATAAATATCGATGCTCATCATACGAGTAAATGGCCTTACCAGGATTTGAACCCGGGACCATCAGCTTCGTAGGCAGGGTCACTACCCACTAGGCCAAACCGGTCGTATATAGGCTTAGTTATTATATTATTATTAACCTTATGATTTTATAAGTCAACTTGATAGGATCAAATCTATCGGTGTCGTTTATGTACCTACCGCTTATTATTTGAAAGTGTTAGAATGGATCCTTAAAATTTTTGAGCCAAAATATCGTCGGCCTAGAACAAACAAAAGTACCTATTAAAGAGTAGCGTTACTATAGCGATACTGCTCTTTGGTGGAATGGTTCTTGAAAGAAGTTCCAAGGAACGCTTAAAGAGCTTCTCAAGCGTTACATGTAAGGGTGGAGTGGCATCCGCACCCGCGGTAAAAACCGCGTTTGGGTCATTGGGGCCGCGGCCGTTCCGCGACCAGCCATTTATATAAATATCTGGAAGCGGAAAAAGTCGTGCCCGGATTAAGTCGCGCGTCGTACATTACGAGAACATCCGCATTATATTTCACTGAGTGGCATGAATTATGTGCCGCCGGACCGCAGCGGTGTAAAGTTGCTTTGAATCGTGCTACGGAAAATTCCTTTCCCGGGCAAATTTGTTACGTAATGATTTTCCTTTTCAATTGCAAACTTGGAGCTTTTTATCGGAGTAGGTTTTATTGGTGTTTCTGTGGCGTGCAATCGTCCGTTGCCGCCCTTGCGGAGTGTTTTGTTCAATCCGCCGGGCGTAGTGCGCTCGTGTTCTAAATTGCAACAAATGCATTTCCTCGCACTGGCAAACGGCCAATTGTTGACAAGTTCCGTGAACTCGTTGATAGCTGGGAATATTACGTATGTACGTCGACCTTTATTAAATTCTGATGTGCCTACACAGATTGCATGGCACGTGATACGGGCTGCTGGCGCATGTGAGCGCATATTGTCTTGATTATTGCGCACACCTGCCTACAGTCATGTGGGGTGTTTTTAGGTTTCACTTTGAACTGTCGATGTCAAAATCTATGCCAGTGGTTCATAACTTTTCTATATGGTTACCTGCTAGACATATGAGACAGACGATTTAACTCCCGGTTTAAAAACAATTGTAAACTATCAATACAAGCGAATGTACCCCAAGAAACAGTCGTTTCTTCCCATGTTTGAATCTAGTGACCTATGTAAATTAATGTCATATTAGATTGAAATGATAGGTGCAAACAAAGTCATATATTTTTGATTGTTGAAGTGCGAGTTTTAAATCGGGTTTTCAATGAAGAATATCATTTTTATTTTTATTACTGAAAATAATATGTAATCTTACTCATTATTAAAATTAATTACACACCTTTATTACATACCACGCACTATAATTCTGGTTAATTTTACGAAAGGTCCGATTATATTGTATTTATCCTCGTGAGTTAATAACCCGTCTGACGCCCGCCCTTCAAACGTCGATACAGATGAAAAATGCAATGCCGGCCAGACGGTCAGTAACTTGGGCGATATATTACATCGGGGTCACACGTAGCTCGCATTAATAAAACGTCTTGTACTCGAATAGGAGCTCGTTTCTACAGTAATTGTTCTAGTTTTGTTGTTATAACCAGTACGAAGGCATAGTTGAGATTTATGAATTATGATGCCTATTTAGTTAATCTCTACTATTTGACATAATGATCGAATTTGTATTATACCCAAAACTACTCAAAACTAAATATACCTATTACTCTTCCAATTACTTTTATGTAGGAGTAGTGTTATATAAGAAGCATATTTTTTCATGTGGAAATTCGCTACAAACGTCTACGCCGTAGCGCGTAGCATGTTAATTGGTAATATCGCAATCGTTGTTTTTTACTTTCCGTTATATGTACAATTCCCACCGACCGGCTGGAGTCGTGCCGCTCCGGAGCCCATTTCTATTTTGTTTATATTCTTATGAAAAAAAATCTTGAGTTCCTTTATGGCACCTACATAACCTTTGCCATACATTGTTTGCGATTACATATTAACTGTTTTGCTGGAGTTCATTAGCTTTTCTAAGCTTCCGGACTTACGCCGAGCCAAGTGCTCTATTTTATTAAAAGCATAGTCCATAGAAATGTTTTGTGGCAAGTCTTGAGAACCTATTTTAATGCTACCATCAGATTAGTTTTCTAAAAACAATTGAATTTCAGAGTAAACAATAAGTTTGCGTCTTATATAATATAATACACGTAGTAAGAAACGGTCAGATCCGTGAATATTCTCCCAGCTGTCGCAGCCAGTAGCGACCGCGACCACAATGACTTGACTGTGCCACGACCACGACAAGTGACTCCATTAGACAAGCCACTACAAATAGCCATACAAAGTATCCCTATAACCCTGAGTGTATTTTGTACCTAGCTCAACAATAACAAACATATTACATAGAAATGATTATGAATTACTTATCTAAATAATGAGAGACGAGAACATACGTTCCATGTTCATGAGATGAAAAATCGACTACAGAAGTAATTTTTATAAACCGGTCAGAGCCTTGAAAGCTTTTGCAGAGAGGAAACGTGAAAGCCTCCCCTAGTATTTTCCGAGCAAACGTAGTCTAATACCAGCTGTAGACTTCGGTCGCATACGTGAATACTCTCAGCTGTCATAGTCAGCAGCGACCGCCACCACGACTCGACTATGTCACGACCACAACAAACAACTCCACAAGACATTGAAACAGATGAGCAATACTCAGTGTACAATGCACATGGTTTCAAATCTAGGCAATGACGGAAAATTTAAAACGTTATATGGATTGTAGATAGCTAAAGTTTTGTGAGTCCCCAAATCGATGTGGGAAATTAAAGTAATAAGAACAAGTCTCAGTTTTATTTTTTCTGTTTCAGATAAGATAACAGTGCAAAAAAGAAGCTGCGCCGGTCCCCATCTTCCGCATAATGGTTTTTATTGAATATGTTAGTACGAGTATGTAAGCGCGATGAATTAAAAACAAAACTTTCGACATTAAGTAGACTTTTCTTTGTAGTATTGTAGACGATACTTATAATAGTAATTCAATTCGTTTAATTTATTTCATACTAGCTGTGCCCGCGGCTCCGCCCGCGTGGTATTCGGTCTGTGTCAGTAAGTGGCTCATTCACCGCTAATTTCTCTGCCTCTCCCCTGGAGCTGGAACTTGAAGTAAAGTTGACAGATGGATACGCTAGAGGACTGTAGTCTAGATTAAATATTTTACAATTAGGTACCACTTAATAAAACTACACTCCAAAATCAATCGTTATTTTTTTTCAAATTCGTCCTTATTCAAATTTTTGACGTGATTTAAACGACATAGAGTAGTAGATGTATATCGGACAATACAGTTCCACTTTTGTATTTTTTTTACGTCCTTGACTGTACCTATCCAAATCATGTCCATGGAAAATATCATCCAAATCGGTGCTCCAGACCAATCAGTCTAACCATGAAAAGGTAAGAAATATACCCATAGAAATCCATACTTCCGAACACTATCAAATTTAGTAGTAATACCTATTAGTTAGAAGTAGGATTAGAGGAAAGGAGAATACTCGTAGATATCAAAAACTTGAGGCCGAGTATTTACATTTTGTTTACAGTTATGTGTATGTATGCACAACTAAATGTATAGATATAATTATATCTACAGTTACATACTAATAAGTAGGTATGTAATAGTATATTTACATAACATTGACATTTTACAATATTTATTTGTACACCACATTGCAAGTCTCCCCGGCGAGCATCAGCACGAATAGCTCCGTGCAGCTGGTAACGCGCGAGCACGCCACGTAGAGCTGCCCGTGCGAGAAGCAGCCCGTGCGCAGGTCCACGCCAGCGGCGCGCAGCGTCTGCCTCTTCGACTTGTTGATGTTCATGGCGAAGCAGACGCTCACGGAGAACTATAGGCGCTTGAAGTGGAACGGGAAATTGCTCAGGATAAGGGGGATGCGCGGGATGAACACGACTTCTGCGGCGCCGCACCCCGTCAGGATCTGCACCTCAATGAGGTTTCGCTGCAGCTGCACTACTATTAGCTGGGTTCCGTTGCATAACTTCGGAGGCGACAAATTCCAAAGAAGCTTGATTGGAACTCCAACTTTCAGGGTAAATGTGTGTGCTGGTAGTCCTGAAGCACTCAATGAGCTAAGGAACTAAGGAACTCTACCGGGTATGTTGTGACATTGCCTTCATCCAAGACAGTGTTAATGGAATTATATACTGCATGTTCACCTTCGATTTCCGCCTGCTCATTTTCTGCGTGAGCATGGACCGTTCCTCAATGGGCGTGAGTATGGATCTCTCACAAACCCAAGAATGGCTCAGGTCTCCGTACATGCTACGAATGAGGTTTTCAATGGATGGAACGATCCTGCATAACGTCTCTGGTAGTTGTGGCTACGCCTAAAATCACGATCGTCGCTATAGTTTCGTAACCTCAATGCGTTGCGAGACTTTCGTGAAGCGTTTGCTTTTTTTCGGGAAGGCATTTTCAGTTTTTAGTTCTTATGGCATTTTAACGCGTATAAAATGCGAGTCCCAAATCGTTTGACATTTACACCGCAAACATCAGAGATTTTTTTTCATAGTACCCACTTTCGTAGCCATATATTATTAAGTGCTTAAAATAGGCGTATGTATATGGATACGATAAAATTACGATTAGGTATACATCAGGTACATTCATGACGGAGAAATTTTTTTTTTGAATAATTATGCAGTTATACGCGTGTTGATATGTGTGTTGATTTTGCCACTACTTAACTATGTAAGTAAACTCATTTTTAACCGACTTCAAGATTTTAAAAGGAGGAGAATCGAGGGAACTCTTCAAATATGAAAGTCATACATATAATGATTTTTGTATTTTCTTTAACAAATCTAGCATTTACATTTAAAAAAGTGACATTTCATGATGATCAGAATGGAACTCTTCAACGATACACAGTACACGTTTGGCGATTTGTCCTCTTCGCTGTTAAGTAAATTAGATTTTCAAGACAAATTTTTGTCAAGTTCGAGTTCTGACGATGGGGTCCATGAGGAATCGAGGGAACTCTTCAAATGTAAAAGGCATACATATAGTGATTTTTGAATTTTCATCAACAAATCAAGTATTTACATTTGTAGAAGTGACATTTGATGAAGTGGAACTGTTCATGATGAACAGAATGGAACTCTTCAACGATGCATAGTTCACGTTTGGCAATTTGTTCTCTGTGCATGTTTGTCAAGCAGTTAGGTTTTCAAGACACATTTTTATATTTCTATCCTATTTAGTTTTTTTAATAATTATCTGGTGCTTTATTTCATGCATGGTGTGAAATAATTTTTCTTAAATACAGTCGAATACCCTATTGCGGGTATCTTACCAGTTAACCATAGGGCAAATCTGAAATGTGTCAAGTTGGGTGCAGTGACCAAAAAAAAAAATGACGCTGACTTTTTAATTTAATTGTATGAAATCAAAAATCAACAATAATCGTTCTTTCACCGGTCTACCTCATTGAAGTCGGTTTTTTTTTTCTTAAAAATTATTAGTTTACTTGATTACTAAATTTTTACTCAGTTTCCCAAAAGATGGCACTGTACAATGTATGGCAATTAATTTACTGTCGTTTAATTTCGTTGTATTATTACATCAACACAATTGAAATTGAATTGATATCCGTACCCCCCTCTTCTAACTTTAGAGTTAATTTGGCAAAATCCTTCCTCGTTGGCATAATTTCAGCACCATAACTGTTAGTTTAGCAGGGTACTCGATACTCGTAGCACATATTTGTTGTAAAAGTTTGCACATCCTTCATTTCAGATTCAGGTGCAAACTTAACTCAATCGAGTGTAGTGGCTACCCCCCCTTCTAGGGGTTCAATTTTTATAGACTATAACTTGGCCGGGCATTTTCTCGACAGATTAGTAAAGTTTGCATCAAAATCCTTTCAGCCGTTTTCACGTGATGCGAGGTCAAATAAACAGACAAACAGAGAAACAGACAAACAGACAAAAATTCTAAAAACTGTTGGAACGTGTTCTGTTAACGATTCTTAGTATCCCCAGCCTAATTTTTTTTTAATATCTTCCATGTACAGACTTTCGACCCCCTTCAGCTTTATTATATGTATAGAAGATATTTTTCTGTCCATAGCACGATTAGTAATTTTTTTGTTAGCCTACTTTAGTATCCCACTGCTGGGCAAAGGCCTCCCCTCGTTTTCCCCACTCGACCCTGTCATCGGCATTTTCCCACCATTTTGGATAGAATGCGTCCAAGTCGTCCCGCCATCTCCTTTTCGGTCTGCCTGCATCCCGTCCTGCACCGTCTATGGTGTTCCGTGAGTACCACTCAGTAACCATTTTGGCCCACCTTTCCGGGTGCAATAAAATAATCAAAATAAAATCTATAAGCTACTGTTAGTATTTTTAATAATAAATAAATCTAAATCATAAATACATTTATCTACAAATAAAACTTATAAACTACGTGGAGTGCGTCCGGAGATATAGAGCTGCGTCCGTGGACGCATCAACGCAGAATCCCAGCGGTCCGCGGTAATGTTACTATGTATTCAAAGCCTTACCTAATAATATCATAGCTACAAAACTCCGTTGCATCAAGTCGTGAGTGATGATTGTGATGCTAAAAAAGAAGTCGTAGGTCAAATATCGCTTTCATGCGATACAACACAACAATATATATATCCCATGATATACACAGACCAGAACGCGATACTAAACTTGAGTTTAATGCATCTTAAAAGAGTCGAGTTATTAAAGCAGAACCAGTGCCGAGCAGCTTTTCGTGGGTAATAAAACGCAGAATGGACATTTCGTATGGCTACAACAAGTTAATGACAGCACTTACTCTTGGAAGACTCCCCGACTCATTACGTCGCTGGAAGAATTCTGAGACGCGGGCGCGGTTAGACACGAAAACTTCATTTATTTCATTATTTTTATCACCCTGTGAAACCGCTCATAAACATAAAATTAAAATATGCTCTTATTTGCTCATACTGCATAAAAAAGTAAGTACCTAAGTTAGTATATATGTACTCGTAACTGTTAAAGTACGTATATTTTTGCATGTAACTATATGTTTTTTTAGTTGTTTGAGAGGGAAGAATAGCTTTGCGATTGCGATGAAGTGGAAAAACATGTTCTCTTTTTATATCGACCATCACGTGTCATCAGTTTCATCATGGTACTATATTTGTATATCATAAATGTATAGCCCTATTTTTGATTCCTATTTACCTCTGTTTTTCATTATCATTAATTTTATGAATGTCTATTCTGCAATGAAGTTTAAATTAAACGGGAAAATGCTTTCAATTAATAACTAAATTAATATAAAAGTATTCAGGATAATTTGAAATGTTTTAAAAGTTAATTCTCAATTTATTGAATTCGCCGATACCTCCTGACACGGACTGTCGGTACACGTCACTCGAAATGATAGCCGGACAGCCTATACGAAGTACGGAACAATTTATGCCATTGACACCCAGGCATTTGCTCCTTGAATAAAACTTCAACCGACCTTTTCATGTATACTTTGCTAGAACAAATCTTTTTTTTAAGAACTTGATGAGTCTAATAAATACGTTTTTTTGCATTATTTTTATTTATTAGTAAGATAACTTGAGCGTTAAGTTATACTAGAAAGTATGTTTACTTACGATTAATTCCAAGAATAAAAAATCATTTTGTGGCTCTAGTTAAAAACGATGTAAGGGAGATAACTAGCACACGGCGACTTTTTGCAGCAATTCAGTACCGATGCAGTCGCAAAAATCCCGCATTACAGTCGCGATGTTGTCTCTGGTCATATACCCTCGCAACGTAAACTTAAACATGATTCTGCATCGCTACTGTCACGACACAACATCGCTACAGTCGCGATACAGCATCGATACAGCCGTGATTCAGCATCGATACATTCGCGAAGTAAGCGTAAGCCCCTTCTACTCTTCCTAAACTCGATGTCACGCGAAACAGCCGCGTGTTAGTGGCAATGCTGAATCAATACAGTCGAGCGTTTTCAATTTTGCATCGACGCAGAAGGATTAAGACAGCGCGACTGCATCGCGACTGTCGCACGTTTCTATCGGTACTGCATCGCTCCTACCGTCGCCATGTGCTAAAATCTATTTCCCTAAGTTTTATACAAGTTAAATGACACCAATACTGTAGCTAAACCGCCTTAAAAGTTGAAACAGTAACCTCAGGCCATATTAGGGAACCATTGTTGTGAACTTTTGGTCTTCCATATCAGAGCTCAAGGACAAACTATACTGGTATGTGCTGCTTTATTTCGTTTAGTCGCAAATCATGTGGTTGTCGTCACTGGCGAGAAAATTTAAATTTAGCTATTTGCTCATTCATCTAGCCTAGCCTATCATGCCAATTCGAACGTACACTGTACATCAGAATAATATCTGAATGATGTCATTCGATTATTGTGCGTCTCGCTCGCGCCAATACAATCAATTCATGTACGGACAAATAAGAGCGAAATGCACGATAACTTAATGACATCTTTTAGATGTCATTTTGATGTCAGTGTACGTGTGAATTGGCTGGTAAAGCTAAAAATAGCTTCATACGGAAAAGTTAGGCGAATCCCTCGATAGTTCGTTTAAATCTTGGCTACTATCTGGTAAGTGTAGAAATAAATAATTCAGATTACGGACTAAGTGCAGAAATGGGATGTGCCAAAATAACTTAACTGCAGACTTTGTTGTTAATATCGCGCCGTGAAAGTGCCGCGACGCTGCCAGGAAGCTTATTCGGAAACGTCAGATTACAACCCAGTTTGATACCATGATTTACTCGTATATGGAGCTGTGTGATCTTGATTGATATCGAAGTTTATGGAATCTACTTCTTTTAATCAGGACGATGACCTCACTCACATGGAATTCAGTCATTAGGAAATGCAGGCGCCAACGAATAACCGCATGGAATCCAGTCATTAGTGTATTTGTGTGCCGACTGAGTGATATGCCACATCTGGTCATGACGGCACCTTTACTTCGTAGTTGTTATTGCATTGTGACACAGGTAGAAATAGTTAATATTCTGACAACCACAGCTTTAGCCAGAACCGCCACCACGCGTGGGATATCGCGCTCTGATTACATTTCTTTGTAATACGACAAACAGCTTTCCAGAATCCTTAAAAATATGTGTTAGCAAGAGGGTGCACATTGCATGATCAATTAATTTTAATTATAATTCAGATACGTCTGCGTAGCGTTTTCGAACAAGTTTATAGACGGTGCGGGCTCCGCGCCAGCTTCCACTCTACTTTATAATTTTAATCTTTCCACGCTTATTGTGATTTCACTGATGACTATTCATAACTTGTAATAAAGGGTAGGTGTCCCAGAAGTAAAGAGATAATTTTCAAAGTCTTACTGACTGAACATTGTAAATAAATGAAAATAAAAGTTTCCATGTCATGGCGTCTATGGTTTTCTTATCTGTTATTTAAATCAGGATTTTCGTTATTGCAAGTTAGTTAATTTTTCAAAATGACGCGTCAAGGAATGAAGCATTAGGTGTTATCTTCCGGATTATCCATAAAACAGAGTATCATAATAAAAAGGATACAGTAAGACACTTTTTTCTAGAAAAAGCTAGACAAACTAGTTAGGATATATCAAACGGGTGAGGTTAGTTTTAAGAAGATTCCGAAAAGAATTAGCACAATCACGGCACCTCGAAATATTTAGCCGAGTTTAATCGATTTTTGATAAGATCAAGTTCAGTCAGTGTACCAGATAAATTAAAAATATCAAAATCGTTTGTCGCCAGAGTGAAAAGCAACGATCTAGGTTTAAAAGCATATGTGAAACAAACCGCTCTTAGATATATATATAAAGTCCAAAGAAGTCGTTACAAAATGCCGAATAGCCGTAATGCCGCGAATTATCAAAGAAAGATTGCTCTTAAGTTGTTGTGGGCGCAAATTTTGTATTAACATAATATTTGATTAATATTGTCACAACTTTGAACCAAAATTATTACTTAAAGTTTAGTTTATATTCAAAATTTTGAAAATAAATTTGTCTCTTTACTTCTGGGACACCCTATCACTATTACTCAAGAATATAGGTTTAAATTAACACAAACAAGAAGGAAGAAATGAAAACACATGTTTTAGGTAGGTACGTAATAAAGGTTAAATAGTAGTTGCTTTCGTAACTAAAATCTAGTGCTAAAAATAACAATTAGGTAATAACAGTTATTAATAATTAGGTAGTTAAACGGATCTAGACTTTATTAATACCTCAGCATGAAAAAGAAAAACGAGAAGTTTCTATTCAAATACTGAATTGTATTTTATTCTACTAAAAGATCGTTTTAAATGCCACGTGTTGTTTATAATCGAGTCAACGGAGTCAGCAGTTATAAATAGGTAGTGCCCCATAGGGCTGGGAAATTGGAAAAGCCATCCTCGAAATTAATAGATTACTGTCTTTGCGACTAATTAAAACTTTTGCCTTTTTGATAGACAATCTCAGATCGCCGGCCCGGGATCGGGATTAAATTTGAGCGTCGAATTCGAGACGACAACGAAAACAATTAAATAAGACTTTTGTTTATTCCTGATATCGGAGGGGTTGGTGAGAACTCAAGTCTTATTAGTCTAAATTTGTAGAAGTTTTATTTTATTTACAAGTTTTACGAGACTCCGGGTTTAAAAGACCGTCTGTGAGTCGGGAGCCGGGTCCTTTTTCAAGTATTTACAGTATAATTTTAAAAGGTATCAACTACACTAATAAGAGTGAAAAGTTATGAAAATTAACGAAATAAGTACTTCGTGTATATTGCAAAACGCTTCTTAAAACTTGTTTTAAAAAAACAATTTATTTATTCAAGAGACAACAATGGTACATAATGGTTAGTCACATTTAAAAATTAAAACTAAGTGTTAGTAGAACAAAAACAAAAACGATCAGTAATGCAAAAAACAATCACCTGGTAGCGGTCATGACACACTCAAAATGTCGCACAATAGGTGAGTCGTATCGGCCCGCTACAGTAGCCAAAAAAATTTCAAATTTGTTGTTTCCGTTACAACGAATGCCTACAATAAGACAAAAGACTAGAAAAGTTAAAATAATTTAAATCTCGCCTTATTACCAGAGTCTAAAAAAATACAGAGTCTTAAAGGGGTGGACGCCGAAGACTCGAGCCTTCGCCAACACTAGTAGGGAGGAAGCTCAAATAATTAGGAGGCACCAAAAACGACGCTAATAGATCTGTAAGATTGATGACGTACGCACAAAGAAATACTCGGCTCATGCATCAATCTGACACGAAATACGTGTTAGCAGGAATTTGCTGAGGTGCTTTTTCAGGTACCGGAATTCTAAGCTAGGCTCAATTTTGCGCGTCGTGGGCGTTCAACAGCTCAGTTAACAAGTGAAGTTTAAAAAAACCTGACTCGTAACATAAAATGCTAATGAAAGATAGCGATGATAATGATGTTATAAGAATCTGAGTCTATTACATACAACTATGTGGTCTTACATACCACTATCCAAGCCATCACAACTTTTATTAAGACTGAATCGACCGTCCAGTGGCGCTCTCATTAGGGGAATTGTGTTTTCTAATAAACCAATCAAATTCTGTTTAATAATATAGAAATTGTTGTCCTACTTTTCCCCCAAGTTTTGATCTATTTGTTATTTATTACTTACTTATTTATCACCTAAACGGAAAAATGTGGCCACCATTGGCCGTTTATAGATCGTGTCATTCACGATGCGTGCCTTGACTAGTATTGTCATGTTATTAAAGGTTAGATTTAACAAATCTGCGCATCATCATGGATGACACGAACTATAGTGGATAAAACAAAAATAAAGCAAAATAAAATAATGTAACAAAGACCAAAAGTTGGGGAATCAGTAGGATAACAATATTAATATACTGATTTATACATAAATGAATTGGTTTAGTAGAAAACACAATTTCCCTAATGACTCAGTCTTAATTAGTCCAAAAATAAATGTATGACAAATAGTTAAATTTAGGAAATTTCCATGGTGTCCGGGTTTTATATTTCAGGTGAAATGGGTTTCAAGATTGTTATTTCTAGTCAGGGCTTCATGTAATCGAGCCATGGGCAGCGTAGGCTAAATATGGTAGGTAGTAGATGTTGTTAAGAGGGGTAGCGGGTTTATATGGGTGTAAAAGGAGGGTGAGGGGCTTTATGTCAGAAGAGACTTTTACAGTAAGATACTAGTTTAAAAATACTAAAATTTCCAACGAGCGGCGATATTGTACAGAACGAGCGAAAACGAGAAATGATTGAATAAGAAATTATAAAAATCCATAGCTGTTTTAAAAATAAATGGTAATTTTTGAGCGTATAAAATCATCACAGATGAATCTAACTACATTTCACTCGTCGAAATCCATTAAGTTGTTTGGGTTACCTAGCAGGCAAAAAATAGATAAAAATGTGCTCTCGAAATACATTTTACTTTATTCTTTATCAGTCGATGAGAAAAACGTAAATGAGTTTATATTTCTAAATCAAATACTTCTCTTTTTGGTCGTTTCGTTTCGTTTGATCGTGAATAGAATAACAGTAATAGTAGCTCGGTAGAACCGCAAGCACCCGTTTGCCGACCGACTAGGCAATTAGCCAGATGGTCGAACCGAAAATAATCGTAGGGCAGGCCAAATAAAAATCGGTCAAATATATATTTTTTGTCAATATTCATAAGGTCACCTCCTATGTCCATCATGAGATCAGTTCGATATTACCATAATATTACATCGTCATCCAACTTACTGGAAGTGAAGTTTTAGCTCAATCGGATAATAATGGGGAGCGGGTCTGATTTAGCTTGTAAAATTTTACACGAAACTGCATACAAACATACATACAAACATTTGTAAAAATATAGGAAAATATGCATTTTTAATATTCGATGAAAAACAGAATCGTTAAGATTTTCGTCAAGGTTATTTATATGACATTGCAACCTCAATGAGAAGCAATCATGACCAAATTGAACAGTTATATGTATCCAGAAGATGATTAAACAAACTTATAGTTCTTAACATCGATTTTCACATTATTAAGCACTTTACAAATTAATTGTGAAAACATCCATCCATTTAATTATGAATAAACCGGACAAGTGCGAATCGCAATCGCCTACCGAGGGTTCCCTACTTTTTAGTATTTGTTGTTATAGCGGCAACAGAAATAAATCATCTGTGAAAATTTCAACTGTCTAGCTATCACGGTTCATGAGATACAGCCTGGTGACAGATGGATAGACAGAAAAACAGACCGACGGACAGTGGTGTATTAGTAATAACCCTAAAAATAGGTTGAAGACTTTAGGCACTAAAAATATTCACAATACAAGATTTCTATTATGATATCAAATAAAAATCGCACAAAACACCATTTTCACCAGATTCTTAAAAAAAGCGCTTAAGGGCAAATATATTGGAAGGCCATTTCTCCAGTATTATCAATCAGAGAAAAACGCCTGTCCCATTCGGAGTGGAAGTATCGGCGAGACATTAATTGAGACGGAGATGATTTATTTGTGCTAACATAAAAACGCAGTGCTCTATATCAATCATTCGCGGCGGGGCGTATTGTCTATTGTGCGGAAAACGTGGACTACCTACTATAAACAACGCATTAAAGCCCGACCAGAAATATATGATCATTGTCAAGAGATTGGAGATTTCTGTGCCCAGGAGCTGTGCGCATCGACCAACTGCGGAGCGGCTAGATCCTAGCAATGTGGATATGCGTCGGGACTGGAACTTTAGTAAGAGTAATTTTGAGCTAATGTATAAATTAGTGTCCGAAATAAGTTGGCAGAAAGTTCTCAGTGCTGGCGATGTCGACATCGCTGTGGACATGTTTTACGACATATTATATGATATCTTTGACCTCTGTGTACCTAAACGGAAACGGCCGCCCGGTTCGAGTAGACGATATCCTGTGTGGTTCACGGCTGACCTGATTAGTAAAATCAAACAAAAAAGTTATCTGCACCGGGAATGGAAGGCTACGCGGGATAAAGACGTCTACAAAAAGTTTGCAACACTGAGGTCAAAAGTAAAAGAGCTGCTAGCGACTGCCTATGATAGCTACATTGGGTATATCCAAAGTACTCTTAAAGTCAATCCTCGCGCTTTCTGGCAGCACGTAGGCAGTCTTAAGACAAATGGCGGTTTTGTTTCCCGAGTAAAGTGTAAGGGTGAAGAATTTATTGGTAAGGAGGTGGCGAGCGCGTTTGCTAACTATTTCGCAGGCGTTTTTCTACCTGACATTCCGCTTCTCGATCCGAACCTGTTAGAAAATGCCGATCGGAAGCCTAACGCTAACTGCATTGATATCAAATCAATAACTTTACAGGAGGTCGAAGCCGGGATAAAATGCTTAAAGGCCAATAGCTCCGTTGGACCTGATAACTTGCCGGCGTATATTGTAAAGGGTTGTGCGGAGTTTTTGAAGATTCCGATACAATATATTTTTAACCTGGCGCTCTCTTCTGGGTCATATCCTCGAAGTTGGAAGGTGTCTAGAGTGAGGCCGATCCCGAAGGCGGGTGACACTTCCGTCGTTGAGAATTACAGACCCATAGCCGTTCTTCCCACCCTTGGCAAGCTGTTTGAGTCCATACTTCACCGGATTCTATCTTCCCAGGTTCGGCCCTTTTTGTGTGACGCGCAGCATGGCTTTCGGCCAAGTCGTTCGGTCAACACGAATCTGTTGATACTGACTGAAAACCTTGCGCAGCATCTTGACAAAGGTGTTCAGGTCGATGTCATTTATTTCGATTTCTCGAAGGCTTTCGATCGCGTGGATAACGATGTGCTGCTTAGGAAACTTGATGAAATTGGTTTCTCTCCCAAGCTACTAGCCTTTTTTGCCAACTATCTGCGCGATCGGCAGCAATTCGTCCGACATGGCTGTTTTGTCTCGACTCCTTACCACACCCGGTCCGGCGTGAGTCAGGGCTCCATCTTGGGACCCTTGTTTTTCGGCATCATGATTAACGATCTCAAATCAGTTCTTCGGGCGGCTCAATGTCTCTTGTATGCTGATGATCTGAAGCTGGTATACAGGATTGAGCAAAGAACTGATTGCGAGACGTTACAGGAGGACATCGACCTGGTGTTTCGGTGGAGTATGCACAATAAACTTCATTTCAACCCAGTCAAGTGTTGTGTGTGTACATTTAGCCGCTCTCGTTCCGCTATATATGGGCATTATATACTGGGGTCAGAGCCGATAAATCGTGTCTTTTCCGTCAAGGATCTGGGCGTAGTGTTCGATGCACGGCTAACTTTTCACGAGCATATTTTTTCTCTCGCGAAGAGCTCCTTTCAAAGGCTGGGTTTTGTAATCCGAAATCTTCGCGATTTTCATGACCCGGGGGCTATAAAAATGGTGTACAATGGTCTAGTAAGGAGTAAGCTGGAGACTTCGTCGATCATTTGGAACCCCTACGAGTCGACGTATGCTTTACTGCTTGAGAAGGTCCAGAAAGCGTTTTTAAGGTTCCTTTATAAAAAAATATTCGGATTCTATCCGTACCTGTACCCGACAAAGTATCTTCTCGGCTCCCTCGGGTACAATTCCTTGGAGGTCAGGCGGAATTACCAACTCCTTGTCATGGCATGCCGAGCCTTGCGTGGGGAGTCAGACTGTCCCGAAGTTGTTTCTGGTCTCGTGCGCCTGTTTGTTCCGGACGTCCCGAGAATGGCCCTCAGACCACGACAACGCGACCTGTTGGCCGTGCCGCCGGCGCGCACCGTATCGCGCAGGAACTCGCCGCTGCCCCGCGCCCTCTCACTGCTCAATGCGCTCCTGGCATCGACGCCTGAATGCGATCTATTTGCTTGGCGATGGGCGGCAGTGTATAGTGAATGCTTGAGATTCTGTGAGGCGATGGATGCTAGGTGCTCAACTGTCCCAATTTAATTTGTTAATGTGCCATTATTGTTTTTATAATTGTTAATGCTTATAATTATTAGTTAGTTTAAGTTTCGTGACGCATTGGTTCAACTGTAATGTCATGTAAACATTTTTATCAATAAAAAAAATAAAAAAAAAATAAAATAAAGAGGGCGCTGTTGTGTCTCATGTATAGGCTGACAGTTCAGTTTAGTATGAAAAATTTAATTCCGCAATATGGCGCGTGATCATATATTACTGGTCAGGCTTTACACTGATATAAACTTTCATGATTTTCACACATTTTAAGCTTTACAATTAAACTGGTGCTCAGCTTGGGCGAGAACCCCTGAGGTACGGGACGACCAAAAGCCACGTGGCGATCAAATTTCACGAAGGATTTGGAACCGAAATGTCTGGCGTACGCGATCAAGGATACCCGACCCCAAGTATATGGGATAAGGGAAAGAAAAAGAAGAAGAAGGAGACTTAAGCTTTAAAATTAGGTACCTCCAACGTTTCGAGCTAGCTTTTTAGATTTTTACCTATACGAAGTCACACATAGGCGGTGTCCTATCTTATACCATTTTATTGTAATTTAAAAAACCACAGAGTCGTTTAACATAATCTGTAATCTCTGTGTGATTCTTTCTTCATTTTATAAAACGTCAGCCAGGCCGTAAACGTGGTGGTGAATGTGATTGAAATCACCGTTTGCGCTTTAATATTAAGTTAGTATAGAAGTCCATGTCAATACAATTAGTCAGGAAAGTGATAGTTAGATGTAACTTAAACACAACTTTAAAGTTTGAGTTAAAATGTATTTTTTATGATATAGGAGGGAAACGAGGCAAATTATGCCCCTATTAGCGAGTTACGCGATTACCACACTGATGTACTCGTAGGTCCGCTCGCTGCTACGGTGTGTGAGTTAAGCAACGCTAAACCGTATATAGCGATATCCCAGTTGCACACCGGAGTGGCGTGCGGATCCGTACCTAATGCGAAGACGGGCTTGTCTAGTTGGTAAGTACTCTGTAGCGGAAAAGGAGAGCGTCTCGAGGGATGGCTGGCGGCTCAATTAAATCTGGCTCTACCTACACGCGGCTCTATATACTTACCTAGTTTCTCTTAGTTTCTTATAGTTTTTATATATTTACACTATATACTCCAAGGCAGTGGCCAAAATGAATACTACTGAAAGACAGATAAAAATAATACGGAAGAAAAGAACGAAATATTTGGAAACTTGACATTATGGGGAACACATCAATATAAACTGGAATTAATGTCAATTAGGTAAGAAAAAGTGACCAAGGTCTCAAGTGCCCGAGGTCGGATATTTGATTAAAATTAAGTTGATTCGTTCCTTAAATGTATAGTCGAATACAATAAAACATATAGTAAATAGAATCGTAGACTACAATACCTCTCGCTTCAAATGATGGTCCCAATGATAGTTCAATTTTATATGGAGTAGCGGTCACCATGTTTGTAGACATTTTTTTCGAAGTGTGGCACACTAATTTATTTAAAATGTTCCTTAAATAGTAATAAAAATATGGTAAAAACCTAACACTTTATATTTTTAATTGGTTTAATAAAAAAAAATGTGAGGTGTTAAGAGGAGATACGATTATCCGGAACACCATACTGCGCTCAAGAACCTGCATTGCTGACGTTGCCGAGAAGACTGGGCCGGTCACGTCTGCTGTATGCATCCAGACAGGTAGCGTAGCTACCAAAAAGATGCCAGAAGATGGGCGCGGATGCGGTAGGCCCAGACGGAGATTACGGAACAACCTAGACACCTTCCTCAACAACTGGCTTTGCCCAGCAGTGGGACACTAAAACAGGCAGGGAAACAAATATGTTTTTATTTTACCGAAAGAGTCTTGAAGGAACTGTCACAGGGAGCATCATTTGACGCGATAGGATACATATATGTACTTACACAATTGATCGTCGATGCCTACACTGCGCAGCGTCTTCGCGCGAGCTTCGCAGTTTGCAGTCGTAGCGTAGCACTCGATGGCGTGTGCTAAGTGCTTTTGCGATGCTTTTGTTTTTGCAGTTCGTGCATTTCTTAAAGTACTGTTGGGATTCAGACTACACCAGCATTACTGCAGCAGTATTGCAGAGCGACATTGCTGCCGTAAATGTCGAAATCCGGACAGCAACATCGATTTACGCTAACGTAAATATTACGATAGTAACGCACTGTTAATTCTTATGTAATAAAGCATATTGAGGGCCGGGAACCCGCTCAGCGGGTTCTCTGTTTGTAGTCGCTTTCCTCTATAAAGCGGGAAAACGTAGGGTTTGGCTACGAGCGTAGTGTTACGAAAACATTGGCAGTGAATGCGTTAAATGAATACAGGAGCCCAATTCAGATACAAAAGTTTTGTTACGGTTTTTATCTTATTTTGATTCGACCTTGAGTCACTCTCGCTGATGATGCAAAGTCATGCGTAGGATGAACGCTTACTACCAAATCGATCATCAAGATCTTATCAAAACCAGTTAAAAACAGTAGAAAGTTGGTAAATCTGGGCCGGGCTCCAGGCCTGTTTTTATATCAGTGTCATTAAGAATTGATTTAAAAACCTGAACATTTAATCTAGCGAGTCGCAATAAACAGCAAATGTTTCCGGTATTCGCTCCGAACCGACCGTAATGTAATAAGGGTCATCTAAAAATTGAGAGTCCATTTCCTCAAATTGGCAAAGCGAATTTATTCCTAAACTCCTTAATTTGTTTGTTTCCTGGCTTACAAATATATTTCAGCGAACGTGACATCCCGTTGGGTAAAATTACTATCTCTAATCAATGATAACCCAATTAAAGTGACAGAAGTTCGACCGTGCGTCGCGTGTAAGAGTCGGTGTATTAAAACAGTCAACAGGGGCTAATTAATGAATATAATGAAATGACAAGGTAACCAAGATAGGGCTGTGGGCTGAGCGGAGCGCCGTGCCCATCTCTTCGGATGCGTAATTTATATCTTTAAGGTTGTAGGCATTAACTTTTTCTGAAATGAGTCTAATGTAATGAAGGTCACGCTGTTATAAAGATAGAATGTTCCAAATTAAGTAAGTTATACGGACGGTCCGATTAGAACTTTAAGATACGTCAAACATTTGCTAAAGATACGATATGGATAAGATTTCATTGTCAAAAGTGCCGTTTATTCAAATAAAGACGTCAAAAGATACTGACATATTTTTGAGGTATCTTAAAGTTCGAAGCGGACCGGGAGGAAAAAAAAGTTAATTTATTTTTAAACATTGTTAGTTTCAAAGCCGGGATTTAATCGCGTATAACTAAGTTTTAAAATTAACTCTGACATTTCGAGGACGGCATAGACCCCGTGGTGGTCTCGGAGAAGACTGGCATTGGCATCAACATCTTCTAGCTGCGCGATTTTCACAATCCATCCCAACACTCTCTGAAAATGTTATTTTGAGGTTGTGCAATAAAGAGGATTTGTATTGTATTGTAAGTCTATCACTTAAACGGTAGGTCTGAGCTTCGTTAATATAAGTTTATAATCAACTTACATCGACACTTGGTACTTTTACTAACATAACAAAAAATAATATTATAAATCTATGGGCATTCTGTTTATTAAGTTATCGCGGAAACACTTTTTTTTATCCGTGATCTGTCTGTTCAAATTATAAAACTCAACGAATCGAACGCCTCCGAAAATACTTTAAGGAAACATTTTCCTAACAATTATTAAAAGTAAGCCTCTTTATACTTTCTTCATTTAAAAATATGAGATTTTTTTGCTGCATTGGCAATAAGGCGAGAGTGAAAAATACTATGTAGATAGATTGTATTATACGAAGGAAAGCCCCATATTTTACCAACGGCGGCATTTTTTGTGTTGATTTACCTTCTGATTCTATTTTAAACATGATGGCTTAGTGGAAGATCCGATACATTCGATTTTTTTTCAATGCTTCTCTTCGAACAATTGCAGAGATATTTCAATGTACCATTTTCAACCACTTTTTGCCTCACTTGGTACCTAATTTAACTTGGCAACTTACCTACAAACTATTGTGTTTCATGTTCATGGGCAAAATCAAGTAACAAATAAGGTTAAAAATACCTTATACGCTATAAAAAAAACCTGTACAAACAACCTGATTGATACAATTACGAAAAGGTTGGCTAGGGGAACAGCATGATTACTCCTAGTTTGTGTTTAGGGAAGTCAAACCTGTAAAAATTACCAGTATTTTTTTGTAAGTCAAAAAAAAGGTCGATCAAAAATATAATTAAGTATTTTAGAAGCAATTTTTATACTTTTAGCTTTTATGAAAAATTGTAAAAAAAATTGAGGTGATTTGTAGGTAGGTTAATCTTTTTTCTATCGAGCGAAAGTCAAGAAAACAGCTTTTGAATCGATGATGTTAGTAGAGAAAGGCCTCATAATTTAATTTTTGACAACAAAATTGTGATTTGCAAGCGTACGATTTTTTTTAAACTCTGCGGGCTGAACAATACATGCACCTTATCAATAGCAATTTATAAGTAGGAAGATCAAATTCAAAAACGCTTTGTCAGTTACAAACTTAGTCTCTTGTATTCCATATTTATTTTATGAATAATGAATTATTTCAGTGGAATATTTAAAACAGACAACTAGGTAGGTATATAGTTCATTATCTTCATTAATGAAACAGGATTTAATCATTTATATCGCGTAGGGAATTTGTGTTTCGTTCGTTAAAGTATTGTGCGATATACAGGTTGCCCAGTAATTTATTCTAACCACCAACAGGGCTACCTTAGGCTGGTCCAGAAAATGCACTTATATGTCTAGTAAAATTTTCGTGGCTTTCGAGATAATCGAACTTTTCTGTCTTTTTAATAGCTAGCACATTACCTAACTTCACAAACCATCTAAGCCATATCTTTATTTGTAAAGAAGCATGATCAGTATTAGATAAACTATTTTTTAGAAAGACGGACACAATGGTGGAGAACATTTCTTAGTCACAACAAGCAATAAAAAAATTGGTATATTCTTTGACTTTAATGACAATGACCGACAAGCCACAAAGAGATTTTTTGTCCTGCTTTTTGCTTAATATTGATTTTTATGGACGTGTGTTAGAGCTTTATGGTGCCAGACCAATTTGTTCAATGAAAATTTTCAAGTATGATCGTTTATGATGAAAAAAAAAAACATTTTCTGGACCAGCCTAAGGTGGCTGATGGTGGATAGAGAAGGTTATCCATTAATTACTAGGCAGCCTGTATATATTGATAATGTTCAAATTATTAATCATTATTAATATTTTAAATAATTTCAGAACATATATCTGAGCTCGTCACCATTATTTAGTAAGGACATATTCGACTTGTGATCAGCAAGTGAACACAAAATTGATGATTTCTCCGAAACCATTAATTTTCGCTCAACATACTTACGATACATGGGGGTATAACCGGTAGATCATTGGCCTTCGTTTAATTTACACTGAAAGCGGCACGTGTATGCGATATATGAAGGTGGTAGTTATTAGTCAAAACCCATAGTACATTAGGCACAGTCACATTTTCTGAGGATTGCCAATTTAATTCCAGTGTCCGCAATATCGGGGCTTCTTCAAAGCTCTGCACCGCCAAAACCTAACAATTAATTCGTGTGGTTTTGATATTGTATTCACTTTGATGTCCTAACTTCACCTTGGTTTACTATCTGGCTGACAGCTTGAGCTCACGTCCCAGTAAATAATAATACGAGTATTACTGTGCTGGTAGAATAATAAAGACTATTAGGTATGCCGCTTGCGCTAGCGAAGCCATTTAAACTGGACTAAATATTCTGACACTATCTACCTAATAAATTGGCAGTATCGCTCTTTCAATTATTGTTTTAGAGAAAGAGCTGCAGATAGTCATATCTTAGCTCATTTATTATTATGTACCTTAACTGAATCTAATATACACTTAAGCGTTAAAATTACTTGTGATGTATCGAGCATGACATTATCTTCGTGGTATCGGAGAACGACTTAAAGAGAGGTCTTGAGATGTGTGAAATAGCTACTTGACAAGTTGGACCGTCTTCTTAATAATTGTATCCGCTTTATCTTCTGTCTCCGGAAATATGATCATGTGTCCTCGTTTCGTTCCCAGTTGGGCTGGCTCCCTATTCGTCAACGGCGTAATATTCGTATGCTCTGCACTCTCTATTCCATTCTCAATGATCCACACTCCCCTGAATACCTTAAGTACTTCTTTCACTTTTATGGTGCTTCTCGTGACCGTCAATTTCGCTCTACTGGCAATCTCTCTCTTTCTATCCCCACTCATAGAACAAGCTTCATGTCTAACTCTTACGCCATTCAGGCAGCACGTCTCTGGAACGGTCTTCCCCCTAACATTAGAAAAGCTCCCAACAAGTTTGCTTTCAAAAAATCTTTGCGTGATTTATTTGCTGGCAGTTTAAAGATCAATTAAGTATCAGTCTCACGAATCGGTTATGTATATTATGTATATATATGTATATATATATTTATTTATTTATGTAATGTATGTATGTGTCTTTATGTATTTAAGTAGTTTATAATTAATTTATGTGTATTAGGACTCTAATTCTTTCAATTACAATTTCTTTTAGTTTTAAACGCGCCGCCTACAATCTTTTCTGCTTTGCCCTAAGGTTGACTGGTAGAGAATGCCTCATGGCATTAAGTTCGCCTTTTGTACATTAAGTTTGTCTTTTGTGCAATAAAGTTTTTTAAATAAAAAAAAAAAAAAAAAAAAAAAAATAGGTCTTGAGATGTGTGAAAATCGTCAAAGTTTAAATAAGTGTTTGTAGACAAATGTTTATAATAAGGGGGTTAATCGTAAATTATACGTCAAAGCCGTTGCAAGTCAAGCGCAACCAATAATGTTTAAGGTGGTTTAAGGTACCGTATTTGTTGACTAAATTGTGCAACATACAACTAAAATGGCGACTAGAGTATTGTGTGTAAAAATTATGGAATTAAAAAGTTTTTTATGTAAGACCTTGTGGAAAATCTAGGAGGCTAGGCAAGCACATTAGTAACCAATTCAAAAAATACAAAATTAGCTACATTAAAATTTATGGAATTCCTAACCCAGTACCCACACATATTTTCTACGGATCTAGTCACGCTTCACTGGTTAGAAAAATACGCAAAAACTTATATTCTCCTTGTTCGCGCAATCAATAAAGACTCACGCCCAGGTAATAATTCCGAGGAGTCTGTTATTTAGAGCGAAACTCACGTTAATATTCTATTCGCTCGCTAGAGTTCAACAAGCCAGCAGCTAAAATATTGATAACACGGTATAAATAATTCAGTTTTCAAAAATTTTACGGAGATACCCAGAACATTTGGAATTTAATTATGTCTAGCTATACAATCCCATTGATTGTGTAGCGCAGACAAGATCTGATAGCAGATACTCCACTATCAAGCAATAAGATTTCTTCTAGCCCTGGCTTACCAATGAGTTTGCCGAAATAAAGTAATATATTGTTTGATAAATAAGAAATAGAAAATTTATTTATTTATTTAAACTTTATTGCACGATATTAAATTGTACAAATGGTGGACTTAATGCCTCAAGACATTCTCTAATAGTCAAACATTGGGTCAAACAGAAACTTTTAGCTTGTGCAGGATTGTAGATATTGATATGAAACATGAAACACAAATCAAATTACTTATTGTGAACATATATTTATAGAATATATGTACATACATACTATAAATATTTAAATAAATATATATTGCACCCATGTGTAATTATTATGCACATCGACTCCGCAGCAAGTTCAGTCGAATTACACCTTTCCATACAAATGGAGTTTCGTTCTCATTTTGAAACCTTGGGTTGGATTGTAATGAAACTTTGCACATACAATGACATTAGGTATACCTATGCCTGTAATTAGTTTATGTAGCTCTAGCTTATAAAACAAACATAATTGAGGAAAAACAAGTTTTGTATGAAACACTGTATTTTTTTAACTATGGTATTTGATGATTCTGAAGCTAAATAATTACACAAAAGAATTTACTCTGTGCTTGCCTTAAGGGAAGAGGGAGATCAAAGACGGGCTGCCTGAAGCAAGAAAGAGGGAGAAAATCAAACTAATTTCAACAATATGTTGTACCCATTTAAGGTTGAACGGTCAAAACGGTTGATTCCTTTAAGTTACAACCGTGAAATAGCTTAAAAGATTTTAGTGTCGTATCTACGTTACTACCTTACTACGTACTACGGGTTACGTAATCTGCGGTATAGGTATGTCAATATGGCGGAACAGGGCGCGAATTTACATAAACATGCAATTAAAGTGTAGGCGGCAAACTCCTCGGGCCCTGATAATATTAAAGTGGACCCCTTCAGTGTCTTAAGAAGATTTATATGTATGTATGTACGTATACGTACGTACGTATCTGGGAGACCGAGATTTGCTCGAAAAACATATAAAAAATCAAAAATGCGCGTTTTCCCGGAGATAAGACCTAGATAGATCGATGTTTCGCCCCGAAAACCCCCATATAGCAAATTTCCTCGAAATTGTTATAGCCGTTTTCGATATCCCAGAAATATATATAAGATATAGAAGAATTGCTCGTTTAAAGGTATAAGATAAGGTCACCTTCCCACTACGCGGCGCAGAGTCCAATGGAGTGAAAAAAAAAAACGAAAACCTACAACTTCAAAAATGTTACAAGTACCTAACGTAAGAAAAACAATATTGCCAACATCAATCAATCAATTTACGTGTCGATCTAAAGTAAAGAAAATAGTCGTTAAAAATAAGATAACATTTACGATAAAGTATCCCCGAATCTTTGTTATTGCACGTTTTCGCCACAAGAGATCAAAAACGATTTGTCATAAGGCATCGTCAAGATTATGTCCTTAATAAATTTCATGGCCCACCAATTATTTACATGTAACGGGATCCGAGACTCTCCTCTCGGCCGACTTAATTTATGGAGACTTTCAACGCAGGGATTATTCTTAACCTACTTCCTAAATTGGATTTTATAGGCACGAGTATTCTGCGATGCATAGCAATTAAAACGATATTAGTAGCTGTCATCGGTTAAAAACCGTCAGCGATGATAAGTAGACTTATGAAAGGTTAATTGACTTAGAAATGAAGACGCGAATGAGTATGGTTTTGACGGTTTAATTGGGAAATCATGCAGGTTTTGGACGTTTAATTTTTAATAGAAAAATGTCTGTGGCATTTATTATACTAGCTCAAAATAATTGTGTTGTGTTAGTTACTCCGCGTGGAATTCGGTCTCCCTTCTAACAGGGGATGGATTTCTAACAACAAAGTATCTCGCCGGCCTTGTGTACCTATTGTAACGACAAGTGTTCATCTACATAACAATTTTCATTATAATCGGTTCAGTGTTGCCATGAAGAAGTAAGGCATAATTACTTTCGCATTTCATTTCATCCTAAGGATTTTTTTTATACTACATCGGTGGCAAACGGCCACAAGCATACGGCCAGCCTGATGGTAAGCTGTCTCCGTCGTCGATGGAAGTCTGCAATTCCAGAGGCATGCGCGTTGCCGACCCTAACACTCAGCATCCTTTTACTCACCGGCAGAAACACAACATTTCAATGAGTAGGGTCTACGGGTGTTATTTGGCTGCGGTTTTCTGTAAGATTCTTCCTCAGTTGGGCTCTGCTCTGGATCTGAAATGACATCCGCTGTGCTGTGTTCCACAAAAAGCGAGATGACATTCACAGTGCTCATACCTCTGTTTTGGACGTCGTTTAAGGACAAACCCGGGTCCGACGGATATCTGTTGGTCCCTCAGTTACTGTTAGTATTAAAGGTGTAGGTACAATAAAGATAAGAAGTTAGGCATAAACCACACAACAATCGTCTTCAGTATAGCCAAAAGACGCCCATAACTGAATTTAAGCTTCTATCAAGGATTACTATAATAATTTTTGCCTTGTCGTATCCAGACCAATCCCTTGGTTTCTTACTGAAAGACATTACGTACGTAAACTATTTATCTTTTTTGTGTATTCTGTAATTAGTAGGTATGTTATAATTGTTTTATGTGTTAGTGTTAGATAAAATAAAATAAAAACATAAAAAAATAAAGTTCCTGTGCTATATATAACTATAAAAGACTGTTTGTTTCTTAAATAAATAAATAAAATTGCAATACCCTTACAGGGTGTCATATTGTGAAACATTATTCGTTAAGAACATCTGTATGAACACCAATGTGAAAGCAATAAACGTTATTATTATTCTCCTTTATTTATCTTATTTCTTAGGCTAGGCTTTTTAAAATATGTATATAAAAGTAAAATATAAAAACGCTTACAAAACAATACAAAAGATATAAACACATTATAAAAAACCTAATCTAGGGTGCCGCCAGCAGCGGGGCAGGGCCTAAGCTGCCAGTGGTCAGGGCCGCAGAGAGAGGAACCGACGGACTACCCGCGCCGTGTCCATGATCACCGCCTTCTGCATCTGACCCTTGATCCAACCACCTAGCGAGAGTCTCTCAAGGTGTTGGTCGAGACTCTTCGCTATCAGACCGTTCGCTGAAACGACTATCGGGACAATGATCGTCGACTCAACATCCCACATGGCGGTTATCTCGTGAGCCAAGTCTAGGTATTTAGTCTTATTATTATTATTAGGTATTCTCTCAAGTAGGTAGGATAGGTATGCATTTTTAAAATCAAAATATGTATGTATCAAACGGTATCTGATTTTAAATATTATTGAGGTAATGCGAAAAAAGAAACAAAAGGTCAATTTGATATAGACATTTATTCGGTTTAATTAAGTGCTGCCTTTGTCTTAACTTGATTATTCCAAGCGTTAACAGCATTTTAACATAAATTATTTGTAACAGCATCTCTACATTGATTTAAAAAAATATATTCAAAAATGCAAACTCTCAGGAGCGCGGCAATAAAATTAACAGCAATGTCATTTCGACTTTATGATACGAAGCGGTCCGCACAGACGCGGAGCATGGAAGAGTTCTCATAATTCCCAGGAGTTAACGCTCCCGGGAGAATCACTTTCATTTTCACTTACCGCCGCGGACTGCTCTATAACCATTAAATCCTGTTGTTTACTACTCGCCGGCTCACTGAGCAACCCTCCCCTAACTAACTTATTCACAGAGCGAACTAAACATAAACCAGAGATGAGTCCTGCTTTGTGGAACCACCTCAGGAATTTTATTCGCAAGGAGTTTTCAGTCCAGCGTAACCTACGCTGTAAATTATGTATTCAAATTGAAGGCCACTGATGCGATTGCTCTGCTCTGCCCGCCTCGCTCTGACGAATGAATCGGAAAATGAAAAAGTTTAAATTGCTCCAACCGTTGTTTGTGAGTTTATGCCTGTTTGTTAATGAACATAACCTCAAAGGCTTAAAATATGTCAAATAGAACTTGGTCGTGTTGAAATTTGGAAAAATAATTTAAATAAAAAGTTAGGTTCCAATTTCAAAGTTGGATTTGAAAGACAACACCTTACTCAGTGTAATGAAAACGTACGATATAAAATAAGGATGTTTACGTTAACGGCATTTTAAGTCATGGGACTTTTAAGAGAAAATTTAGAGTATTTTGATATTTTCTCGGCACCTGTAAAATGTTTACCACTTTATGCGTTAAAAGTTTAATATTCTATTCGTCTTTAATGTTTTCAATGTATTTAATGAAAGATACTGCAATTGGTTTCAATATTATTAACAAATAAAAACTATGTTTTTTTGCTCCAGTCATGGGATGTATGGTGCCATTCATTTTAAAACAAAGAAAAATCAATGAATTATAATACTTAAGCAGCTCTATGGCTCTTGTTTATGGTAAAATGTTGCTAGTGTTTACAAACTGATGATAAATACTTATTTAACAGGATTTTTCTATACCATCCCATTACTGGTGTCTGTTCCATTATAGGGGTGTTTACTATAACAATGTATGGATAGGGGTATATAAAATTTATGTGGATATTTAAAAAGTTTGAGTATTATTATAATTTACAGCCCCAAGAGAAAGGAAAAAACCGGCCAAGAGCATGTCGGGCCACGCTCAGTGTAGGGTTCCGTAGTTACTCTTCCGTCACAATAAGCTAAACTGGAGCTTAAAGTATAGTAAATTGTTAACCAAGGGATGAAACGCTACCTTTCACCCGAGTTAAACAAATAGGTAAATTTGTATAATCAGTACCTAATTAAAGTAAGTCTTTTTACTATGAAGGGAAAAGTTTTTGCGATAACTCAAAAACAGCTAAACTGATCATGTCTACTATAGTTTTCATTTAATGTCTTTCTTAAGCTCTACTTCCACGATTTTTTTCATATTTTTTGGACCTATGGTTCAAAAGTTAGAGGGGGGACACTTTTTTTTTTTCTTTCGGAGCGATTATCTCCGAATATATTCACTTTATCAAAAAATGTTTCTTGAAAACCCCTATTAGTTTTGAAAGACCTTTCCAACGATACCCCACACTCTAGGGTTGAAGCGAAAAAAATATTTCACCCCCACTTTACGTGTAGGGGAGGTACCCTAAAAAAAATTAAATTTTTAGATTTTCTTGTACGACTTTGTCGGCTTTATTGATTTATATATCCATGCCAAATTTCAGCTTTCTAGCACTAACGACCACGGAGCAAAGCCTCGGACAGACAGACAGACAGACGGCCATGGCGAAACTATAAGGGTTCCTAGTTGACTACGGAACCCTAAAAATGGGTCTCACCCTTTCATCGGTCAACATTTAGAATACTTTTCTAACTAATCTATCAAACCCAGAGGAGAACTAGGGTTTGTAGATATTGGTCCGGTTTCCTTACTAAAGAAATCTTATTTTAATCTCTTCCCTGAAGAGCAACCACCTACTTAGTAAATATGTGTGTAAGCTCCGAAAAAACAGCCATAACTCATGACCTCTGCTCAGCTCGGCCATCAGCCCTCGAATTTAGCATTAAGTTAATTTGAATACAAGTGAGCCGCGCATGTAGCGCGTGTGACGGGCCTGGAATGAACAGTTAGAAACGAAAGGTCCGCCATTCTTATCTCATCCCAAATATCGAGCACGTACCAAACTCATAATTTCACGATGAAGTACCGCATGGGCAGAGCGTGCCCTTTGCGATGTGATTCACTGTTACGATTACCCGCATCTCCGGAAACTGAACGCGTTTTTCTTAAGGAAACAATGAGCCACCTGAGGAGGGAAAACAAAAAACGCCATTACGGCGAACGTACATAAGTACTTGG
Organism: Cydia pomonella; assembly: GCF_033807575.1. Lineage (NCBI taxonomy): Eukaryota > Metazoa > Arthropoda > Insecta > Lepidoptera > Tortricidae > Cydia > Cydia pomonella. Next base: position 32,616,959 of record NC_084704.1, read on the forward strand.
AATACATGACTGCCATTATTTAAAGAAAACACGGTTCCAGAAACGTTACGTGGAACTAGCTTTTCTGAAGATTAATATTGATTGAGTAGCGAATGTTATTCTTAAGAGAATAAAAGGTTTTTTTTATATACCTAGGTGATGTTCATAAATGCTAGTTGCGTGGGTACAAACATTATTTTATAAGTAGGTACACGGTACACGCATTTAAAAATGGTAAAATATTGAATGTCTTGTTAGCTAAGGCCTATCCTAATTGATGCATGTTGACAAAAATCTTGGAAAAGTGGGCTTGCAGTTGGAGAGTGCTCCTATTGTGAGACACTCGTCCAGGCTAACCAGGAAATTATGTTTGCAACCTATCGATTTTAGGAGAAAACCTCTAGAATTTAAATATTTTACCCTCAAGCATGCGCCTAGCAGCAAACCGTAAGCGTGTGGGCCCGATCAACACATTTTCACGCTAGTGCTTTGGCGGTTTTATGTACCTAACTTATGAAATATGTTTCTATCACATGCCCAATTTGGTGGTTCTGTCACTTGTGATGTATTTGGTGTGGGTTTTCTTCTTGTTAACATTTTATTCAGAAAGTAATATTTGAAAACACAATGAACTCCAAACATCCATCTTTTCTAAAATCGCGAACTTAGCTGTGAAACTGCAGCTACCTCTAGCGTGTGTGGAGCTTAGGTTGACATCATTCTGCGAAATTGTACCTCTATCTGCGCTTTATGTGTGAATGAGGCTTAATAGGGTTGCAGTATAATTTAATTAAATACTAACTGTCGTTTGCCAGACTATCGGACGCCACTTCGTACGGTTGGCGAGGTTATTTGTCCCAGTCCGTGACAGACTACGGCTTTACTATCCGCGACAGACTCGTGGCTCTTGCCCTGTTATTTCCGTCGCTTGAAGATAAACCATTGTAACTGTGACCTTGGGGCCTGTATGAACTATGTGTAATCTGAGAACGCTCTTATACTGGATTATGTTCGCGTCAGGCCTTTGGTCATTTAATAGAATAACACCCTTGCAGCTTTAGTTAGTAATTGCGACGGACAGATTACGTAACAGGCGATTATGCTGCTACATTTTGCACATGCACGTATATTTTTAATAAAAATCTTTAAAGATAAGATAAAGATATTTTATTATTCAAGTAGGCATATTACAATGCGCTTATGAACGTCAAATAAAGCTACACCGGCTCTAACCCTACACCTCTGATCCGAGAAGATTTAAATCCTCCCTCAATTGGAGGAGGGTATCCCAATATGGACGGCAAGAAACTAGGCGGGGCTAAATAAGAAAAAAATATAATTTAGATGACTATAGAAATCATGCAATTACATACAGTAGCTACTTTTCTTTATAGAAATTAGATTAAAAAACTATATACATATATGTATGTCATATCAAATCATACAAATACGTAGCTCTTTCAGAAAACATATCGAATTCTTACAAAAAGAAAATAAAAATAAAATTACTAAAGAAATGAGACTATGCATTATATAAGTCTGACTGATTGCTATACCTACATAAATATTTGATGTGCTTTCTTACCTGAGCTGTGTCACCTATAACTCTACATATAATACATTGATTTTAATTGCTACTTGTTTTTACAGTTTCTGGTTTGGACAATGCAGTGGTCAATCACATGATTAGCAAATGTTAACATGAAAAAACATCCCGTCTCAACTCAAACCATCAGATGTTGTGATTGTACTGGTTTGTAAAGGAAGTGACAACCCTAACATAAAAGTGAATAATGAAGACCAAGTACTGGCAGTTGGAAAACATCATCAGCAAATGCTGATAGAATTCCTCGCCAGTTTGCTTGCGACGAAGAATGTCAAGATAAATAGGTAATAAAAGTACATACGATAAAACTCCTTTAAAAAAACAACGATTCTAGTCATTGACTATTTATGATTTGGACTTCATTTCAACACCTTGCTAACATTTTAAAGCGTGAAGCATTTGCTAGAAGGCACTTGTTTTTCCGACACACGGACATGAATAGCGACACAACACCAACAAAACAGCCAGGTAGGCAAGCTTTAAATAAATCGTTGATTTCGCATTAGGATTCCAAAGGGTGCGTACTGCGGGTTAAATAAACAAGCGTCATGTTTGCTGAGCCCGGCAGGCTAAGCGATAGAGCTGAGCGTTACTTTCCGTGGTTGTTCCGAAAAACTGTTTCTAAGTGATTACATATTAATTGACATATATTTTTAGAAAAATAAACTATTGTAACCGAAATAACTTTGGCAAATCATGTTGCGGGTTCAAAACATTGTAACAAGAATGGAAATAGGCACAATAGTTTTTATAGCAAATCGTGACACCGTTGCGAAGTATTGTTGCCCGCTGCTTTAAAAGTCAACTTTTAGACGTAGCAATTCAATACAATGTTTTTGTTATGTCTCTGACCATACACTTGGGGTGACTATGCAGGTTATACTTAACAACTTTTACTATTGACCCAACCCCGAAATCGCGGAAATAATCTGCTGTTCCATAGAAAATGCTGACATACGGTTCGCCGTAATGTAGCGAAGCAGACTTTTTATTCGCAATTCCGTGGTTGGCCTTAGCATGACCTACGTATTCACCCCTCAAAGTACGTAATTTTCTGGCACAAAATGAATCATTTTCGTTTACACGTCTCATCGAGAAACTATTTACTTTTAAATCATTTTCCAGTATTATCATGTTATATAAAAAAGCAGTTACAGATTTTGCGGAAAGCTGAGAGTGGCGCAGCTCTACTCAGGGACTGTATCCAATTCCAAATTGCAGACGGGGTCAACAGGTTAAACGTAATTACTTTTGAGCCGTTCCTGAACGTGTGCCTGCGAAAAATAAACGAAATGTGAGTATGTTTATAAAACCCTCACTTAAGCGTGTTTATGTATTCATGTACCTATTGTATTTATTTATTGAATAATATTACTGTCTAATGGCCCAAAAGTACAATCGGGGGACTTAATGCCTAAAGAGGAAAGGGGACAGCCGCTTCTCCAGACAAACGTAGTCCCTATTTTCCTCTCTGGATATTGATACTATGGAAAATATTTTTACATAATTTCATGTTTGACTTTTTTTCGATTTTTTGATTATTGTAGAAATTAGGAGCGGAAAACAGATTTCTTAAAAAAAAAAAAAGTATATATGCTCTTAAATCTTGTAATAACAAAAAAATAGAAATCGTAGGGGCATAGCTGTGGTTGATATACAACAAATTATGTCAAAGTATTTTTAATAACGTTCATGTCCTGAGAGGAAAATGAGGACTACGTTTGTGTGAAAAGGCGATTTCGCGCGGGTCCTATACTTTTGTCTTAAGGCATTTTCTGCCATTCAGTTTAACTATAAGTTAAACCACTTAGGAAAATTCCACAAAAAGTTATCCATTTTCTTTGTTCTTGATTGCACAAATACCTACAAATTACCTATATATGAATGTAACCTACATATTGGATAAGATATTTGTGTTGCAAAGGGATTTAGATATGCAGAAACTATATTTGCACAAATACAACCAAGTGAAGTGAGCTCTGTCCCAAGAGAGTATACCCTGGGAATATCCGTGCATTTCCCGTACCACTTTAATTGAAGCATTTCGCATAAATAAGTAGGTATAATACTTAACGAGTAAGCGGCACTTGCGCCATCCCGCTAGACCGTTGTTACTCAGTTAAATCGTTAACCCAGTCTCAAATTTTACTGGTAACCATGGTAACTCCGGGTTTAACCGGTTAACCCCGGGTTGGTGGGACGGTGCAAGTGGCGCTAAGTAAGTTATCTGTTAAAACATATGTAGCCCAAATTAGTGGATAAGTCGGTATAGTCCGTCTATGCTAAACCGCTGTTCATGAAACCAAAAAGAATTTAAAATAGAGGTGGATTGTCAAAGTAAATTTTGTAGCCACAGTAAATTTACTGCGATCTTTCGACACATGATTATAACTTTTAGAACGCCATGAGACTATGATCCCTATTCTTTCATAGATATGTGTTAAATTTGTTAAATGTCAAAAAGTGGCGCCATCTTACTGGGCATCGGCTAAAGGTTAAATTTAAAAAACTTATTTTACACGTATAAAAATTATAAATATTGGGTAAACTCCTGTGCCATCACTATGCCATGTACTAGAACGAATGCCTACCCTATAATTTATTTCGCCTTGTATGACGACTGACGTTTAGGTACCGATACTTTAAATAATTTATTTGTTATTGTAGTTTTTAATTGAATAATAATTATAGCCTTATGATATTTACTTGAAACTTTTGTAATTAAATATATAAAATGTTGTACTTTAGCGTGTAGCTGCGCTCTCTCGGAAAGGTTTCCACGGAAGACCAGCGTCGAGATCCTTAGGTGGTATCTTGACATTTAGCTGAGTGGAGACCTTTTCAGCGACGCTTAATAATAAATTGATTCTGTCGTCGCATGTATTACCTAAACTTAAGCGTTTTCTGAATAAATTTCTTCTATTCTATTCTATTCTATTAGATGGCGAATTGGCGATGGAATGGCTCTTTGATAAAACTTATCATACTTTTGTTAAATATTTTTTTCTTACTAGAGGAAACTAATTAATATTTTTTATTAAAATTGTGTTATTTTAAGTAGAAACACTACTATATAAATTAAAAACTGAAATACATATTTCATATACATAATTATATAAAAGAAGAAGTGGCCAAGGCCTTCTGTGCCCACAAGACTGCAATCGGAACACTTTTTCTGTTCAGGATGTAACAAAAATCGTTGGGATCCGTTTAAGGGCATATTCGATATCGTGTTCTGATTAGGAAAAAGTAGAAGACATTTATTTTGACGCGATTTTTTTTTCTATAGGGCAGGTGTCCATGTTGGCCAACCTTATACAAGGGCCTAAATGTTTTCGCGTCATAATTTTTTTCCAAAAAACTGTGTAAGTATGGCATTTATTTCAGTTTTTAATTTTATTTATTTTTCTGATGACCTAAATGTCATAATGACAGGGACAATAAACGATGTCTTATACAATATGACCAAACTTGAAGTTACGCTTGGCGTGCCGACTTAGAGTGGACTGACTTTAATTATTAGAGTATTTGGAGTTAAAACACTACTACTTTTGACTATGAATGAAAGACTAAAGGGGCCCACTGATTACCAGTTCGCCGGACGACATCGGTCTGTCAGTTATTCGCGATTGTCAGCTTTTGCGACTGACAGGCTGATATCGGGCCCCTTACGTTGCAACAACGTTGATTAGCTTATAATCTTCAACCATTTAATACCAAACTTCGCTTCGCTTACATAAGTTTTTGTCAGTTTATCATAAAAATTGTAGTCTATATTAGGTTACATACATAACGTCTAGTCTATGCTGGGTATTTTTAACATCGAATACCAGTATTCCATGTTAAAAATACCTACCTAGTATCTAGTTTGTTCTATTTGTGTTGTGTCAGAACACTGAACATTCATTCAGGTCATGTATAAATAGCTCTAACGAATAATATGTTAAAATTTATTGTGAATGATGATTGAATATGTAGGTGTCGTGCTACAAAACACCGGGTTCAATATAATACGATTTCTAAGTTAATACTATGGTATTAGATTGATGCCATTAAAGGAAATTAATGAGAATTCAGAGTCGACAAAAGGTCCAATTATTTCGGATTTAATGCGTTTTAGTGATTTGGTGTTGATTTAAAATATTTAAACACCGAGCTCTGCTCGGTCGGCATGGATTTGAATGTTGCTTGCACAAAACTTTTTTACGTTTCTTGCTTTCTGCTTGATATCATGGAAAACCGAATTACATCGATGGTGAACCTCAGCAAGATTATTTTTTCAACAACTTAACATTCTCTTTTATTTGATTCTAGTGCTCGAATCATGGATGACTTCCAAGAAGTGTTTGAGTTTTTTTTTTTCTTTCTTCCTCGCCTTGTCCCGGCGTTTTGCCACGGCTCATAGCCTGGGGTCCGCTTGACAACTAAGTTTAAGTGTTTGAGTATGGATAGAAATATAATTACAAGTTAAGTCGACGAATGCCAATTAACATTAACTAAAACATTAGGGAAGGTCTACTGCAAAAAAGTCCTAATACCATTTTCGCGTAGCACACGGGATCTGGTAGCTGCCCTCACTGACGAATAAATAAAAAATCCGACATATTTAGGTAGCGGTTATTTGAATAGGATAATAAACTACAATGTGTCGCTTGAACTTTTACAAAAACACAAAAACATACTAAAATTTCATCAAAGTTTGTATGTGGTTTTATTTTGTTTGTCGTTAGGAGCGGGCGAGGGTTATTGCGTTTCATTTTTGCGCCCCGCCGTGTCAATATCGCGTATTACCTTATATTACTTGCCCCGATGGGTATTTAACACGGCACAGGATGATAGCAATATTTGACGTTTAAGAGTCCCCGGCAAACTCGGCCGACTTTCATCTATCGCTATCGTATCCAATAAAGTATAGTATAACGTAACGTAAAGATTGTGTCTAAGTGTTTCTTCTATTTACATAAATGTATTTTGCCTTAGAATTACAAAATTTGTACAGTCGATTTAATAAATATATATACATATTTTTACCTTATTGCAATGGATTAAAATGAAGATAGGTATATATTTATGAACTCGACTATACTACAGTTGGGGTGTTTTATGGTACACTGGGCCAAGTATGAGGCTATCTTTACTGTGTCTCTTATTGCATACAAAACCACTATAATTCTTTACTACTTGTTGCACGAGGTTGCTTTTTTCTGCTGTCACAAAATTTGTCGACTTTTGACTCAGGAAAACAAAACAATCCCTCATAATTATATATATAACTAAACTCCGACCTCCGACTAAACGAACGTTCGGAACGTGCCACCAACGATCCATATTAAACCGCATAATTACGCGAAACTCTTTTTACGGACAATTACTTTTATTTATTCATCTTTTATGTTTTGCATTTTCTCTTTAACGATGAGAAGCCGCGTCTTTGTTCGCGATTAATATTCTTTCTTAGAAAATGAGCATCTCGACCGTAACGCTCAAGAGCCCGTTTAGAAGTTGCGCATACAATCACAATACTGCCGAAGTTTAACTATTACTTGTATTGAGGCGTGTTGAACTCGCTTAAGTCAGTACAAAGTTATTTCAGAGTATTAACGTCAAATTCGTGACCTAGATGATATAACTAAATGCGGGACAAGTAACTAATGGAAGGTATGTATACAATACAAATACTCTCCTCGCACACCTCAATATAGAAACAATACAAATAATACAGCACATTAAGAAGAGGTAAACAACAGGCGGTCTTATCGCTAAAAAGCGATCTCTTCCAGACAACCTTTAGGTAGGTATGTATTATACTTGTATGAATAGTTAGGGTAAAGTACCCAATGACTGGCCCATTAAAGTGCCGTATTTTTATAGGAAACTCGTTACCTTTTAAAGCTTAAAACAACGCACCACACGCGCCCTTCATTTTGGTGGTGTCATATCATTGGTGGTGGCCCGACATTAGTATAGTAAATTATACTCCATACTCCATAGGTATGGATTTTACGATCTTAGATCAACCCCGGTTTGAAGCTTAATTATTGCAGAACGTACCTATTCTGCGATAGTTAGGTTTCAAAACGCTACGATGAGCCCAAAGTCTACACTAAAGGGACTTACCGGAGAGTTTCATGAGAATTACTTACTTACTATTACCCAGTTGGATTCCTGATATCACATTTTCTGCTGCAGCAGACTCATATATGCTACAGATAAAAAAATAAAGTTGTTATTGTGTATTTTACGCGCTGAATGTGCAACTTTTACTTTTATTGGTACCTACGTGCGATTGAAGAAACTGTCTTACAATGGATTTTGTAATGAAATTAGGGCAATAAAAAAAAAGTGGATGCATATCCTTTAGGGCTATCAAATATAAGTAAAACTAGGGAACAAATCAAATAATTATTATTTGTACCTCCGTTACAAACTCTCGGGTGTTCAAGCCCGGTCATTTATAAGGCGTGTGTAGGGATTTTGATCCAACACGGAGAGGCCGTTTGGAGAGCTTTGATGTAATGTATAACGCTTGCTGGAACTCATCCACGGGTTCATAAATAGATAGGTACCCATTTAGAAATAGAGAAATGAAAATTGTCCTGGTCGATGGTTTAAATTTGGGTGGAAAATAAGACTGGGCTACGAGTTCCGGACACCTGCCATAACATTGTGATATACAGTGTTATCGAGGCAGGCGGTGACTAGCCACTCGCTAGATAGGCACCTGATGCGCCATCGTAAAGACGGCCAGGTACAACACCGGCTTGAGCGGCTCAGGGGTGTCGAGAGGTGTGCTGTGTTTTCTCCGAAGTTACTCGCGGCGTTATGCCCTTTAACACTTCCACCCCTGGAGCATATCGCTTTAACGACTCCCCTCTGGACGGACAATTAAGGCAAGCCAGAGCTGAGAGTCCTGGGGGTCTTCTTGGAGTTCTTGGGGTCCACTCCGACCGACGAAGTCACGCCGGATAACAATTACAATAACAATATAACAATTATTCTATTGAATATTTTTATTTATGTTAGGCTATCAAATCATTTTCAATACATTATCATTTTGCCTATAGTTAAGAGATAATCCAATTTGTGCGAGAAGATTCCTTAACGAAAGATTAAGATTTAAATATTTTTGGCCACCACAAAAACTTTCAGTTTTCAAGTACTAAATGTAAATTAAAAATATCACTATTTCGATTACATCCACAGAAAATAGGAAACTAATGTTCAATTTGACGTTAATAATTAAGCGAGGTCAAATAAAACCTCCAATGTTCCAAACCAACCACACCCCCTCCCAGCGTTTCGAACGAATTAAATAGATATCGCCGATTCTCAAAGATACGGATTAAGATTAATCGTAAAGTTTCACCCCATGTAAATAAAGAAAGTGAAAAAAAGCGTAAATCCTTTGCAATCAGACCAAGAATTAAAAAGAAACCATCTCCAAGTAAATTCGAAATGTTGAACTCTGCCGGAAGGGACCCGGAAGCCTTGCCGCGATCGAGGGGAAAAGTCTTTTTGAACTTTGACCGACCTCCAAACAAACGAGAACGCACTAACACTACCAAGCTTTATATAATCTTAAGGCCTTTAAGACGACAATGCTTTCAGATTCCGAAGCTTGCATGCATATTTATTCATCTCACATCTTTGGACTATTTTGTTGGAGTTGTTTTGCGAAGGTTTCTCGCTACTTGGAAACTTGTACCGTTTCGGTGTTTGCGTTCGCATGCTGGTACCTAATTAAGAAATGCGCTTTTAATAGTCATGTTTTCATTCTCTTTAATGAAATTTAAATAGTTTTAGGTCTCTCTTTGAAATTTCAGACGTGCTTGGATTTTCTTGGAATTTCACATTTGGAAATTTTAATTGTAAGAAAAATGTGAAATAATATGGTTCGGAACTCGGAAGCTCAAAATCAGTTTGTTACGGCGAGTGACAGTAACGTTAACATGTATATACAACTCTAGAAACGTTCTGGAAAGTAAAGGGGCCCACTGATTACCAGTTTGTCGGACGATATCGGCCTGTCAGTTATTCGCAAAAGCTGACAGTCGCGAATAACTGACAGTCCGCTATCGTCCGGCGAACCGTGGGCCCCTTAACGTTCAGCACGCAGATTATTCTTTAACGCTCGAGTATTACGTTAAAGGTGACAATTTCTGTCTGTCAATTTTTTTGACGCCGCGAATGTGATAGTAATGCGGCGGCGAACGTCCTCATTTCATCAAGAAAATTAACAGATACAGCGGTGGCAACAACGACGCCGCTACAGTAATGCAGCTGCAGCTGACACTCGAACGTTACCTTTAAGATATTATTCTGATCGGCTACTCTACACGAGATATCCATTAGCTATTTGCGAAGTCGGAGGTGGGGAAACTAAAAGTTATTAGGCAGGTATCGCACTTGATGTAACAAAACCTTACGGTTTCCATTCTATTTAAAACTGTCAATTAACTAATGTGTCGCATAACCGCCAGGTGGGCGTTAATGTTGCACATACAGTCAATTTGAATGGCGTCATGGTGACATAATGAACTGGGTGCAAAGTGGGATCCTATCATTGACATATGTCTGAGGACGGGTCTTACGGGCAATAAGAATGGGGCCAGTACAGCCAATCGTGCAGTCAAACGCCACAACGCGATTGGTTGATGAGTTCACATCATGCGCGATCGGTCGCAAGTCGCAACTATTTGCGTTAGACTGCACGATTGGATTGAACTAGCACCATTATTAGTGCCTGTAACGCCCGTCGTTAGAAATATGTCAATGGATCCTATAGGTTACTCTTGAGCCCGCTTGAGTAAATGACAAAATCCTCCAAACTAGGCACTATAAATTATTGCTTAACTTGCAAATATTCGAGATACTTCAATTCATCTAAATTGAGCACAGTTCAAAACTGTCTATTACACGCGAGCTTATTACCAACTCAGGTCGCAAGGGTTAAAGTTCAAAGTGTCAAATATTGCCTGATGCGTGGTTTAAAAGCCCGTGTTTATGTAGAAAACTAAAGTCGTTTATGTCATCTGGTTAGTACAATGGAGTAAATGTTTCTCGACCTTGAAGGCACCTCAAATGCCGGAGCCTTTATCAAATAAAAAAGGCGATGCGTAACATAACACGCAGATTCAAGAAATCAAGTTGAATAATATATGCTACACTATATCTGTCCTAAAATTACTTTCGAATAGAAAAATCATATATTCCAATGAATAATAAATGGAAAACACGTGTGTTTGAAAGGTGAACTAGCACCGGTTAGGTTATATGCTAAATATTTTTAGTTTTATGATTGCCTTTGCGATATTCACCTACGCTACCATTTTGTAAATCTGAAACTAGAAAAACATTCTACTGTATTGAAATTACATTCGGAGAGTTTTAAATACTGCTGAAAATGCTGGAAAATTTATTTTTATCCCGATTACTTTTTACGTTTTGTCTCGTATATTCGTCAAGATCAAAGCTAAGACGGCGGCTAGAATTCCGTTACTTTTATTGGTGGGATAGGTGTGTTACATATTATTGATGAAATATTTATAAGCCATAAGAAGTTGCTTTTTAGGGTTTCGTAGACTCCGCTGTCCGTCCGTCTGTCCGATCGTCTGTCCGTCTGTCCGTCTGTCCATCTGTCCATCTATCCATCTGTCCGTCTGTCTCTTCTCTGTCTGTTCTCAATGACTGACAAGTTGTGTTTGTCAGACTATAAGTAATATAAACAATATCCTATAAAACTTTGTAACATGGCCCTTATTTTGTTGTTTTTTCTTAACGCATCTTAATCCGTGCTGTGTTGTAGCAGATGGCGCCAGCTGCTCGACATATATGTCTAATTTGGTCGCGTTCACGTTGTAGTTTTATTTTTTTGTAGTCCGTCCGATCGTCTGTCCGTCTGTCCGTCTGTCCATCTGTCCATCTGTCCGTCTGTCTGTCTGTCAGTCCGTCCGTCTGTTCGTCTGTTCGTCTGTCCGTCTGTCACCTCAGCAGGCTGTATCTCATGAACCGTGATAGTTAGCCAGTTGAAATTTCTACATATTATGTACCTATTTCTGTTGCCGCTATAACAAACAACAAATACTAAAAACAGAATAGAATAAATATTTAATGGGGCTCCCATACAAAAAAAGTTATTTTTAGATAATGGTATGGTACCCTTCGTGCGCGAGTCTGACTTGCACTTGGCCGATTTTTTTAAACTCCATCTTGCTAAGAATTTACTGATCCGTCCGCAGAAACAAATTTCTTATAAGATAAATACGGGTATGTAAGGCGTAGGGATAAGTGTGGCTAGCTTTAACATTGGGGTCTGTTTACACCTTAATTAGTGTTTACATCAAGTTCATGCATTTGCTACTTGAAACTCTCGTTTAGTGGGAAATGTATGACCTCGCCTTAAACTCTAATAATCAGGCCCAATTTGAAGGCCATCCACACTTATCCATATGCCACACTTATCTGTATTGACCTTAGTATGGGTCGGTTGCACCAATCTGTCTGTCACCGTTAAAGCGTTCGCTAAATTCTTCTGTATGGGAAGTTTCATAGATCTCTGCTGCGTGACGTTTATCAGTCTGTTAACTGTGGTTGGTGCAACTGGTCCTTAATAATCGACGATAACAATTTAATTTTATCAATGATTGTAACAATAATTTTCAAAATTCAAAATAAACTTTGATGTCAGCCTTATACACTCATGTATCAGGAAACAAAATATAATTGGTATTATTCCATATTAAACGCGCCCCTGGATCTGACATTTGATGGAGACCTCCTTAATTAAAATGCACGCTCCACCCGTTTTACTTCCGTGATAACAATTTCCCATAAGTGTCTCGAAGGTAGTGATGTGCCTACCGTTCGCGGAAATATTCTTTACTTATTGATTTTGGGTATTTTGATAATCCACAATTGAATGTAGATAAAACCAATTTTTTTAGTAGTAGTAGGCCCAGGACTGTCTCATTTCAGACATAGACAGAATCATACTGTTTGTCTACTACTACCTATTAGCACCCAAATAAAGGAAGATGTATATTTTTTTTTGTTCTCAATGACTGACAAGTTGTGTTTGTCAGACTATAAGTAGTATAAACAATATACCTATAAAACTTTGTAACATGTGAACTACGGCCCTTGTTTTGTTGTTTTTGCTCAATGCGTCTTAATCCGTGCTGTGTTGTAGCAGATGGCGCCAGCTGCTCGACATATATGTCAAATTTGGTCGCGTTCACATTGTAGTTTTATCGCCATCATTTCTTTTAATTTATTTTTTTATTTACATATAATTTTACTGTGGTCTGTTCTTGTATGAACTCTCCAATTTGTTTGTTTTATTGCTATTGTTTATTATTCTTTTTTTTTAATGTTCTTGCGGCTAATCCTTTGTCTTTGTGGCACGCGCGGTTTTAGTGAATAATAGACAAAAGATAAGCTGCTCGGGGCCAGTTTTAAATCGCACGACTATACTTTCCGTGCTTCACTCGTTTATGGCCCCGGCGGAAGACCAGCAATTGCCCATCTAGGCTAACACCATGCTGAGTCGGGACCATTTCGTGGCTAATATCTGTCAAGTAATGTAGGGGAGATAGGGGAGCATCGGGCACTTTTCTACTTAAGTCTTAATAAAAATGCAATTTTTTAACAAAATCAACTTTTTACTCCTTGTATTAGTAGCACATATATTTGGCTTCAATTATAACGACGAACACTTATACAATTATAAACAGTTTCAAAATTGCAAGAGTTTTTCTGAACACTGTCAAAAGTGCCCAAACCTCCCAATGGTCGGGTGGTTTGGACACCTCTATGGGAGGTTTGGGCACTGTATTAAATACTCCACTTAATGGCAAATTACTTGAATATTAATTAATATAATCATAAAACTTGCAATAAAATCAACAAACGAACAACTGTTTTAAACTATAAGTAGTCAAAACCCTCTTATCTAATGTTCTGACGCTATTTTATTTTTAGTACAATTTTCTGGTATTTTTTTTATTTATTGCACATTACTATGCATCATAAGCCAACTGACGCGTTTGCGCTAATGACAGTCCATAATTCAATTTAGAAGATATTATGAGATACTCTGACAGTTTGGCTTCTTCATCTTCAGCAAATATTTGGCAAGATATGAATTTAGAAGAAACATTTTTTACAGTGCCTTGTTTTAAATATCTTTGGAGATTTGATCTAGATACGTCGTATTTATTTGCAGTCGCTTAAATTTTTGCTCCCTTTGTAATTTCTTCTATGGCACGTAATATTATATCTTTAAGGATTTCGCGGGGCTTATTTTTCTTTTTAAATTCAAATGGCTTTTTTCTAGAAAAAATAATATAATAAAAAGTAACACAAATAATAATAAAACATCAAAAGTATTTAGTAGGTATTGAAATTCAATATATACACGCAATTTAAACCCGATGAAATAATTTTCTTTTACCAGACCTTACTTTTAACAGCGATTGCCGAAACAAACAATAGTGTCGGGAGCATTGGGCATGCCTAAACCTCCCTTTAAAATTAGTGCTCAAAGCTCCCCACCCTCTCATTTGACAAATAAATTCAAATATGTTTTTTGTAGTCTAATGTTTTACTTTAATTTAATACGTTAAAGTTAGCTTTCGTAAACACATGACTAGATGACAATGCAGAAACTTACGGCTTTTCGCAGATCACGTTGTTATTTCCTTCGAAATCACATCAAAATATATACTTTTGCACGCACGAAACAGTCGACGGCATGTGACACTGACAACTAATTAAAATGGCAGATGACATTAGCCTGAGCGGTATTGCCAGTTAGTAAGCTAAACTACCGCAGTATACAAAATTAAGTAGCTTCCATACGACCCGACTTACAAGGTAGTGCCCGAACCTCCCGACTGCCCAATGCTCCCCTATCTCCCCTATACGTTGTAATGTTATGTATAAGTTTCTTTTTGTTCCTGTTTTTATCTGTATATTTTTGCCACGAATAAACCATTTCTATTTCTATTTTAATATTTGTAATTTTGAGTTACCAAATATGACTTCTTCGACTCGGGTCTGGCTTAGTGCATTTTACAGGATGCTTAAAGAATTTGAATTTACATTACAGCAGTTACATTTCATATTTAAATGGAATTAACACAAGTACACAGCAAATCTCGCATACGCGGTTCTATTAAATATTATGGATTTTTACTTTAAGAAGTCATGTTTCGGGCATATTAACGTAAAAACTTAAATAAATAACGTTTTGCGATCCAATGTTCCAGGTATGTAAAATGTCTGTGTGCAAATATGCTAGAAGTCTGTCTATATTTGAATTTTCGCTTGAATGACATAGACAAAACTTCTTAGATTCAAAACATGTATAATTTTCTTATGTTACTAGGAGTTAAACAGTTACCATTTTTAAATCTAACTTCATATGCATAGGTATAAATGTAAGGATCTTGTTATTATAATAAAAATATGCAATATTTAAATCATTTGGTATGACCAAAAAATACTTTAATGTTAACTACCGTACTTATTAATTCCCACCTTAGGTTGGATACAAAGTGGGGATACTCGTACCCTTGGCACGTCACTACTCAAAGGGCAAGATGTCGCTGCCGTTTACTATGAGAGCATGTAGGTACAGTACCTATATCATGTCTGCACTCCCCACCACTTCAGAAGCTTTTAGTGATTAAGTAAAGCATTTTATAAAATGCATCAGCTCGCTTCCAGTCATTTGGTTTTAATTGTTGCGAAAGAGTGCGCGGGCGGCAATGATAGTGGCGGTTTTCGTTGGAGCGAAAATGCTGCTGGGATATTTATTTTGTTAATTGCAGAAGCAGAGTCAGTAAACTAGCAAGGAAAGGTACCCAACTGTCCGGTTCCGATTTGATTTATATTTATATATGTTATAGAGTAGTCTAAAATAACGGACACGTATTTTTTTAGCTGCCCAAACCAACCTATTGGGAGAAATTGTCCTCCAAAGTACTAAAAAGTTACTTAATCTTCTAACTCCTATAGAAAGTGATGCTCGAGCAACTTTCTAGTTAATGGCTTGTTTGAGTATATGTTTGAGAACAGGAAAAAATAATGTACACGTGTTTTGTTATATCTGCTTAAACTCAAGTTTTCCTAAAAAAACACCCGTCTTTATGTGTAACTTTAGCGATAAGATATTATAAAACTTCAAATGTCGATTTTTTTTAGGAAAAAGTGAGTTTTCGCCGATATAACAAAACAGGTACTCATTATTTTTTGCTGCTTTTAAACATATACTCAAACCAGCCATTAACTAGCAAGTTGCTTGAGCATCACTTTCTATAGGAGTTAGAAGATTTAGTAACTTTTTAGTACTTTGGAGGACAATTTCTCCCAATAGGTTGAGTTTGGGCAGCAAAAAAAAAATTGGTGTCCGTTATTTTAGACTACTCTATAACATATATAAATATAAATCAAATCGGAACCGGACAGTTGGGTACCTTTCCTTGTAGGTAATAAGAAACGGGTGTCATTTAATCGATCTGCAAAATATTCCTATTCCTATTTTGATGAACAAAAAATATATTTAGTCAGCCAATATGGATACTGGTTAACAACTTGCTGACCTTAGCAAGTATTTCTAAACCAGCTGATGACCTTGAGATTTTGGTGCCCTTGACGAATAATCGAATGAAATGAACGCACACGATTGGCTGACCGTGTCACGTGGACTGATTTCGCTCCGCCTACAACACTGCCGACAGATCAAACGTAACCCATCTTATTATATCAGATTACTAGGTACCGAAAATAAGCCTGAGAACTTAGAGAAGTACAATTTTAGAACTGCTATTAGCTGATAGTTAGTACCGTGTGAGACATGGTACGGGAACAAAGCAAAACGCGTATATTTAGCATTGCGGCAGATTCTTTCCGTTTTTTATTTCCGTATCGCTCCGTTTCTATCGACAAAGTAAGTGTGTGGCGGAATTCCCCACTGTGCAAAAATTAAATAAATTATAATAAGTTATTCTCTTTTTTTAGTTACTCTCGTTTGATTTGAAAAATGTACAGTTAGCTGCAGAGAAAAGTGACCCCTTAGAAGTTTGTATGCAAAAGTGCTTAGCGAATAGTATTGCTGTCTATACTTAAGTATAATTAAAATCCCAATTCTTAAAAAGTACTGCAATGAGCGAGTTTACCTTAAGAATTAATAAGTTTCGGGTTTTGCAAGAATGGAATTTCGACCATTTGACACCCCTGATATTTCAAACGTCCATTTTGCTACGGTAACTGTATACCATCGGGGGAACCGTAGCCTTATTTAATTGCTTATTCGTATTTTTAATTTTTTTTAAATTTATTTCTAATAAAAAGCATGGTACACTTTACAATTATATCCGTTTCGCCAAACCACCACGAAC
Source organism: Cydia pomonella (assembly GCF_033807575.1). Lineage (NCBI taxonomy): Eukaryota > Metazoa > Arthropoda > Insecta > Lepidoptera > Tortricidae > Cydia > Cydia pomonella. The sequence goes on from NC_084704.1 coordinate 32,633,945, forward strand.
GAAGCGATATATTTACGTCCCGCGGGTAGTCGCCATCCAAATATGTGCGTCTATCTGAAACGCTTCATACATCTTACTTAATTCAGTCGTCCTAAGTAATTGGCATCCTAACTAGGATCCTAAAAATAGTTCCTAGTTAGTGCAAACAGACTCTTAGGTACTAAACGCGGTTACGCCTTTACGATTTAGGAATTTTAGGATTTAGGATTAACCTTACTCATACAGAGTAGGGTTGCCAGACGTCAGGATTTTTCCTTCCAGGAATTTTGTTCATCCTCTCATCGACTGCCAAGCGGTTTATATCATGGACCCGGACTTCTTGCTTTTCTTAAGAGATTAAAAGCTTTACCTTCAGCGTAGTCTTTCTTTAAGGATGCCCCAGGTGTAGCCTGAACTTCAGTTGGGAAAACAGACTTGCTGGACACCTAATGTTATCCAATTGAATGCTCCGAAAATGAGGATATGCCTGGATTTTCTGATATAATATTGTTAATCCATAATTAAAAAATACTGTTTTTTTTTTTATTTCAGTTTATTTAGGTTAATTATTTCCACTTTAATTTAAATCTGTCTCATCGGAAGGTACAATAGACAACGGTATTAAATATCCGGATTTTTTTGACGGTCTCCGACATTTATATGTGTGTTTATCACAAATATTTTGTTCTTGAGTTATGGATGTTTCTATGTATATACGTAAAATTATATATTGTATGTATATATATATTATCATCGTCGTGCACTCTTGTACCCGTCGTGCACAACAATACGAGTAATATAATATTGATTAAAATTTTACAGTCTCCGATTTTTGGCAGGATTTTTTCATTTATACTTGAGAACCCTACGCCAAAGTTGGTAGGCACCAGCCAAATATTACAATCGATATCCAATTATAACTGTAATCAGCTTTACATTTACACAACATAACATGATCCTTCATTAAGCAAATCTTAATACGGTATTATGTAGGTATTGTTCCTGGGGTGACGCGACGGGGACGGGTTTTATGACAGATGGTTAGGTACCACCACAATGTACGGAGGTAGATAACAGTAGACAGTCGAGGACTAAAATATCGACGCAGACAAAGCGCCAGAAATAAGTGTACACGATCTTACTACATATAAAATAAGGTAGTGCAAGACCTGGGTTGGTTGGTGGTTGGGTTGGGTTGTGACAGCAAAGTAATACGTTTACGTATTGGTACGTATTTTTCATGTCACTATTCACTATAATATGATGTTACTATAAATATTGTATTGACTTGTAAACGAGTCCTTGAGGCCTACTTGCAAAATAAAATTTTGAATTTTGAGTTTTTTTAATCTTTTCTTCGTTTTTTTTTTCTAGTTTCAAAATGTGGTTTTGTTTTTTTGTGGTTGCACATTGTTTGGCCATTATAAATTATTATTCTGACCGTTTTGTTATTATTATGAACGTACCTATTTGAGTATATTTTGCTGGTTAGGTGGTTTTTGTCTTCTAATGTGCTGTCGCATTCTAAAATATAGATTATAGATTTGTATTTTTAATGTCTTTGTTATGTTATTGATTACATAATTGTATACACCCTTTATATGAATTCCACAGAGATTTGGTTTTAACTGTCATATATTGTGTAATTTTTTGAACGAATAAAAAAAAGTGATATGTTGGGTCAAATGACAAATAAAATGACTGAGGAACCAACCCAATGAAAACAACGAAACTCGTGTGAAGTTTTTATGAAACTCGCTTTCATCTCATTTCATAGACCCACACTCGTATTTTAGTGCTTAAGTATGTACAGTTATTGAAGGGGGACTAACGGAAACTGTACTTTTAGATTGGTTTTTTACAGGTTTTAGTCAATGGCAAAACAATAACACGGATACTACCTAGACTATATTTGCGAGGGTACACTTCAAGCTAAACCTTAAAAATAATATTTAATTTTTTGTTAATAAATTTTAATATAAAATAGCTAATACTATAGCTGAGGGATTTGACTTACGTACTTACTTACTTCACTGGCTCAGTGACCCAAACAGGATCTTGGCGCACTCAAGACAACACAAGACACAAGAGAGCGCCACTCTGCAGAGTGTCTTGTGTTGTCTTGTTTGTGGGCAGAGCTCTACCCTATCCTGCGCCGAGGGATTTGACTAGCAAAATTTTAAACAGAAGTATACTTTTAGAGATATTGAAGCAAAACGTTAAAACCCGCCCGATCGCCATATCGTACTTTTTTTATTTGCTCAAGAATATATAATGTGTTTGAACCGTGCAAACACTGCGATCAAATGCCGAATGGCGGTCGTAAGGTTGGTATTCCACCTGTTTAATTTCGGGTTGGCCGGTCGAACTATTTTACAGATGGCGCTATGCTAGGCATAGCTTGGTCCTGTAAATCCCTAGAATTGTGTCAAATTCTTGTTTTTTTTTAATGAACTGGACGCCAAATCTCATAGAACAAAACTAAAGAAAGAGGCAAGCTATGATGGCGCCATATAAGCAAACCTTTGACAGTTGCCAACCCCATTGGCATTTCATTTTTTTTAATTCTGTATGCACTAGTAATTAAAAGTAATTTTAAAAGTTTACTAAACTCAGCGACGAGAATGGGTTTTATGTCTGTTACTTTATGTCACACTAGCTGTTGCCCGCGACTTCGTACGCGTGGTTTTGAATTTTGGTGGTTATATATTCTGCAGGAGCATCTTACACCTTTAAACGAGCAATTCTTGTATATCATTATATTTTTTGGGGATCTCGGAAACGGCTCTAACAATTTCGATGACATTTGCTATAAGTACGGGGGTTTTCGGGGCCGAAAAATCGATCTAGCTAGGTCTTATCCCTGGAAAAACGCGAATTTTTTAGTTTTTATATGTTTTCCGAGCAAAACTCGGTCACCAAGATATTAAAAAATTATGCAGCAAAAGATTTTAACAAGTTTTTAAGTTCCTAGCATAAAAGAGAACTTATATCACATATAAACTTTTATCCCTTTTTTAATCCTTTTAGGAAATGAATTTTTAAAAACTCTGAAATTACTTTTCTTCTATTCTAATACTCGTAATATGCCCACATACAAAGTTTCAAGTCTCGCACTCAAAAAAATATTTGACCTCCATAAAAACTTTCAACCCCTTTTTCACTACCTTAAAGGATGTATTTTCAAAAACGCTGAAATTAGATTTCTTTTATTTTAATAAAATACCTTTTCACAAAGTATCAATTTCCTAGTTTAAAATAAAACTTGAACCGCATACGAAACTATTCCCTTTTAAACCCCCTTAGGGGTTGAATTGAATTTCTCATAATCGCTTCTTATTTCTTGTAAAATTTATAAATGTAACCTGTTGTGCAAGTGTCAACTTTCTATCATTTGTAGTTTCGGCTTTGCGTTGATAAGTCAGTCAGTAAGGACACACGCATTTATATGTATAGATAGATATTAAATATCTATCTATAAATTTTATATGTATAGATAGGTGTCTGATATGTCACTCGCAGCACAATATGCTTGCATCATTATGAAAATTTAAAATGAGATGAAGTTGACATCAATTTGTAAGTGTAAAACGATCGTTTCACGTATAAGTATATCAGGCCAAGAGCCAAGTTTAAAATTTATTTTAAAATACGACACTTACGATAATTAATAGGTATGAATTGACTTTTTTTTTCACATTTATTTATTGTATTTCCGGTTAATTTAATTATTCCAGTAGGCACTTATACATATTTTATTCAAGGTTTTTGACATGTTGTATAATATTAATGATTGTTGTAAATATTTTTTTTGTTTATTTTTAAAATTTTTTGTAATGTTAAGTAATGTGTATATTGATTATTGATTGATTGTATAATTATGTTTCATACACACTTAATGGTGTTACTGAATAAATAACTGAACTGAACTGAACTGATGTTTTACAAAAACCGTTCCCGATGTGAAACTCAACTGCTAAAAGGCAATTAAAGGTGATCAATTCTGGTGAGCGATTGGGTCCTCGGATCGTCGCGGTCCCGACGATTCCCCCCTCCCGCACACCTACCCTCCGGTTCATTATGCAGCCACCCACGCCTCACCCCAATCACATACCAGCGCGATATTGCCGTCTCACTAGAGATTCCAATGCTGATTGTCGGCAGTTTTGGTGGATTTCGGAATACTTGGCGACCGGATATCTGCGTCGTTACCTGTGGTCACTTAGTGCCAAAGAATAGGCAAATACTACAATAGAATTTAATAGAGTTGGAAGAATTAATAAGATAAACAACGTATAACTCTTTGTTGCATTTAGCTTTTAGTTTCGAATATTAAAAGAGCTCGTATTATCTTTTTACTTTATTGCACAAAAAAAAACTTAATGTACAGTCAGATGCAGACAGAGGTGACCCTGACCCCCCCCTGTATAGACTGATTGTATGCGGGGGGTAGGTCACCTCTTTCTACAGCAGACTGCAAAAGGCGAACTTAATGCCATGGGGCATTCTTTACCAGTCAACTTGAGCGAAAAGCAGAAAAGAAAAATAAACCGATGAAAGAAGTTGTAAACATGAAGCTAATAAACATTACAAAAGAAAATTACAAATTTCAATATTAATGTAATATTTGACAGGTCAGAAAATGATTAAGTGTCCTTAGCCCTTACAGTTAACTAAGCGTGTCAAATATCTAATGAAGGATATACTTATTGGAAATATTAGCGGCTATCGTGTAGACAAGCTTGGTTCGCACAGTTCGTAAAGAGATGCCTGTTCTATTAGAGCCGCGAGTACGAGTTGGTATTTTTTTTATTTCATTCAGTAACGATAACTGTTTACTTTAGCTTTATTGTCAACAGCGCTTTTGTTGAGCCCCTAAGCTTCGTCAGTTCAAAGTACAAGTTTGAACTGAAAGCACTCGGTTTATAGCAGTAATTGTGCTCAGGATAATTGGAAGAGGTCCCCGCGGCGTACAAGTTATATTACACAACGTTGAAGTTTTATCTTGATCCTGGTTACACGTTAACTCATAAAATTTTCAAGCTCAGCAGCCATTTTTATTGACTCCTTGTGCACGTAATAACAATGTACTGGAAAATCACGAGCGCTTGGCTTTTAATACGGAATAAAGTTTTAAAATATCATTTTTCTTAGCTTACTCCACTCAATACCTTATCAATAAATCGTTCCACAGGTGGTAGGTAATAGGTATACATTTGTAAAATTATACATAGATAGGTTTATTATTCTAACGTAAAGCTTAAACAATTTACCAACTAAAAAATAATTCAATATTAGCCACCATACGACCACCACTCGTACATATCGCCAAAATAAATCTACTTGCTAAAAATATTTGCTTTCCGATGTTTTTAAAATACTTGGTAATTTGGATATTTAGTGCATCGGCAGTTTGCTAAGTACAATATAACAACATTAGAAGCCGATGGTCCCGGGTTCAAATCCTGGTAAGGGCATTTAATTGTGTGATGAGCACGGAATTTGTTCCTGAGTCATGGCTGTTTTCTATGTATTTAAGTATTTATATATTATATATATCGTTGTTTAAGTACCTACAACACAAGCCTTACATTGAGCTTACTGTGGTATTTAGTCAATTTGTGTAATAATGTCCTTATAATATTTATTTATTTATTTATTATTTGAACAACACTACAATATATTACCTACAGGCCAGTCAGGTACAGGGCGGTCATTCCATTCGCTCAACGAGCGTATCTTCTCAATAAACTGGCACGAATGGGACCTTTAATAGACCACAAACCTATTAGACCTGTACAGGTTCATCTGTAAAATGTTGTTGAGGGGTGTGACATAATGTTTTATTACTATTAAATAATACGAAAGAGGTGCTAAGAGCACGAAGAAATATAGTATAGATTGGACCTGGTGAGTCGATCCTCCCCCCCCTTTTTGGTGGGGTAGGCACTGTACGATCTAGTAGTTACTGGGCCAAATCATTTTTTTTGACCTCCTTGGGTCACGACTAGGGACGATTGTTCCTTAACAATGCACTACCCTACCCTATCCCCTATACCTTACCCTACTAATTCAAGTTCGAAAAAATTATGAACTTTGGAAGGCTTTATTTATTTATCTCAGAAACTATTACTTCTATAGTGACAATGTCAAGTGTTGTAGCAAATTTTGCCTACTTTAAAAAATCCCTAAGAAGATCTTAACTAGTCCGTTAGGGTTATAATCGCCCAAATCTAAAAAAAAAAAATTTTTTTTACAAAGTTGTGTTCGGCGCTCGAGGTCACAAATTTGGATTATTAATTGAGCCAAAATCATACTCAACTGAAAAAATGAGTACTAGAGATGGATTTGACGCAAACGAATCTCATTACAAAAGGCGGCAAAGTTACTGGATTATAATATTATGTTAAAGATAAGTACTAGTAGTATTACGCAGTGGCTTACGTGAGCGAATAACTCGCGATGCGATGCGACGCGACGCGGCGCGGCGGCCCAACGGCACAACGAGATCGCCCACGTAAGACATTTCCATAGGTATCAAAGGATTGAAATTCACCCGCGCCGATCCGCGCCGATTCGCGTTCGCGAGTTATTCGCTCACGTAAGCCTTAGGCACCTTACCTTCGACACCTTAGGTATAAAAATAATCCTTACAATAACTATGTACTTTTCTTTCAACTGGTATTTATAAATTACGTTTGCGTTGTCATGTAGTTATTACGTAGATAACTACGTCCCTTATACGCCCAGTCATTTTTGGCTGAAGCCAAACTCATTAAACTCATTTATGGTCATATTACATTACAATGAATTTTAATGTAATATGGCCATAAATGAGTTTAATGGCATTTTAAACTATTCCGTTTTCTTTGCGTGAGTTTCTTTATTATATTAAAGATGATTATGTAGGGGATACGATAATGCACAAATCAAATTGATAATTGAGACGGAGCACTCGCAAAGCGATGGTAATCTCCGTCCGTCGTATGAAGAATAATCCCGGTTGGTCGGCATTGTGGCCGGAAAGCTGGCTCGTATAAAATAAACTCTTGTTGCCATGGCCGGGGAGTCAGCTGGAAGTGTTTCTTTTTTATTACCAAGACAGTCATAAGCCCGTATATATAGACGGAGAGCTAGATCCAGAAAACAGGTATTCTATTTTGAGAGTCGTGAATCTACACTAATGAGCGAATCATCTGTTTTTGTTGGCATTCTGTCCCGTCAGCCAGACGAAAACGGTAGCATAGTTTGATAGAAGAAATGTTATATACACAACGTTCTACTAACATGCTAAGTAGATGACCCATTATGGAAAGGGCTTGTAACTGTCATAAAAAATGTATGTTTAGCTATTTTAAATAAGGTCACTACGGGTAAGTGTGGCATAGAGGAAAGTGTGGCTTTGCTGTATTGAGGCCTGTTTACGGTGTTTGTCAATTGATTAGTGTTTATTATGAGTTCACACATTCACTACTTGCTTACCTTACCATGAAGCCAAGATTTTAAGAGTGACCCAGGAGGCCATAAGCATGGATAAAGCTGATTCACCTCTATTTATTACTTCCGAAAAATTTGCAGCAGTTCAACAGTGGAAGTCAGTAAAGAGGTTTTAAAATGAATCGAAAAAACGTAGGCCATTTCATCCGCGCTATAAAGATAGTTAAAGCATAGATTCATGAAAATTGACTTAAAAATTGATAATTGGATTAGCGGGTCTGATGGTATGATGAAACACATGACACATAAACTTACTTATGTAGAGGCAGGTGAGATTTGCAGATGAAAAAACGCAACGGAGTACATATTTGAAATATACCTATATTTACAGGAGTGCACATATTATTATATTTATAACAAATGCAATCGTAAATTAAAGGTAGACATTTAATCTCTCGCATTTTTCTTTACTTAACAGTTCCATAGGCTGGGCTATTAAAATCGTTGCCAACTTAACTTGGCGTGACTCTATTAATTTTGATCTCAAAAAATCTTAAATTTTGAGATGTGGTCGTATTGCAGGAACCGTACGTTAGAAATGCCATATCGGTGCCTATGAACATTACAGTTCAGTTCGATTGGACAATCTTGTTTTGCAACCTATTTGCAGAGAAGTATTGCAATTTTAGTGGTACTAGTAAATCACTTTATTATACACATAACCCAAAAAATCGCACAAAATCTAACTTATTCCTGCAAGAGATCTCTTTTAAGAAGCCTTTGAGAAATTGAGAGAAAGACGAAATAACTGAATTACTTTTGAATATACTAAACTTCTTTCCGGGGCAAGCTCTTAGCCTATTACACAGGTAGGCCGCCATGCGTGGCCGCGACAGGGCGGCGTGCCTGATAAGTTATTTCCGCTATTCCGAGACGGTGAACCGAGTATGACGCATGTATTAAGGCATTTAATCCTGCTTTGAATTCATTATAATGGCTGGATTTCTGAACGTCTACGGAGCGTATATTAAATGACATTCTGTGCAGGAGGTATGTATATGAGTTTTGGATTACGGGCATTACTTATTAATTTTCTTAAATAGGTGCCGATTCTAAATATTATAATGCAATTGATTTTGGTGGCCGTACTTTATTTTACTGCTACATAACTATCTATAGGTTGTTAGGCTTTTTTGTAGGAGTAAGCAACCTAAAAAATAGTGTTAGTCAAGACTCATGTCCTTTGAGTCCTCTACTTTAACACTCGACTCAGTTTTTCAGACTAGAGTCATTAAGTCGAAACTTGAGTCCTTATCGAGGCCGAAGTCTTTTGTAAAGACTTGAGCCCTTTAAAATGAAATCTCAAATTATGTACAAAGGTTTTCTAAAAGGCTTTGTTTCCATTTAAATTCATGGGTTATGCACAAATCATTTTAAAAATGACCATTTTCCTTTAATACATTTTTTGACGAAGTCTTTATTCGAAGACTCGAGTCCTTTTAAATTGCACTTAAAAACTGAATAAAGGACTCGACTCGGGACTTAAAATACTAAGTTTTTTAAGCGCAGAGTCGCGTAATAACGACTGGAGTACTTCAAATTTAGACTTAAAAAACTCGAGTTTTACCAACTCTACTACAAAACACTTAAATAACAATACAATGATTCTATCTACTTATTCACAAATGACAGTTATAAACATTCGATCTCTAATTCGATCTAATCGGTACTCGAGTAAATTTTTGGTAATAGTGTAATAAATAAATTCTGGTATTTTTTTAAAATACAGTTGCTTAAAAAGTGCTAATTTACGCACTAGTGCTTTTTACTATTCCAATTTTTTTAAATTTATATCTGGCCTTAATCCATACGACCACGCCAAACAGTTTGGATGTCCAAAAACTTGATATATTTTTTCATTTCGCTATTACTCGTTTATTACGTCCAAAAAATATTTACACGGTATAAATTAAATATTTATTTGTTATTATACAAATTAAATGTTATATGTATAATTACGATATTTCACTAAAACATTTTTTTTTATTGTTGGCCGAATGAAACTATCATTGTCACGTTGGCTCGTTAACAGAAAAAAATAAAAATGAAAACCAGCGCTCGCCATTTTCAGTATTTTCACTTAAAATTTAGTTGTATCAAAATGCAAGAAACACAAAGAAACACAAGTTTTGAAACTGCCCTAACAGCATATTATGCATATGCGTATGCGTGGCTCCGCTATGGTGTGGTTTTGTGGTGCTCTAGTACTGACGCCAATGATTTGTTTATAATGCAAAAGAAATGCGTCCGTATTCTGACAAACACACGAATACCAAACAGCTGTCGTCCGCATTTCGTAAAACATAGATTACTTACGTTACCATGTATATATATACTGGAATCTGCACTTTTTGTAAGAAACCATTCGGAATTGTTTAAAACCAAAGGAGAAGTATGCAAAACTAATAGTAGGTCTAAAAATCAGCTAGCCGTACCAAATACCAAGTTGGCTATGTGCAGAAAGGGGCCCTATTACCAATGTATTCAAATTACAAATAAACTCCCCGACAGTATAAAACGAGAACCGAATGACTTAAAATTTAAAAATATTCTTAAAAAGCTCCTTTTAGAGAAAGCATACTATACAATAGACGAATTTCTAAATGACCAAACACTGGAATAATGCTATGTACTTGCCATTAAATAAATTTTATTATAATAGTATTGTTTTGTAAGTATTCATCGACATTCATGCAATATCTAAAATCACGCTGTAGTTAATTAATATTAACCATGTTGCTTATTATTTTAATATATTAATAAAATACTCATTACATTTAGTATTTACCATCATTATTTTATTAATTTATTTATTTATTTATTTATTAATTTCAAAAACGAACTTGACATTTTATATCTTATATTGCATAAACGTCGATAAAATATAACGTTATAAATATAGATCTCGTTGCCATAAGTATTAAATACCTAGATATAAGAAATATTGAGTGCCCTTACAGGGTGTCATGTACCTACCATCTTCAAACTGTAACACCTAATGTATAATGAGCATGACTGCAATACAATAAAGAATAAAGAATAAAGAAGAACTGTGAGAGTGTTTTTGTATAAAATGAGTTGTTGTGATTAATTTTTGCAAAGTAAGTCATCGCTGAACGTAGTGTATAGTGCTGATTTAACAATAGCATTCAAGTTCAAGTGAACGTTACCGTAACCAATATTTGTTTTATTGTGTTTTTTTCGCAAATCTATTAAAAAAGTCGATCAATGTACGTGTGCAAGTAGTGTCATTATTTACGAGTCCTGAGATGTCTTTTATGAGCCGTAGGCGAATTGCACACTTGCTTTGAAATGTACTGTTGTACATTATGCAGGAATATATCAATAATTGCTACTATTGCTAGGCTTTATTTTGTTTTATTGAGTGAATCTTAACGCGATTGGATTGTATGCTTCGAGCTTCGAGTCGCGCAGTCTCTACCTGAATCATATTCCCACTATTTGTGTAGCCCTCGCCTCACTCAAATTAATTATTGACGACATAATCCTAGTTTTAATAAAATAAAAAAAATGATGTATTAAACATTAATTAATGTTATATGGAGGAATAAAAATTCACTCACCTTTTATTTATATGAAAATTAAATATATCAATTGCAATTTATTCATTACGTTTGAATTTTTACAATATCTTATTAATCTATTTATATAACAAAATGCAGTAGCTATCATCCCTACTTTCTTTTGACTTTAGCCAGGGCACTTCTGAGCTTAGCTTGATTTGATCCAAGAAATAATCGCAACGGCATTGCCACCATAGCCCCGTACTATGCAGCGAGACTTCGTCAAACATTGACAATAACATCATTGCGAAGTAATGCCAAGTACCGGGGAAGTATGACAACGGTCTTTGTCGACTGAATGAAACCGGAGCCCCGTAACAATTGTTCCTACTTCGCAACTTTTGCAGGTAGCTACTTAAAATTCTTTTATATCCAATCTAGCCTTTGAATTTCAAAAAGGTTTACTTTGGTGCGTTATAGTCGTTATAGTGTTGTGTGGGATACAATGGAGCGGTATTATTCGTCCCTCGCTACAGACATTCCGACATTTCCAACACAATTTCCCTTTTAGCCGGACTCTCGGAGTCTTTGTGGTCAGAATTTATCGATTGACAACTATCTCACGGCTCTTCACGAACCACGACGATGTTTACTTATCTGCGAGCGGAGATCGAGGGCCGATAAAATTAATGATATAATATTGTCGACTGATAATCTTATTTTCTTATATTAGAGTGATTAATGATAAGTGTGTGATTGATGATTTAATTTATCTAACTGGACTGGTAGCACTTGTAGGCTAACACTACTTAAGGATTAGGGCTTCCAAAGAAGAGTACATGGGTTCGAACCTTGCCTCATACCAATGAGTTTTTGGTAACATTACGTACGTAATTATCGTTTTTTAGTTGATAATTTTATTGCTTTTTTAATTTTATCAGATTACACACATATATTTCAATAATAGAGTAATTTCATTGTTTTACGATGTGAAAAGAGTGGGTAACAATGCAAAATATTTGGCAAGTGTATATAAATATCGATACAAATGTAAATACAATACAATACTTTTTTTTAATGTAATAGGCCGCAAACGAGCAGACGAGCCGCCTGATGGGAAGCAGTCATCGCCGCCCATGGACATAAGCAGCATCGGAGGAGCCACTTATGCGTTGCCAACCTTTGAGAACCCTAAATACCTGCTTCTTGAGGAACCCCATGTCATAGCGCAAGGGAAACACCTCAGGGTAGCTCATTCCACAACTTGCACGTTCTGGGCAAAAACGAGCGAGATGCCGCTTGTACATAATTGCACACCTCACAATAAATGTACCGAAACATAATATAGCAGTCGGTCTTATCGGTTATTACGTATTTTTGATTAAAATACCAATTTTAAACATTCACTGCAATTTCATTCTGAAATTCATGTTAGTTTTGGAAATAATTTGACGTAGGTACATATATGGATGTGACTGACATCCTTTTATAGATTTAAATCGACCGGGATATGGACCGTGATTACGGTCGATTTAAGTGTAGTGGAACTAACCGTGAATCATTCAAAACTGTTATCATTTCATAAACCCGAACCGGCTTGTATTCAGACGCAAGTCACTTGCACCACAGTGCGAGGTACTTAACGTGGAGAGGGAGAGGGTTAAAAGTGTGGTATACTGTCAACTCAGTAAAAAAATGATATAACAATTTTAATTACTATTGTTCAATAAATTGCAGTTGTTTTGATAATTAGGTAGCACGAAACTACTTTAAGTCTAATTTTCTCGCATTAATTGTAATTTTTAGGGTTCCGTACCCAAAGGGTCAAACGGGACCCTATTACTGAGACTCCGCTGTCCGTCCGTCCGTCTGTTCGTCTGTCACCAGGCTGTACCTATGAACCGTGATTGTCAGCCAGTTGTAATTTCTACAGATTATGTATTTCTGTTGCCGCTATAACAACAAATACTAAAAACATTATAAAATAAATATTTAAGGGGGCTCCCATACAAGAAAGTTATTTTTAGATAATGGTACGGAATCCTTCGTGCGCCGCGCACTTGGCCGGTTTTATTTTACGTATACTGGATGAAGTGGTTGTTGACTCAGCTAAAACTACGCGTAGGTATACTTTTGTATCTTAAACTGCCATTAATCTTAGAATTCTATTTTGGAGAAAATTCAAAGAGCTTTTGCGGGAATAGAATCGTGCGGTTGTACCTTTATACCGCTTTGTACCGCTCTCGTCTGCGTGTCGTTCGCTAACATCTGCGTAACTTACTTTGTATACATCTCGCCCGTTATAATATGCGAGTACTAGCGAGATGCATATAAAGTAAGTTACGCACATGCTAGCGAATATGTCAGTGTGAAACTATAACTACGAGATATCGAATTATAACTACGAGAATTAATACAATTTGTGACATCAGTTCAAATATGAGCCTTAAGGCCCCGTATGTTATGTTCCTCTTACTCTCACTGGACGTAAGCGTGAGCGATATGCATGTGCGTCGGAGACCGCGGATATAATGTTTTTGAATTTTAATTAGTTGTAAGTTTCTTAAAAAAAATATTGAATGATTGAATGAATATGTATTGCATGTCACATTACATAAATTATTAAAGGTGGTACATTTTAGAAGGTATACATGTGACGTCTTGCAAGGGCATAGCAATTTAAGCCTTAAATTTAGATAACTTAAATCTACTTAGCTTAAACTAGGTACATTGGACCGCCGAGTTCCTTCAAAAATAAAATTGTGGATTTTTAGAAGCAATTTTTGTGCATAAAAGAGTTATGTTTGTGACTTTTTTCAAGCAAGTGAAGGTCAAAAAAACAGGATTCAAATCGCTAAAGTCCTTAGAGTAATTCCTCAAGATTGCTAATTAAATTGGCAATCGTACTGTTACTTAAAAAAGCGGTACAATTTTTCCAAAACTCTGCTCTCTGCATCTACGGTACCTTAAGCCCTCAATAACGAACATTTAGCTCCGCTTAAAGTATTATTTTTCACATTTCCCACAAAATCCGATCTATAAAGGCTCTCCTGTATAAACATTTGGTTGGGTATTCGATCGTCAATGGCGCTCGGTGATTAATTTGCTTTCACCTAGCCGTTAATCGCAAACCCTTTCCACGGAACTCCAAACATAATCATGTTTGATTTTAAGCTTTGCTGACTTCCCGCGTTTCCGGTGGAATAACATGTTCTTGTTTATGTTTTTAAGGGTTCCGTAATTCTAAAGGAAAAAACAACCATTTAAAGATCACTCCGTTTTCCATCTGTAGGGAAGGTATTTTTCACCACGCCAGCTGGTAAAGGCTCTCTTGGTACTTCAAAAACTGATGTGAAAGTTGCATTTTATCCACATGTGTGGCAAAATAAATAAATGCAAATTTTAAGTGACCTTTGACTTTTAAATGATGATTTTGAATGATAAATATTTAATAACATAAATTTTGTATTGATTTTGTTTGATATTTTACAGTTCCTTGCGTTAGTGTAGTGAAACATTTTCTGTTTCACTCGGTGGCAAAGTTTGTTTTTTAAGGCTCGGAAATCGGTTAATTTTCCAAACGTTATCATGTACTTGGCGCAAAACCTTTTAAATTCGGTTACGCTCGAAAAATCGTGTTTTTAAACCGGTTTTTATGAGAACAGTTCTTGTCAAATTAATCGGTTTAGAGCACTAAAAACTGGGTTCTTCCTGTGTCGGTGTCTATGTTTACGTGGCACACGAGGCCGGCCGTTTCGTCGTTCGTCGAATAAACCGTTTCTTTAGGTGTTTTAAAAGTTCGGAGAAAAACCGAAATAAACCGGTTTTAACTGGTATTTTAGAAACCGGTTCCGAGTTTTAGTTTGTTTAACCCTCGCGCCTTGAAACCTTCGTAACGCTCAAGGTTCTATCTTCGAACCACTCGCTACGCTCGTGGCTCAATTTTGGAATCTTTCTCTTGCTCGGGTATAAGTATTAGCCCCCTTGTAAAACAAATAACTATTATTTATTAAATCTCAGCTATCCCTTAAAACTGATAATTAATTCGAACTTCTAAGTCAGTGTGTCAGTGTACATAGGGTAGTTCCCGTTAAAATGTTTAATAATATTACAAAAAAAAAATCTTATTAGCTGTTGATCATTTGACCGCGACATATGTTCAAGTATAGAAATACACTTTTCCATCGGCAAAATTCAAATCCTCCCTCAATCTCGTTTATGTTTTTTTTTAGTTTCTGAATTTTAGTAGGTAGTGTTAATTAGTACAAAGACGGAACTCTCAGTGCGCGAGTGCGACTCGCACTTTTTATGTAATAGAATAAAAGTCACGCACGACGGAGGCCCTCAGATTTAATTAACGCCATGGTGGGATGCGATGCGACTCCATCTCGACCGCAATTCTCTGTCATATCCTGCGTAAAGCTACATGACATCCATGCGACATTATACAGCAATGTAATATTCAGTTCACACGTTTTATAATTCTTTTATGTTAACGTTAACGTGTGCATGCACGCGTTTTTGTTTCAAATATTACTCCACGCTAATTTTTTACCGCATTTTTTGAGGAAATTCAAAATGTGTTTATTTTTTTATGCTGACTGACGTGGATAAAGATAAGGATTTTTAAATTTAATTAAAAAATACATGCAGGAATTCACTATGCTGTTTTTACACCGCGAAAAGATAATTTCAATTATTATTTAAACATTTTTCGGTCCGGTGGGTACATTTGCCTTTCAATTGACGTTTGACATCTTTCTCAAAATGGTGTAAAACCTAACACATATCTAAGGACGGGTCTTACGGGCAATTAGGATGGGGCCAGTATAGCGGTATCACGCACAAGAATTTGAGCCAATCATGCAGTCAGGGCCGGATTTAGGGGAGGGCAACCGGGGCTACTGCCCCGGGCCTCCACAAAAGATGGGCCCCCACAATAGAGAATTCGGAAAATTTACCATTATATTTGGAAAAAAATTGGGGCCAGGGGGCCTCCACTCCTTTATTGCCCGAGGCCTCCAGACCTCTAAATCCGGCATTGCGTGCAGTCTAACTCCACAACGCGATTGGTTGTGTTCGCATCACGCGCGCGATTGGTCGCAACTAGCCGTGTTAGACTGCACGATTGGCACAAATTCGTGAGTGACACCACTGAACTAGCACCATTTTTAGTGCCCGTAAGGCCCGTTCTTAGATATATGTCAATGGTGTAAAGTAAACGTTAAATGCTATTCGTCGTATTAATCAATCAAAATCAATAATATTCAATATTATTTTTCAATACGTTGCCACTCTGGTAAATAAGCATGTAGGTGGCCTGATGATAAGCGATTGCAGCAGCCTATAGGCGCCCGCAACACCTGCGTTATCGACCCTTTAGAAACCACTGAGACCATTAACATATATATCTAAGGACGGGCCTTACGGGCACTAAGAATGGTGCTAGTTCATTGGTGTCACTCACGAATTCGAGCCAATCGTGTAGTCTAACGGAACTAGTTGCGACCAATCGCGCGCGTTATGCGAACTCATCAACCAATCGCGTTGTGGCGTTAGACTGCACGATTGGCTCGAATTCGTGTGCGTGACACCGCTGTACTGGCCTTATTCTTATTGTCCATAAGGCCCATCTTTAGATATATATGTCAATGACTGAGACCAGTAGGTACGAGTACTCTCCTTATTTGAAGAATCCATATTGCATCCCTCGAGAAAACCTTGAGGCCAACTAGAACTCCCATTTTGATATCTAAATAATGTCATTTAGTTACCTATTACTGGCACGTGCGTTTCGCTCATACCTGCCCGTAGACCTTGCATGTATTGGCGTGAACGAGACTCACGGGCGAATAAAATGACATAATTTTGATGTCAAAATGTAGGTTTGAATTGGACTCCTAGGCAAATGTGGAAACAAAATCTGACAAGCAAGTTTTAAAAGCCCTCCATGAATGCCCAAGTTGAATTATTCGCAATCCAACTTTGACCGCCATTGTGTGGGTGTTAGGCTTTCAACTACAAACAAACTAGGAGATTAGTAATATTTGGTCATAATTCTACTTCGAGCGACTCCTAGCCAAATGAAATTCTAGCAATAACTACTGAAAACGGTATTCGACTATTTTCAATCGCAGCTTGTGATGTAGGTTTCTAAGTAGACGGATCGGCTACAGAGGACAGGGATCGGAAACCGGTATTTTTTGTATGGGAACAAAAACGGTATTTTTTCGTTCTTTGTTAATTATTTCATTCCTAATCGGGCAATCTATAATAATACGAAGTCGTTATCTAAACACACAACTGAGTCCTACATTTTGAGTATAAAATAAACCGAAATATATGGTTATTTCGATGTTTTTGCAAAAAACCGGTTCCGATCCCTGACAGAGGATAGTGGACAACCGCTTCACCAGACAAACCTAGTCCCGATTTTCCTCTCTGGATATTGATATTATAATATAGGTACAATTTGATGTTTGTGAACCATTTTTTTATTTTTTGACTGGTATAAAAGTTAGAAGCAAAAACTTTCATACAATTTTTAAATGCTTCTAACCCTGATATTAACGACAAAAAAAAAATTAAACAAAGGGGAATAGCCACATTAACTACAGTTAATTAACATAAAACTGTGTAAAAATATTTTGTGTATGTGGACTACGTTTTTATGGAAAGGCGTTTTCGCGCAGTCGTCTACTTTCGTTGTAATCACAATATTAACAATTTTAGGTTTTACTTTTCTGGAACGAATTTTACCGTGAATTATGGTCTATCTCCTAGGTAATACTTTTCGAGTAGGAAACTTAATAGATCGTCGCCAAAATCTCCTAGTTTTTAGAAAACTGGTGAAATTATAACCTTCACATCAAAAACACCCCCACACACGCACTTATAACCCCTCTGGTGTTGCAGGTGTCTATGGGCATCGGTAATCGCTTACCATCAGGTGATCCGTCTGCTCGTTTGCCTCCTGTATCATAAAAAAAACAACACCGAATACGTTTACCTGAAAGCGTTTGCGTAATACAGGGGTCGGTACACATAGTACCCTAGAGCGGCATCTAGGTTTAGAAATATGATTAGTATCGGTTTGGTATTGATATGATAATATTACCTACTCTCGATGAATCGCGGAACAATAATAAGATCAAGCGTGATGCACAGAACTGAGAGTAATCATTGATATATAAAGCCAAATTTAATTTCCGACCGCGAATGCGTCAGCTAATAGCTGTACCAAGATCAAGCACTGTGTTCCATAGTATGTTCTCGTGTCTGATCTGGGGGCATACCGCGAAAACCGAAATTCGCAATTTGCGGGATCTTTCTCTTTTACTCTCACTAAGACGTAATTACAGTGACAGAGAAAAATGCCCGCAATTGACGAACTTCGATTTTCGCTGTTATAGCCCTGGTCCACGCTCTCATTTCATTTCATTTATTAGTTGCAACCATTGTACCTATTACAGATGTTCTTAAAATAAAGTGAGTACAGTCGAGTTCATAAATATGTGTACATTTTTTCACCTTATTGCAATCGATTAAGGTGGAGAAATGTGTAGATATTTATGAACTCGACAATCATGGACCCTACTAGGGCGTAGCAACAATTTTATGTCTACTTATTTATAATATAAGGCACTCTCTTATAAAATAAATCTGTAAACAATAATAATTAATATCAAATATTTGCAGTATTACAACAATTAAAATCACGTATTGTCTCTTCAACTGCTTAAGGTGCTCCTCGCATCAGGACAGGAATGTGATGTTTTGCAAGTTTAGTGGTCTGATGTCTGTAGTGAAAGTATGAAGTTCTGTGAAGTGATGGATAAACGTGAGTCTGTTATGTATTAGAGTTGTATTATTGATATTTTATTGATTATATACGAATTCCATAGTTAATTGGTTTTAACTGTCATACTGTGTTATTTTTTGATTAAAAAAATATCAATATCAAGTTCCAACGTGAGAAATGCGGCTCCTGTATTGAAACTGAGTCATTCATGGCAATATTGCCGCAATAGCTGGTTTACTTTCTATAGGTAGGATCGTTAGACCGTCAATAAACCACACGACAAAGGACCACGGTTGAATCGACAGGTTATTACAAGTCTTGCCGTGGCTATGTGTGCGTGTGTGTTTGTTTATACACTCGCACTGAACGTGCCTATAATCTACAATGAATAAATGCGCACAGATGCGGCAAGGCATAATTAAGCTCGCTGATTATGCCTTGCCGCTAATGTGTGCTGATTAGAGATTGCTTTTTAGCGATAAGACTGCCTGCTGTCTGTATCGATATTTAATATGTACTAAAATTGTTTTCTACTTATTAAAAAATATAAATCTATATTAATCATTTCTTTTTATTTAAATTGTTTTGACGACCTGTAGTCTGGCTCAGTGGGTAGTGCCCTGCCAATGAAGCCGGAACACGGAAAATTGTTCCCGCGTTATGGGGTTTTTATTTTATTTGTTATTTACGATCTATATTAGGTATTATATATATATCGATGTCTAAGTACCCTCCATACAAGCCTGTGGAACTTTAGTCAATTTGTGTAATAAATGTCCTATAATATTTATTTACTCTATAATATTATAAAGAGGTGTGAAATAAAAGGTATTTCTATTTATTCCTTTATCTATTCGTTTGTTTTCTTTTGTGTCTGTAATTGTTATTAGACGTTAGTAAAAGCAATTTCTTTCTTTATTTCTTAATTGAACTTAGCACTGGTAAATAGGTACGTACAAAATTGAAAATGAAACGTTTTGATTACATCATGACAGTGGAATATTAATTTCACGCAATGAACGTGGGAAGATATTTTTTGTAGCTATATTTTAAAAGAAAACATAATTACATGAATACCTACCTACACAGTACAGAACCCCTAGTGTAAAATTCTCATTTTGTATGGGATTTAGAATCAGCGCGCCAAGCGGGTCGTTTTGGAAACTCAAAATCCCATTCAAAATGAGACTTAACGCAAACGCGTACGTCACGTTTCGCTCTCGAATAAATTTACACCAGGGGTACAGGTCGTAAACGTAACTGCACCCACACTGAATTTGTACAGGAAGGCCCAAAAATATGTTGTAATAAAAAAAAAATGGACAAAAAATATTTTGGGAGAATTTTCTTACTTAAACGTCTTTTACAAACGTTGTGCTGACCTCGAGTTATCTTCCTTGGCAGAAGTAGGTAATTAAGGTGATCTAGCTCACTTACTCTAAGGCAGTTTTCGAATTCGGCAGTAGCGACCTAATTCTAGCGTTGTAATTGTAACGTTACATATTACTCCCGTTTGTATTTCTAAACTTTAAGTTTCAAGTGGCCTGTCTGTTTTATTCACTCTCGTCCCTCGGGCTGATCCGGGCAGGATGTCGCACACACCCACACCCGCAATCCATACAATATAAAGCTCGTAACCGTCTTTGATTCTGGTCTGATGGTTAGGCCGCAGTGAATAAACTTAATGGAAAAACGATGCTCGATAATGACCGTCTAGTCGTTTATTGACTACTAGCTGTTGCCTGCGGCTTTGTCCGTGAGGAACACGTTATATAATCACATTCCTAAACTTCCACCCACTGGTCCCTCCCATCATTCATGTTCGGGTTAAAATAGAAGCTTTTGTGACAGGTAATTTAGGTAGAATGCTAATCCGTTATCCTATTTTTGCTAAAGTTACCATATTATTTTTGATGGATATTTGTTAGTTTATCGAACAAAAATAGGATAAGAGATTTGAATAGAAATAAGTATACATATTATATCCATCCTATATCCTCCTAAATACAAAACGTTACATGATAACTCTACGCAGAGTCGTTCAATACTTCGGTCATATTGCAAGAAAAGACGGTAGCAACCTCGAAAAGCTCATTGTGAGCGGCAAAGTTGATGGAAGAAGGCCTGCACGCGGACGCAGTCTAATACGATGGTCTGACCAGATCCGCGCCGCTCATGACTCCACAGTTCACATGGCTATTCACACCGGTAGTGACAGAAACATATGGAGAAAGATCATAAGAGAGAAAGTGGTACAAAAGGTAGGTAGGTCATGACCTCATGACCCTCAATGTTGAGGAATACGACGCAAGGAGCAGGACATGATAACTAAGTAAAACTTTGTATATAGTTAATAAGAGTCCGATTGTTCTGTATCCAAGAATTGGTGTATTATTGACTTTTGCTATTATGTGTCTGTCCCGTAGGTATTAAATACAATATACGTATTGAATGACAATCCTTTGAATAAACTATAAATATTTCCGTAACGATCAAATTCGGTTGTTTACCTCTAGTATTAATGATTTTATTTTGTACACTGCTTTTTAGGTTAAGGCAGCGATGGTTTCAATTAGGCTTTTGCTAATTCTAGGACTCCCATTGGTATGTCTGTCAGTGGCCTG
The DNA here is from genome assembly GCF_033807575.1 of Cydia pomonella. NCBI lineage: Eukaryota > Metazoa > Arthropoda > Insecta > Lepidoptera > Tortricidae > Cydia > Cydia pomonella. Next base: position 32,655,370 of record NC_084704.1, read on the forward strand.
CATTGCATCCTTTGGAACGTTTATACTTAAGTTTAAGTTTTGATAACCGAAAACCCGGTTTAGCCTAGCCGAACCTGCCTAGGAAGCACTGATATTTTTTCCTGAGTCGTGAATGTTTTCTATAAGTAATTTTATATTATTCCTACTTATATATTTTTGCCTAAAAGTACTCTTAACATAAGCTTTATTCAGCTTACTCAATTTCGTCGGGCTTAGTCAATTTGTATTAGAATTTTCCATGATATTTATTTATTAAATGTAACATTTCATAAATTTACGAGTATCTTAACATATAAGCCGCGATATCGCATGTTATTTCAGTGAAAGGAACATTCAAGTGGTACTTATTACGGCCAAATAATATAGCCTTAAATCGGGTAAGTAGTTTTAAAGTTGCGGCGGAGCGGGTCTGGCGGTGCGCAGATTATGCCTGAAATGCGAAACCGCAAGCGGCGAACTGCTACTGTAAAAGGCATATCCTGCGTCATTTTCCAACCCTCCTATCTCATTTGCCTGGATTTTAAGGACATACTGCCTTAGGTTATCCCATTAAGCCTCCTATTCCAAAACCACGCGGGTTATTATGAAACCGAGCGGGAAATTACGCCGTAGATATTTACAATGTTCATTTCACTGCCAGGACTCATTCTGTTGATTTCAATAGCAATTATTGGATACATCGTGTATATATAATATTAAGGCGAAGGGTAGGGCCAAGCTCTTTCCATATAAACTTTGTGCGCGTTTTTCTTCGTTTGTGTTTGCGCTACAGTTATTATTTTTGGTAAATATGCTTATTTTTCTGTTAGCTAGGGCTTGATGTATTTTTGTATTTTTGTATTTTAATTTTTTTAAATAAAGAAACATTTCTACGCCAAGTTCTGCGTATATCCAATATATACAAGCAAAAAATGAAATTAAATGCTATAGTGCCAAAACTAACGAATAAAACTTGCACAAGGTTTGTATGGAGAATGCATTGCCCTACCCTGTGCCTTAAGGTTCAATCAAATGCTGTTTATGTAACTACATTCTTTTCATTCAAGAATTAATATTATGAGTATATCACGGAAATGAATTTATTATGAAATTCATAATACATTCTATATTACGAGTACGTTCCTTCCGATTTATTTCGGTAAAATTCAAGATACCGCCGCGAGGGGATATAATTTGAAACCTCTTGGAATATTTACGAGTTGCTATGTGCAAATGTACCATTTAACATTTGTAACCTTGCGGGTATGAAACCTAAATAAATTTTCATTATGACAAGGTTATTGTAATTTGAAATAAGTACTTAAGTAAATTTTTCTGTACATATTGTTCAAAATATCACCATTCGACGCAAAAGTGTTCGTAGAGTAGAAATATCGTAATGCACTCACTATGAAGAAGGTCGTAATCCTTAAAGCATATATTTTTCAGAAATTTTAATTCGGTGTTTTTGGTTCAATCTACCTGACACCTAATTAGAAACCTTGGGTGTAAAACATATCAACGTTAATTAAGATATGTCAAATGCCTACATTAATATGATGCTGAGCTCATAAATTTAATTTTCCTTCATCACCTGATGCTCGTTATGAGAGAAATAGTTTTTGCATTTTGGGAATTTACTTGAAACTTAGATAATGCCCTATAGAATTTTGGTCCTATTGAAAATTTATTACTTAAGTCACAAGACTAAACGGACCTTAGTACTAGACCAAAATTGACTAACTGATTCCGTCTTTCCATGTGCAGTGCACGTAGTTGAGGATGATGCCTATTCGAAATTTATGAATGAGATTTTTGATGATTTATGATTGATGATTTTATTGTGAGATTCGTGAGATGAATTGGGTGACGTGTCGTGATGAGGAGATTTTTCATTTCCAAAAGGCTTCCGGCTATTATCTTTGTAATTTTGTCGACCGGTCTGGCCAAGTGGGTAGTGATAGTGACCCTGTCTATGAAGCCGATGGTCCCGGGTTCGAATCCCGGTAAGGGCATTTATTTGTTTTATGAACACAGATATTTGTTCCTGAGTCATGGGTGTTTTTGATGTATATATGTATTTATCTATATACGTTGTATATCGTCGCCTAGTACCCATAATACAAGGTTTGATTTGGTTCGTTTGGGACTAAGCTGATCTGTGTAAGATTGTCTCCAATTATTTATTTATTTAATTATAGTATCGGCTACGTACTAGCTCAGGTGAACTGGTTTTACTCTTATTTTTGTTTTTTCGGGTACCTACTGGCCTATAGCGATAGAAAATCTGGTCATCTGAGTACTTATGTTTCTGATACCAGGTATGCGACTGAAAATATAAAAATAGGTGTAACGCATGAAATACTATTTCTCGAAATTAGCATCATCTTTTCAAAGTGTTTTTCGAAGATTTAGATTTTCTACCTTTTCTACGTGAGTCCCTAAGGTAATGGAAATAATCATTACTGTAGCCAAGGATTAAATTGACAGTTCGCAGAATATTACAAATAATATTCTCTAGGCTTATTCTCCGAAGATATTGTATAAATAATGAGGTAGCTTGATTCCTTTGAGTTAAAGATGTATTTTATTTTATTAGATTTATAGCATATCAAAGGTTTTATCATATAAATTAAGTTCTTAACGGCCTGCTAGAAGTGTTGCGTAGAAAATTGACAAATATTTAGAAATGATTAGGAGAAAACTTATAATTTTTATAAAGAACAATGAAAGTAGTAAGTACAGAAACTTATCGTAAACTTGAACTTTCTGTATGTACCTATGTAAGTATACCAACATGTTAATACCACCATTACCAATTTTGAATTTACCCGCATTTCATGTAGGTTACCAACGCATTTTTCCTTATACTTCTCTAAGTTTATCTGTGATGGAACAAAAAATCAAAACAGGAAGGAACATGATAAAACTTGTCACATGAACGCGAAGGCAAACGAGATAAGAGTTCAAATAGCCGTGTAGAAGGCTTGTGTTGTAAAACTGTGCCCGTTTCGCCGGGAACATACGCGTTGCGCTTCGCCTACAGCAAACAAAAGTAGATACCTTTCAACTTAATCTCTATTTACGCCAGCGATAAGTCTACTTCGACGTTGAACAAACATCACCTGGGGGTAACAATCAAGTACAGTTTGTGATAGTCACTTTAAACTAAACCGTATGCTTAACCTTCTAGAGTCTCATCTCGCTTATTACGCAAATGTCTTTGAACTGGAATCTTATGGAGTCACGATATCATTTACGCTGGGAAACTTGCGCCGTAGGCCAATTTATGAGAGTGGCAAGCTCCTGGTGAAAACTTGCTGACTCGCCGTATTACGGATTCAGCTCCATTGACCTGTGCTTGTAAATTAGGCAGGCAATCTCGGTATATTTATGAGCAGAGCGTGATTAGGTGTAGTTAGGTTCCCGATCGAAAGTTCTGAAAGTATTTTTAGTAGGTACGTAAATATTAGGTACCAGCTGATCGCTAAGACTATTCATCCACACTGGGTCCACACACTATACTAAAGTACTAAATAAATAAATATACCAAATAAATATTACACTTTAGATTGTACAAATCTCAAATAGGTACCTAAAATATGAGTTTGTTTACTGGAGTGGTCAGCCGGTCGCGTGATGTTGTCAGGCAAACCATGCGCAGCCGTTGCGCGTGGTGACAAGTTTCAACTTGTTTAAGTAGTCCTTGACATATTTTGTTAGTGACACACATTAAACATATTCGTTTTTTTAAAGAACTAAGAATCAAATAAAATTATGTAAATCTCACGCTAGGTATCGAGTGTCGATTATATTGGGCTTATAGGGATGTTATTAAATATAGTTATCGTGCGTCTCGCCCGCGCTAATACATGTACAGTCGCCATCAGATATATCGGAGCGGCCGAGGTGCTCAAAAATATCTAAACACGCACGCCGTAGGGCCTTGACAATAGAGGCGTCGTGTTCAGATATTTTATGCAACTTGGTCGCTTCGATATATCTGATGGTGATTGTACGGACAAGTACGACGGAAATGCACGATAAATGAATGACACCAGCTAAACGTCTTTCTGACGAACAAATTTGAATGTTCTCATCATTGAGTGTGTGGTGATGAGAACATTCAAATTTGTTCGTATTTCGAACCCCTTGTATTTAAATTGTGTTAGGTACTTCAAACTCATGGACATGAATAAATATCATCAATGAATTATTAAAGAAAAAACCATCATACCTAGGTACCAACATTTCCTCAAATAAATTTTAAGGGGTGTATGGAAAATGTAAAGTTCCCAATACACATTGTTCGGCTAGCGTGGCGTTGGGTATTAGGTTGCGTTGTTAGCCAAAAAGTCATGTTGTGGAAGCATGCATCAGTGGATCGAATACCGCATGGTGATGGTGTTCACGATGATGGTCAGAAGTTTAAATAATAATATAATTTATGGAGTTCATTTAAACATATATTGGAAAATTATAGTCTTTATATATATACCTCCTCATATTTATAGTCTATAAATTCTATAATTATAGGCTTGTTGTTTGAGTGACAAGGTATTGTAGGATTTACTAAATATTGTAGAGAGTACTCATGATCTAGAAATAAAGCTGATTTATTATTTTTCGCTTGGATGTTTATATTTTCTAAGATTCCCTAGGGATTTTTAGCTTCAACTGGCATTGTAGATGGGCGAAATGGAGGATAACGTACCTGTCCGGACTGAAATAAGCCCCGGGGTTTACCTTATTTATTCGATTTTATTCACAAATAAGCTTACAGTCTAATAAACCAAGGCGCTTATAAGTAATGATATTATAATTATTGTACATGCTATGTCACACTTACACTATGAAAATTACATTTCAACCTTACAAAAACAAAAAGCAAATTCGATTATATAATATTAAGTATGTCAATAAAGTAAATAAATATGGATGATAATCAATTAAATTAAGTTAAATTCAAAAATTCATAAATGCCTTTAATAATTTGGTAAGAGGCATGATAAAAAATGTCAACGTCAGGTAATCGCATAGACATATCATTCAACAGAGCGATAGCTCTTGCAGAGGGAGCGTTTGCGGCCCAGCGCGTGCGCCTCGCCGGGCACGCGAACAGGCGCCGGCGCCGCCGCGACACCACCGCTCCGCCCTCCCCCGCCGCGGGGCAACGGCGAGGGGGCGGCACAGACAAACCTATTCTTGACAATGCAGATGGATTCGCGACTTGGTTGCGTAGTAACTTATAGTAATGCACCATCAGTAACAATTTCCGCCGCAACTCTAATGTATCCATCCCAACCATACCACTGACAAACAATGACGGATACAAATAAGGATAATATCCTAACTTTTTCCTATAGAGAAATCGGGCAAATTTCCTCTGGATTCTTTCTACCATGAGGGTATACTTGCTTTCGTGCGGATCCCAGACACAAGCTCCAAATTCAAGTTTGCTGCGAACATAGGCGTTGTATAGCAGCTGCAAAACTCGAGTGTCACTAAACTGGCTCGATACCCTCATGATAAACCCCAGGACCTTATTCGCCTGCTTACAGATATTGGTAATGTGCGTCCTAAAGTCAAGTCTTGAGTCCAAGGTCAGTCCCAGGTCAGTTACCTCATCAACGCGATCTATCACTGCGTCTTTAATGTGATATTGTTTGATGTGAGGTGACCGAATTCTAGAGAACGTAATAACTTTACATTTAGAGGTGTTAAAATGCAGTTTATTATTCTCACTCCACTCGGTCACCGCGTCGATGTCCCTCTGGAGATCGTCCAAACCAGACTTATCCCGGGTTCCCAGAAACAGCTTCAAGTCATCAGCGAACAACAAACAGCCAGCAGTATGTACCACCCTTGGTAAGTCATTTATCATTATCGTAAATAATGTTGGGCCGAGAGTGCTGCCCTGACTTACGCCGGACCGAGTGAAAAAAGGCCTTGAACTATATCCACCCCACTCTACATACTGGTTTCTGTCACGCAGGTAACTAGATAGAAAGTTCAGTAGGTGCGGTGTAAAACCCAAGGCACTACATTTTTGAAGCAGGATGTCATTGTCTACCAGGTCAAATGCCTTTCTGAAGTCAAAATAGGCCGCATCAACCTGCCGACCCGCATCTAGCTCATCTCTGACATGGTCTACAAAGTTGACATGATTAGTGACAGTAGACCGAGCACGACGAAATCCGTGCTGACTGTCACTTAACCAACATTGTATCTGCTGGCTGATGCGACTTTCTATTATTGACTCAAATAACTTGGCAAAACTTGGCAGCACAGCTATAGGCCTGAAATTGGACACATCACGACCGGTGCCACTCTTAGGAACAGGAGTCACCCTAGAAACCTTCCAACAGGCTGGATACTGCCCACTTTTCAGACTTAAGTTAAAAATGTGTAAAAGTGCAGTCTCAAATACTGAAATACAGTCTTTTACCAGAAAAGATGGTATATCATCAGGTCCAGCAGAAGCTCGCGCTTTTAAATTTTTTGCTGCTTTACGAAGGTCTGCAGCATCTATTTTGTCCACTGCCACTCGCGCAGCACTAACTGGAAAGCCGGCACAATTTTGCACCGCCAACTCAGCATTCAAGAGTGGAACGTCCCCCTGGAATACTGAGGCGAAGTAATCAGCAAAAGAGTCTGTCGCTTCTTGCCCCGTCACAGTCTTCCCTTTGTACAGAAACTCGGTGTCACATCGTCTATCTTTCCTTTTACTGTCAACAAATTTCCAAAACTTACTAGGATCGTCAGTAATGTTTCTCTCGACACCGCGTATGTAATGTCGGAACGCACTAGCAATTAAAGTCTTTACATGCGTTCTATAATATCTAAACATTTCCAGATTAAAAAGCTCTCCTTTCTCTCTGTACCTTTTTAAGTGAAAATACTTCAACTTGATATTTTTTATTATATCTGCAGTAAACCAGGTAGGGTAACAGTATCGATTTCCAGATGCAGGTTTTTTGAGGGGAACATTACTGTCGATACAATTTTTCAATTTGGCGTAAAATAAGTCAGCGGCAGTGCCAGAACAGTTGTCATTGAGCACATCACTCCAATCAATATCTGATATAGCGCTATAAAGAACTCCAAGGTCAGCCTTACGAAAGTTCCATTTAGGACCCAAAACAGGCGGGCGAGACTGTAAATTCGGGGAACGCATACCAACACGTTGCAACTTTACCAATACCTCAAGGGGCGGGTGGTACGTATCAGCCGGTACAAACGCATCGACTTCACCGCAAACGCTCACTCTCTCAGTCTCTGGGGTAAAGCCGCTCAAAACCAGGTCTAGTATACCATCATGCTCATTACACACATTATTATGCTGATACAGCTGACAAAATTCCATAAAACATTTAAAATTATTCTGGACATTTACACTACACGAATTCAAATTAAAATCACCTAAAATAATAATTTCATGGTCAGGGAATTTACAAATTACATTTTCTAAACACGTCAAAACTTTCAAATATTGGTCATCTCTATAACTAGGCGGGAGGTAAACCACGCAGCATACAAATTTTACCGCTTTACCCACAACTAAAGCAGAAACTAGCTCCATATCATCACTTATTCCATCGATATTAGACAGAAGCCGCACAGATAAACTTTTGTGCACAGCGAGCAACACACCACCCCAGCCCACATCACCAAGACGATCTTTTCTTAACACTATGTAATCTTTGGAGAATAGCTCTGCATCCTTCACCGAACTGGTAAGGAATGTCTCGGTTAGTGCCACGACGTTGTATGAGCTCAGAAGCATGTTAGTATGGAAGACATCAGTTTTCGACCTCAATCCTCGTACGTTCTGATAGTAGATGCTAATACTCTGCATTGATTTACTTCTCGCTTTTTTTACTTTGGCGACGAAAATTCTGTCGCCATGGCTTGATACATATGTCTTTAGCCCAGTTTTCTTCAGCCATGACCTTTTCAAACAGTCTTTCCGGCACGCCAAGTTTAAATGAAGCATAGTTCCCACGGGCCTTCAGTTCTTCCACTGTGCAACCATCATCTCCGCATACCATATTCAGATGCTGCAACACTTGCTCCTTAGTAGTACCCTGCTTTACATAGCATAAGTGCATATACCTTAATCTCTCTGCAGCTTCTATTGGAGTTACACCAGGAGCAGCAATACCTCGCAGAACCTCACTGGCTCTTGATCGCTCGCTGTTGTCTTCTTTCCGATGATCGCTAACAACCTTGTCCTGGTCACAAAACAGGACAGAGTCTCCTTCTAGGTCAGTATTTTTTTCACCCTGTGGGACATGTGTCAATGGGCATCTAGTAGACTTTTCAGGTGTGGATTTCACTCCCTCGGGTAGTGCTGCACCTGTTGCAATATCCGACTCTGAACCTGCTGGTACGGGTTCTTCTGTAATGACTGTTTCCTCTGTTATCTGTCCCCGCTTCTTTGCCTTATGGTTTCGGGCCCTCTTTGGACTAGGTTTCAAAGCCATAGTTTTATTCTGAAGGTCACTTATGATAAAATCTTGCGCCGCTATTTTCTTTTCGTATTCTTCAACCTTACGCCGCAAGAAAGATGTAACCATCACTTGTGCTTTTAGTTCTTGCAGTTCAAGTCTTAAATTACTGAGGTCTCGTACTTCTTTTCGCAACTCACGAACTTCTACGACTAGTGCAGAATAAACGGAAATGTCTTCTTCTTTCGTCAATGGAGAAGGTGAATGTGGTAGCATCGGGAGGGGTGGCCGAGAGCCCCGGAACATGGTGACACCATCTCTTGCCGCGTAGCCATCAATGGAGTCCCGTCCACGAACCGGGGTGTGACTATTGTCTCCTCTTGGACGGGCCGATTTACAACAAGGACAGAACCACTCGTCCTTCTCCTTTTGTTTCAGGCCATTGAACACCTCCTCCGGTATTTGAACACAGATTAAGTCATATATTTGCGTGCATTTGGAACATGTCATAAAATTACACGAACTGATTTGTTCACCACATCCATTGCAGGTATTTGCCATAATTAATTCGGTTAATTATTTATTTTATTTCTTAATTAGCGACGAAACAGTAGTGTCACCAAGCGGTGGTCGCAGGAACTAAGGAAAATTCAAGAGCTATCTTCGTAAACACACTTTTACTTGGAGCAACTGAACGCAGTCACGGGTGTTTTAATCTGGCAATACTGGCTTGCTGGCGCGCTGTCACATCTGTCAGCTGTCACTAGTTACTCCAATCAGCTGTCGGGTGGCCCCGTTATTTTGTTGTCGAAAAGTGGTTTTTGAAGTTCCTTGGTTCAAAAATCAATAATGTAACGGCTGAAACAGTTTTCTTACCGTCTATTATAGTGGCTAGTGCTTGATAGTTGTAAAAATAACACTGTGTTTTAATTGTAAGTACTTTAGTTCGCTTGCTCAACTCCAAACTTCTCTTCTAGGTTACATTTTATACATTTTCCGATAAAAAAATCAACAAAGCTCTTGAAAGTAATGTTTACTTGGCAAAAAACCGGTTCCGATCCCTGACAGAGGATAGTGGACAACCGCTTCACCAGACAAACCTAGTCCCGATTTTCCTCTCTGGATATTGATATTATAATATAGGTACAATTTGATGTTTGTGAACCATTTTTTTATTTTTTGACTGTTATAAAAGTTAGAAGCAAAAACTTTCATACAATTTTTAAATGCTTCTAACCCTGATATTAACGACAAAAAAAAATTAAACAAAGGGGAATAGCCACATTAACTACAACACACACACATAAAACTGTGTAAAAATATTTTGTGTATGTGGACTACGTTTTTATGGAAAGGCGTTTTCGCGCAGTCGTCTACTTTCGTTGTAATCACAATATTAACAATTTTAGGTTTTACTTTTCTGGAACGAATTTTACCGTGAATTATGGTCTATCTCCTAGGTAATACTTTTCGAGTAGGAAACTTAATAGATCGTCGCCAAAATCTCCTAGTTTTTAGAAAACTGGTGAAATTATAACCTTCACATCAAAAACACCCCCACACACGCACTTATAACCCCTCTGGTGTTGCAGGTGTCTATGGGCATCGGTAATCGTTTACCATCAGGTGATCCGTCTGCTCGTTTGCCTCCTGTATCATAAAAAAAAACAACACCGAATACGTTTACCTGAAAGCGTTTGCGTAATACAGGGGTCGGTACACATAGTACCCAGAGCGGCATCTAGGTTTAGAAATATGATTAGTATCGGTTTGGTATTGATATGATAATATTACCTACTCTCGATGAATCGCGGAACAATAATAAGATCAAGCGTGATGCACAGAACTGAGAGTAATCATTGATATATACAGCCAAATTTAATTTCCGACCGCGAATGCGTCAGCTAATAGCTGTACCAAGATCAAGCACTGTGTTCCATAGTATGTTCTCGTGTCTGATCTGGGGGCATACCGCGAAAACCGAAATTCGCAATTTGCGGGATCTTTCTCTTTTACTCTCACTAAGACGTAATTACAGTGACAGAGAAAAATGCCCGCAATTGACGAACTTCGATTTTCGCTGTTATAGCCCTGGTCCACGCTCTCATTTCTTTTCATTTATTAGTTGCAACCATTGTACCTATTACAGATGTTCTTAAAATAAAGTGAGTACAGTCGAGTTCATAAATATGTGTACATTTTTTCACCTTATTGCAATCGATTAAGGTGGAGAAATGTGTAGATATTTATGAACTCGACAATCATGGACCCTACTAATTTATGTCTACTTATTTATAATATAAGGCACTCTCTTATAAAATAAATCTGTAAACAATAATAATTAATATCAAATATTTGCAGTATTACAACAATTAAAATCACGTATTGTCTCTTCAACTGCTTAAGGTGCTCCTCGCATCAGGACAGGAATGTGATGTTTTGCAAGTTTAGTGGTCTGATTTCTGTAGTGAAAGTATGAAGTTCTGTGAAGTGATGGATAAACGTGAGTCTGTTATGTATTAGATTTGTATTATTGATATTTTATTGATTATATACGAATTCCATAGTTAATTGGTTTTAACTGTCATACTGTGTTATTTTTTGATTAAAAAAATATCAATATCAAGTCAAGAACAAGTTCCAACGTGAGAAATGCGGCTCCTGTATTGAAACTGAGTCATTCATGGCAATATTGCCGCAATAGCTGGTTTACTTTCTATAGGTAGGATCGTTAGACCGTCAATAAACCACACGACAAAGGACCACGGTTGAATCGACAGGTTATTACAAGTCTTGCCGTGGCTGTGTGTGCGTGTGTGTTTGTTTATACACTCGCACTGAACGTGACTATAATCTACAATGAATAAATGCGCACAGATGCGGCAAGGCATAATTAAGCTCGCTGATTATGCCTTGCCGCTAATGTGTGCTGATTAGAGATTGCTTTTTAGCGATAAGACTGCCTGGTGTCTGTATCGATATTTAATATGTACTAAAATTGTTTTCTACTTATTAAAAAATATAAATCTATATTAATCATTTCTTTTTATTTAAATTGTTTTGACGACCTGTAGTCTGGCTCAGTGGGTAGTGCCCTGCCTATGAAGCCGGAACACGGAAAATTGTTCCCGCGTTATGAGGTTTTTATTTTATTTGTTATTTACGATCTATATCTATATTAGGTATTATATATATATCGATGTCTAAGTACCCTCCACACAAGCCTGTGGAACTTTAGTCAATTTGTATAATAAATGTCCTATAATATTTATTTACTCTATAATATTATAAAGAGGTGTGAATAAAAGGTATTTCTATTTATTCCTTTATCTATTTGTTTGTTTTCTTTTGTGTCTGTAATTGTTATTAGACGTTAGTAAAAGCAATTTCTTTCTTTATTTCTTAATTGAACTTAGCACTGGTAAATAGGTACGTACAAAATTGAAAATGAAACGTTTTGATTACATCATGACAGTTGAATATTAATTTCACGCAATGAACGTGGGAAGATATTTTTTGTAGCTATATTTTAAAAGAAAACATAATTACATGAATACCTACCTACACAGTACAGAACCCCTAGTATAAAATTCTCATTTTGTATGGGATTTAGAATCAGCGCGCCAAGCGGGTCGTTTTGGAAACTCAAAATCCCATTCAAAATGAGACTTAACGCAAACGCGTACGTCACGTTTCGCTCTCGAATAAATTTACACCAGGGGTACAGGTCGTAAACGTAACTGCACCCACACTGAATTTGTACAGAAAGGCCCAAAAATAAGTTGTAATAAAAAAAAAATGGACAAAAAATTTTTTGGGACAATTTTCTTACTTAAACGTCTTTTACAAACGTTGTGCTGACCTCGAGTTATCTTCCTTGGCAGAAGTAGGTAATTAAGGTGATCTAGCTCACTTACCCTAAGGCAGTTTTCGAATTCGGCAGTGGCGACCTAATTCTAGCGTTGTAATTGTAACGTTACATATTAGTCCCGTTTGTATTTCTAAACTTTAAGTTTCAAGTGGCCTGTCTGTTTTATTCACTCTCGTCCCTCGGGCTGATCCGGGCAGGATGTCGCACACACCCACACCCGCAATCCATACAATATAAAGCTCGTAACCGTCTTTGATTCTGGTCTGATGGTTAGGCCGCAGTGAATAAACTTAATGGAAAAACGATGCTCGATAATGACCGTCTAGTCGTTTATTGACTACTAGCTGTTGCCTGCGGCTTTGTCCGTGAGGAACACGTTATATAATCACATTCCTAAACTTCCACCCACTGGTCCCTCCCATCATTCATTTTCGGGTTAAAATAGAAGCTTTTGTGACAGGTAATTTAGGTAGAATGCTAATCCGTTATCCTATTTTTGCTAAAGTTACCATATTATTTTTGATGGATATTTGTTAGTTTATCGAACAAAAATAGGATAAGAGATTTGAATAGAAATAAGTATACATATTATATCCATCCTATATCCTCCTAAATACAAAACGTTACATGATAACTCTACGCAGAGTCGTTCAATACTTCGGTCATATTGCAAGAAAAGACGGTAGCAACCTCGAAAAGCTCATTGTGAGCGGCAAAGTTGATGGAAGAAGGCCTGCACGCGGACGCAGTCCAATACGATGGTCTGACCAGATCCGCGCCGCTCATGACTCCACAGTTCACATGGCTATTCACACCGGTAGTGACAGAAACATATGGAGAAAGATCATAAGAGAGAAAGTGGTACAAAAGGTAGGTAGGTCATGACCTCATGACCCTCAATGTTGAGGAAATACGACGCAAGGAGCAGGACATGATAACTAAGTAAAACTTTGTATATAGTTAATAAGAGTCCGATTGTTCTGTATCCAAGAATTGGTGTATTATTGACTTTTGCTATTATGTGTCTGTCCCGTAGGTATTAAATACAATATACGTATTGAATGACAATCCTTTGAATAAACTATAAATATTTCCGTAACGATCAAATTCGGTTGTTTACCTCTAGTATTAATGATTTTATTTTGTACACTGCTTTTTAGGTTAAGGCAGCGATGGTTTCAATTAGGCTTTTTCTAATTCTAGGACTCCCATTGGTATGTCTGTCAGTGGCCTGCATTGCATCCTTTGGAACGTTTATACTTAAGTTTAAGTTTTGATAACCGAAAACCCGGTTTAGCCTAGCCGAACCTGCCTAGGAAGCACTGATATTTTTTCCTGAGTCGTGAATGTTTTCTATAAGTAATTTTATATTATTCCTACTTATATATTTTTGCCTAAAAGTACTCTTAACATAAGCTTTATTCAGCTTACTCAATTTCGTCGGGCTTAGTCAATTTGTATTAGAATTTTCCATGATATTTATTTATTAAATGTAACATTTCATAAATTTACGAGTATCTTAACATATAAGCCGCGATATCGCATGTTATTTCAGTGAAAGGAACATTCAAGTGGTACTTATTACGGCCAAATAATATAGCCTTAAATCGGGTAAGTAGTTTTAAAGTTGCGGCGGAGCGGGTCTGGCGGTGCGCAGATTATGCCTGAAATGCGAAACCGCAAGCGGCGAACTGCTACTGTAAAAGGCATATCCTGCGTCATTTTCCAACCCTCCTATCTCATTTGCCTGGATTTTAAGGACATACTGCCTTAGGTTATCCCATTAAGCCTCCTATTCCAAAACCACGCGGGTTATTATGAAACCGAGCGGGAAATTACGCCGTAGATATTTACAATGTTCATTTCACTGCCAGGACTCATTCTGTTGATTTCAATAGCAATTATTGGATACATCGTGTATATATAATATTAAGGCGAAGGGTAGGGCAAGCTCTTTCCATATAAACTTTGTGCGCGTTTTTCTTCGTTTGTGTTTGCGCTACAGTTATTATTTTTGTTAAATATGCTTATTTTTCTGTTAGCTAGGGCTTGATGTATTTTTGTATTTTTTTTTGTATTTTTGTATTTTAATTTTTTTAAATAAAGAAACATTTCTACGCCAAGTTCTGCGTATATCCAATATATACAAGCAAAAAATGAAATTAAATGCTATAGTGCCAAAACTAACGAATAAAACTTGCACAAGGTTTGTATGGAGAATGCATTGCCCTACCCTGTGCCTTAAGGTTCAATCAAATGCTGTTTATGTAACTACATTCTTTTCATTCAAGAATTATTATTATGAGTATATCACGGAATTGAATTTATTATGAAATTCATAATACATTCTATATTACGAGTACGTTCCTTCCGATTTATTTCGGTAAAATTCAAGATACCGCCGCGAGGGGATATAATTTGAAACCTCTTGGAATATTTACGAGTTGCTATGTGCAAATGTACCATTTAACATTTGTAACCTTGCGGGTATGAAACCTAAATAAATTTTCATTATGACAAGGTTATTGTAATTTGAAATAAGTACTTAGGTAAATTTTTCTGTACATATTGTTCAAAATATCACCACTCGACGCAAAAGTGTTCGTAGAGTAGAAATATCGTAATGCACTCGCTATGAAGAAGGTCGTAATCCTTAAAGCATATATTTTTCAGAAATTTTAATTCAGTGTTTTTGGTTCAATCTACCTGACACCTAATTAGAAACCTTGGGTGTAAAACATATCAACGTTAATTAATATATGTTAAATGCCTACATTAATTTGATGCTGAGCTCATAAATTTAATTTGCCTTCATCATGCTCGTTATGAGAGAAATAGTTTTTGCATTTTGGGAATTTACTTGAAACTTAGATAATGCCCTATAGAATTTTGGTCCTATTGAAAATTTATTACTTAAGTCACAAGACTAAACGGACCTTAGTACTACACCAAAATTGACTAATTCCGTCTTTCCATGTGCAGTGCACGTAGTTGAGGATGATGCCTATTCGAAATTTATGAATGAGATTTTTGATGATTTATGATTGATGATTTTATTGTGAGATTCGTGAGATGAATTTGGAGACGTGTCGTGATGAGGAGATTTTTCATTTCCAAAAGGCTTCCGGCTATTATCTTTGTAATTTTGTCGACCGGTCTGGCCAAGTGGGTAGTGATAGTGACCCTGTCTATGAAGCCGATGGTCCCGGGTTCGAATCCCGGTAAGGGCATTTATTTGTTTTATGAACACAGATATTTGTTCCTGAGTCATGGGTGTTTTTGATGTATATATGTATTTATCTATATACGTTGTATATCGTCGCCTACTACCCATAATACAAGCTTTCATTTGGTTCGTTTGGGACTAAGCTGATCTGTGTAAGATTGTCTCCAATTATTTATTTATTTAATTATAGTATCGGGTACGTACTAGCTCAGGTGAACTGGTTTTACTCTTATTTTTGTTTTTTCGGGTACCTACTGGCCTGTAGCGATAGAAAATCAGGTCATCTGAGTACTTATGTTTCTGATACCAGGTATGCGACTGAAAATATAAAAATAGGTGTAACGCATGAAATACTATTTCTCGAAATTAGCATCATCTTTTCGAAGTGTATTTCGAATATTTAGTTTTTCTACCTTTTCACCGTGAGTCCCTAAGGTAATGGAAATAATCATTACTGTAGCTAAGGATTAAATTGACAGTTCGCAGAATATTACAAATAATATTCTCTAGGCTTATTCTCCGAAGATATTGTATAAATAATGAGGTAGCTTGATTCCTTTGAGTTAAAGATGTATTTTATTTTATTAGATTTATGGCATATCAAAGGTTTTATCACTCTTTTTCATATAAATTAAGTTCTTAACGGCCTGCTAGAAGTGTTGCGTAGAAAACTGACAAATATTTAGAATTGATTAGGAGAAAACTTAATTTTTTTATAAAGAATGTAGATAAGTACAGAAACTTATCGTAAACTTGAACTTTCTGTATGTACCTATGTAAGTATACCAACATGCATTGGAAGGAACTTGTCATTACCACCATTACCAATTTTGAATTTACCCGCATTTCATGTAGGTTACCAACGCATTTTTCCTTATACTACTCTAAGTTTATCTGTGATGGAACAAAAAATCAAAACAGGAAGGAACATGATAAAACTTGTCACATGAACGCAAAGGGAAACGAGATAAGAGTTCAAATAGCCGTGTAGAAGGCTTGTGTTGTAAAACTGTGCCCGTTTCGCCGGGAACATACGCGTTGAGCTTCGCCTACAGCAAACAAAAGTAGATACCTTTCAACTTAATCTCTATTTACGCCAGCGATAAGTCTACTTCGACGTTGAACAAACATCACCTGGGGGTAACAATCAAGTACAGTTTGTGATAGTCACTTTAAACTAAACCGTATGCTTAACCTTCTAGAGTCTCATCTCGCTTATTACGCAAATGTCTTTGAACTGGAATCTTATGGAGTCACGATATCATTTACGCTGGGAAACTTGCGCCGTAGGCCAATTTATGAGAGTGGCAAGCTCCTGGTGAAAACTTGCTGACTCGCCGTATTACGGATTCAGCTCCATTGACCTGTGCTTGTAAATTAGGCTGGCAATCTCGGTATATTTATGAGCAGAGCGTGATTAGGTGTAGTTAGGTACCCGACCGAAAGTTCTGAAAGGATTTTTTAGTAGGTAAATATTAGGTACCAGCCAATAATCGCTAAGACTATTCATCCACACTGGGTCCACACACTACTTATACTAAAGTACTAAATTAATAAATATACCAAATAAATATTACACTTTAGATTGTACAAATCTCAAATAGGTACCTAAAATATGAGTTTGTTTACTGGAGTGGTCAGCCGGTCGCGTGATGTTGTCAGGCAAATCATGCGCAGCCGTTGCGCGTGGTGACAAGTTTCAACTTGTTTAAATAGTCCTTGACATATTTTGTTAGTGACACACATTAAACATATTCGTTTTTAGGGTTCCGTAGCCAAATGGCAAAAAACGGAACCCTTATAGATTCGTCATGTCCGTCTGTCTGTCCGATTCTGTCACAGCCACTTTTTTCCGAAACTATAAGAGCTATACTGTTCAAACTTAGTAAGTGGATGTATTCTATGAACCGCATTAAGATGTTCACACAAAAATAGAAAAAAAAACAATAAATTTTGGGGGTTCCCCATACTTAGAACTGAAACTCACTTTTTTCATCAAACCCATACGTGTGGGGTATCTATGGATAGGTCTTCAAAAATGATATTTAGGTTTCTAATATCATTTTTTTCTAAACTGAATAGTTTGCGCGAGAGACACTTCCAAAGTGAAAAAATGTGTGTCCCCCCCCCCCCCGGTAACTTCTAAAATAACAGAATGAAAAATCTAAAAAAAATATATGATATACATTACCATGCAAACTTCCAGCGAAAATTGGTTTGAACGAGATCTAGTGAGTAGTTTTTGTTTAATACGTCATAAAATTAAAAAAAAAATTTTTCATCAAACCCATACGTGTGGGGTATCTATGTATAGGTCTTCAAAAATGATATGTAGGTTCCTAATATCATTTTTTTCTAAACTGAATAGTTTGCGCGAGAGACACTTCCAAAGTGGTAAAATGTGTGTCCAAAGTGGTAAAATGTTGAACAAGATCTAGCAAGTAGATGTTTTTTTAATACGTCTACTCCTACCCATAGTGTTGTGTTCCTGCCGGTGAGTAAGGTTGCCAGAGCTCAACGAGGGTGGGAGGGGGTTAGGGTCGGCAACGCGCATGTAACTCCTCTGGAGTTGCAGGCGTACATAGGCTACGGATACTGCTTACCATCAGGCAGGCCGTATGCTTGTTTGCCACCGACGTAGTATATAAAAAAAAAAAAAACGTCTCAAATGGTACGGAACCCTTCATGCGCGAGTCCGACTCGCACTTGGCCGCTTTTTTTAAAGAACTAAGAATCAAATAAAATCATGTAAATCTCACGCTAGGTATCGAGTGTCGATTATACTTCGTATCCAAATCCAAGACAACAAATATAATTTACTAGCAGCAGTACACGTTATCGTGCAGTCCAAGTCACACATTTTAGAGATTATAGTATTTAAAAAACAAGTTCGCGCTGTCCCTCTCACTCGCTACGCTGCGTTCCTGCTTCGACATCGCTCCTCCAGTACTCATTACATGTTTTTGTGTTAGTCCGAGTCACACGTATTTTCGCCAAAATAGTGTTCCTCTAAATATGTGTACCTAATTGTGTTTCGATTAATGTTTATTGTGCGCTGAATAAGAAGTATAGAATCAAAACATTATTTGAACTGCCGACCGCCGTACCCTCGAACGAAAAATTGATGTTTATTCAGCTCGGCAAGTCTAGTCTCGTTTGCCATACTTACATGGCAGTTAAACTTTCAATTTGAAATTGTAGGTATATTCGTTTAGCTTAATAAACTTATTACCTAAGAAATCAAGTAAGTAATTTTTACGTTCATACGAAATCACTTACTACAACTACCTTCTTTTTTGAATAAATAAATTACGGCAAAAATAAGTATGGGGCTACAAATAGATTACAATTTGAACTTTAAATAATTGTAATACGTACTATTATAGTATTATTTACTAATATAATATTATTTAGATTTCATTTTATGATTGCATAAAATGCAATGTTTACTTACAATTTTTTTTTTTTTACGAGATGCTTTCGCGTACAGATTTAAATATACAAACCATATCTGAATAAAGTTAATATATACTAGGTAATCGTTTCACGAAAGCGGCTTTTACCATGTCCGATCTACCCTACCATACAATAAAACAGATAACAATGGTAATTCTTGCCGATTGGTAATAAGTGCCTATGAATGATAACAAAACGCGTCTTTATGCAAATGTACATACACAGTACCAACAAGTTTAATGAGCGTCTTATGAGGATACCTTTAGGTATAAATATACAGGAGTAATGTCAATCAGTACACAATCTATAAGACATTGGAAGACTATTTAGTCTGACTGACAGTTTAAAGTGTTTAATGCCATTAATCGACGTATACAAACGGGACGTGCTATGCGTGCTCCGATACCGTGCGCCCCATGCCCCATATGAGGGCCATAGTGAATCTATCGTATGGATCATGACGGATTAGGTAGTAGGCTTTAATCGGACATCGCGGTATCGTCGAGTCTTGGGTCCAATCGATGTGGTCGCCTCCTAAATTTGATCATCAGTTAGTTACCCGCTTTGTTATTATTAGACAGCTTTGATTAACATAATATAATATAATTTTAAAATGAAATATATTATGGAAAGATATACTTGATTTGTGTAATATTGTGGACTCCGTCTAATAATAATTCTCCTTTCCGTGAGTACTTAGAAGCTTAGGTTTACTGTGCAACAAGATATTCATCAAACAGAAAATCGGTATTAACTGTGTTGATTAAAGTTTTAATGTAATTTTATAATGCACATTAATTAATAGTTCAAAATTAAAACACATATTAAATAAATATTTTCTTATAAATGAGATGTCGACGTGGTACTATATTTGCCCCACTTTAATAGTGAAGAGGCTATCATTACTCCACAATCATTGTGTCGAGGACTCCGCTTTCACAGCGTCGAGGTTATATTTGCCCCACTTTAATAGTGAAGAGGCTATAATTACTCCACAACCATTGTGTCGAGGGCTCCGCTTTCACAGCGTCGAAGCTATATTTGCCCCACTTTAATAGTGATGAGGCTATCATTACTCCACAATCATTGTGTCGAGGGCTCCGCTTTAACAGCGTTGAAGCTATATTTGCCCCACTTTAATAGTGATGAGGCTATCATTACTCCACAATCATTGTGTCGAGGGCTCCGCTTTAACAGCGTCGAAGCTATATTTGCCCCACTTTAATAGTGATGAGGCTATCATTACTCCACAACCATTGTGTCGAGGGCTCCGCTTTAACAGCGTCGAAGCTATATTTGCCCCACTTTAATAGTGAAGAGGCTATCATTTCTCCACAATCATTGTGTCGAGGGCTCCGCTTTAACAGCGTAGAAGCTATATTTGCCCCACTTTAATAGTGAAGAGGCTATCATTACTCCACAACCATTGTGTCGAGGGCTCCGCTTTAACAGCGTCGAAGCTATATTTGCCCCACTTTAATAGTGATGAGGCTATCATTACTCCACAACCATTGTGTCGAGGGCTCCGCTTTAACAGCGTCGAAGCTATATTTGCCCCACTTTAATAGTGAAGAGGCTATCATTTCTCCACAATCATTGTGTCGAGGGCTCCGCTTTAACAGCGTAGAAGCTATATTTGCCCCACTTTAATAGTGAAGAGGCTATCATTACTCCACAACCATTGTGTCGAGGGCTCCGCTTTAACAGCGTCGAAGCTATATTTGCCCCACTTTAATAGTGAAGAGGCTATCATTACTCCACAACCATTGTGTCGAGGGCTCCGCTTTAACAGCGTCGAAGCTATATTTGCCCCACTTTAATAGTGATGAGGCTATCATTACTCCACAACCATTGTGTCGAGGGCTCCGCTTTATCAGCGTTGAAGCTATATTTGCCCCACTTTAATAGTGATGAGGCTATCATTACTCCACAACCATTGTGTCGAGTGCTCCGCTTTCACAGCGTCGAAGCTATATTTGCCCCACTTTAATAGTGAAGAGGCTATCATTACTCCACAGTCATTGTGTCGAGGGCTCCGCTTTCACAGCGTTGAAGCCATATTTGCCCCACTTTAATAGTGAAGAGGCTATCATTACTCCACAATATTGTGTCGAGGGCTCCGCTTTCACAGCGTCGAGGCTATATGTACCCCACTCTAATAGTGAGGAGGCTATCATTACTCCACAATCATTGTGTCGAGGGCTCTGCTGTCGTAGTGTTGAGGCTAAGTTTGCCCCACGTCATAGTGAGGATGCTATCATTACTCCACAATAATTGTGTCAAGGGGTCTGCTGTCGCAGCTGTCGCAGTGACGAAGATATATGCCGCACTTTTAGTTATATGTACTATACAATTCCACAATAATCGTATCGAGGCCTCCATTTCCGCAGCGTCGAGGCTATATGTGCTTCATTTTAAGTGTCGAGGTTATAATGCTTCGGTCATTTGGTTCTTCGGTTGCTTTGCTCCTTTTGGTCGCTTCGCTCTTCGGTCGCTTCGCACTTCGGTCGCTACGCTCTTCGGTCACTTCGCTCTTCGGTCTACAGTCGGTCATTATACATATCTCAAAATGATATCGTCAAAGATATATAACGTTGCTCTACTATAACAGTGTTGATGCCAATGTAATGATTGAAGACTTTAATAGTATTGGAAGTAGCTTTACGCATGTAAATATAAGGGACTAAAGAGCAAAAATATTTAAGGTTGAGCTAAAGTTTACAGGACTTGTAAAAATAATGAAATATAAAGGAGGTTCTGTTACGCTGAGGTAATTTAATAGTTAACACCTAAATGCGGCCTAAAATACCTTAAACAAAATGTACGCAATGTCATTGCCCTTACAGACAAAGAAATGCTGTATGTAAACAACATATAGGAAAAAATATATCTGTAAACCCTTTAACCCAAATTTATGATTCGTACTCATATCACGCTGTTATATACTCCTAATAACTTCAAACGTCAGCTTTGATATGCTGTCAAGAATATACCATATCAACGAGCCTAATGTAATAAATCCGGTACAATTTACTTACGGATTCTCAGCTCCAAACTTCAGGGGAACATCGCCGCATCAAACAAGAGGTGAACCGCCGTTGATGCACTATCCCGCGACGCGAAATAAGTGCTGTAAATTGTGCAACCATGCAACTAGAGTTATGCTGCCACGTGTTGCAGTCGCTTGCGCTAAGTAGCTAGATTAATAATCGCAATAAAGGGTTGAAATCCTTTAACAATAACATTATTATTGTCTGAAATGTAAATGCTCGGGTTGTCATATTGTCTTGCTGTAAAAGAAAGCTTAAATAGTTTTCATTTTTCGTCGCAATGCACACTGTACAGTTTTATTGTAGGTAACGTTAAAAAATGTTACTCCTTAAAATGAATTACAAGTTACAAGTCATGCCAGATATTTTGTTCACAAATATATCATAACTCAACACATAATCTACCTAAGTTCCTTGCCACTTGTTAGCGTAGTAGCCATCATCGTTCAGATACGCATAAGCAGATGAGATTAGCTATTTAGTTATAAATAATATCATATTACTATTTCTTGATCTGTGGTAATAACTAAAATTAGTCCATCTATATTTTCAAAGTGATAAGTTTCAAATACTTAATACCTACAGGATACTCTACTAGTAATTGTCCAGACTTAGTTTTAAAGTACTTACATATAGCCTTGATATTTATGGTAGCTTTACAATGAAGAAAATTCTCCTTTATCTACCTCACTCAAAGGCTATTTACCGAGGAAAGTATTGATTGCTGTATTCAAAATTAACTTTAAAGTGTCGTAACATAAAATTAGATTATATTTTAGGGTCAGTAACGCGCATGTAATATACCTCTGCAGTAGCGGGCATTCATAGGCTACGGTGATTGTTTACCATCAGGCAGGCCGTATGCTTGTTTGTCTCCGTTGTAATTACATCCAGAGAATGGTTGGTAAATTCTAAATTATACAAAATGGTTTGTTTATATGGTTACAGACAGAAAATGCCCATCTAAAACTTATTTAGAGCCAACTAAAGCTTGAAAACACATTTACACTTAATGGCGTCCTGGCTTGTAAATGACATAAAAATAGTTGTACCTTGTGAATATTAAGATATATACAACTTTATCAATATACTACAGTGAAATCAAAGAAAGTTTTATACTTTTTAATATTAACGAAATGAAATACCAAGAGCAATTTCACTCCTTAATTTTATTATGCTATACATACATTTTACATTTATACTATGTGGATACATAAATAATTATTTAAATTGGATATAAATTAATAACTTCTAGGTGGTACGTTGTTCTCTTTAGTCAAAATCAATAATATCAGTATGTTCGTAACATACTGATTTGATATCGATATTTTATTTTATTTTCGCATTCAGGATTTGAATTTAAATACAAAGCTCTGAACATCTGCTAGTAAATTATATTTGTTGTCTTGGATTTGGATACGAAGTATAATTAATAATCAAACGAACTTACCTGTGAAGTTTGATTACAATTATGCGAGTATCCAAATCCAAGACAACAAAGACCCGCCCCCCATCCCCAAAAATGAAAATAAAATAGTCTCTGTTAATAACACAAAAATAACTCTGAAATAATGAGTACTGGAGGAGCGATGTCGAAGCAGGAACGCAGCGTAGCGAGTGAGAGGGACAGCGCGAACTTGTTTTTTAAATACTATAATCTCTAAAATGTGTGACTTGGACTGCACGATAACGTGTACTGCTGCTAGTAAATTATATTTGTTGTCTTGGATTTGGATACTCGCATAATTGTAATCAAACTTCACAGGTAAGTTCGTTTGATTATTAATTATATTGGGCTTATAGGGATGTTATTAAATATAGTTATCGTGCGTCTCGCCCGCGCTAATACATGTACAGTCGCCATCAGATATATCGGAGCGGCCGAGGTGCTCAAAAATATCTAAACACGCACGCCGTAGGGCCTTGACAATAGAGGCGTCGTGTTCAGATATTTTATGCAACTTGGTCGCTTCGATATATCTGATGGTGATTGTACGGACAAGTACGAAGGAAATGCACGATAAATGAATGACACCAGCTAAACGTCTTTCTGACGAACAAATTTGAATGTTCTCATCATTGAGTGTGTGGTGATGAGAACATTCAAATTTGTTCGTATTTCGAACTCCTTGTATTTAAATTGTGTTACTTCAAACTCATGGACATGAATAAATATCATCAATGAATTATTAAAGAAAAAACCATCATACCTAGGTACCAACATTTCCTCAAATAAATTTTAAGGGGTGTATGGAAAATGTAAAGTTCCCAATACACATTGTTCGGCTAGCGTGGCGTTGGGTATTAGGTTGCGTTGTTAGCCAAAAAGTCATGTTGTGGAAGCATGCATCAGTGGATCGAATACCGCATGGTGATGGTGTTCACGATGATGGTCAGAAGTATAAATAATAATATAATTTATGGAGTTCATTTAAACATATATTGGAAAATTATAGTCTTTATATATACCTTCTCATATTTATAGTCTATAATTATAGGCTTGTTGTTTGAGTGACAAGGTATTGTAGGATTTACTAAATATTGTAGAGATTACTCATGATCTAGAAATAAAGCTGATTTATTATTTTTCGCTTGGATGTTTATATTTTCTAAGATTCCCTAGGGATTTTTAGCTTCAACGGGCATTGTAGATGGGCGAAATGGAGGATAACGTACCTGTCCGGACTGAAATAAGCCCCGGGGTTTAGTAATTTAGCTTTTTAAAATAAGATGGGAGTGGCTATATAAAGCTTGATAGACTGACGAGATGGGTATCGCGTGTATACCGCGTATGGTATGCCATAACACACACGTCCATCCAACCTATGGGTTTGTATTGTTTATTAATGGGCGGCTAACTCTAGAAAAAATAAATGGCGGTAGTAGTTTGCAATTTTGTACTTTACTGACGTGCAAGCGGTGCAAGTAGCTAACGCAAAAGTATGCTGTATTAAAAAAAACAAATGACCCACTTTGTCGCCTCCAGACAGTGGACACTGAGGACAGACAAACTATGAGCGTGGACAAGTGCGGGCTGCTGGTAGTCTACTTAAATACTTACAGCTTGCGACGACCTTGCGTGACTGGCTTCGGCTAAGGCGACAACCATAGGTTGGAGCGATACACAGCGATTAGATCATTAGACTCTTCGTTCCCTTCCCACCTATGGTTGTTGCCTAAGCCGTAGCCAGTTACGCAAGGTCGTGGCCAGGCCGTAAGTACTTAAGTAGACTACAAGCAGCCCGCATTTGTGTATCACACACACAAATCCGTAATTTCACGTTTTTGAACTTATTTTGAGTTGTTGAACGTGTTTATTAAACAAACATTGTGAGCATAAATATTTTTCATGCATATTTTGTAGTGTGATATGGATGACGCTAGTGGCCCCTTAGGGCCACTTGCGTCATCCAGGGTTAGCCACTAACTCCGGTTAACCGGTTAAACCCGCAGTTACCAATACAATTTAACCCGGTGTTAACGGTTAACTTCGAGTTAGTGTCTAACCCCCCGATGGTGTAAGTGGCCCTTATTCATAAAGCTTAGCAACCTCTTACAAACCTCTGTTAAATTCTGTCTCTCTCTAACAAACAGAGATGCCAAAACGACGGATGGGGACAAACGATATCAGCGCTTTGTTAGATTTTACAAACTTTTATGAATATAGAACGTGTCATTCACGACGATGCGGGCCTTGACTCGTATTGTTATGTCATTAAAGGTTAGATTTGACAAATCTACGCGTTATCTTGGATGATACGAACTACGAGTATAACGCCATAAGAATTTAAGATCTGTGGAGCGGTGGGCCATCAATGTATGATGCACTTTATTACATGATTTATAACATAGGTATAGCAAATTTTTGACACATTATACATACATTCACAATAAAGTGTGTGTGTGTCAGCTCCAACGCACGACTGGAGTTTACTTCAAACGAACGATCGTAAAATTCATAAAATTCATTATAAGATTTAAAATCAAAATAGTTGGTATTTGTTGACGTTGAATATTTAAATAAAGTGTTTCCATGCAGCCGTTACATAAGATAAGTTGCGCATGAAAACAATGTAAGATTTGATTATACTCCCCATAATTTTTCTATATACGAAAATAGATTCTTAAGGGGTAAACTCCAAAAACGAAGACAGTTACAAATGTGGGTACAGTAATTAGTAGTATAGTCGACATGCTTACCTACGCACATAAGGTAAAGGTAGCTGTTACAGTAATTAGTAGTGTCGGTGACGACGGGCTGGGGCCCGGGTCCCGGAGCCCCGGGTCCCACCTGCGGTTGGCCACAAGAGACCACTTCAACGGATCACCCGGGCCGGGTCATCCGGCGGTTTACTACTACCCATGGTACGTGTCAGACAACTAGGGTGATTTTTATTTGTACCTTAGAGCTGTAATTTACTGCTGAAGATAACTAACGGCATATTTGTTTTTAAGTAGTCACCTATTATCTATGTATAATATGCGTGCCCTTTAGAGTTGGTCATATAAACGTAGTATATTAAAGATTGCATACATACAAAAGAGTGTATACTTAAAAATATAAAATAGTTTTAACGACATCGTCCCGGGTAGAAGATACTAAACATCTTTCGCTCCCTTAAGAGGAAAGAGGACGGCCGATTCCTCATACAAACGTAGTCCCCATTTTTCTCTCTGGATATTGACATTCTGGAAAATATTTTTACATAATTTGATATATATTAACCATAGCTATGCCCCTACATTTACTTTTTTCGATTTTTGTATTATTATAAAAATTAAGAGACATAACAGATTTCATACAAAATTTTAAATGAACCTAACTCCTGTAATAATTAGAAATTCGAAAAGAATCTAACGTAGGGGCATAGCTATGGTTAATATACAACAAATAGTGTCAAAATATTTTCAATAACGTTAATATCCAGAGAGGAAAATGAGGACTACGTTTGTATGAAAAGGTGATTTCATCACTTTCGTCTTAATACTCCCTCGTACGTTATAAAGAAATAAAGAAAGAATAAAGATTTATATATTATGTACGACTCGTACGGACTAAACCTAATCAAATAATAATCATCTAAATACTCAAACATTTACATACTTATTTCAGTTATTTATAAATCTTTATTCTTTCTTTATTTCTTTATAAAATCTATAATCTATATAATATTTAAGAAGGATAGGTAATGTCGGGTGAAGCAGTTGCATGGTCTTCTGATTGAACTCGACGCAACATTAAACTATGCCACATACTCGACGTACATCATAATCAATATTAAATTCCTTACAACTGAAACGATGCTAGCAGGCTTCCTTTATTTTATTATTGTTCCCTTTCACTAGCTTTATAATATTAATGGTTTGAAGAAAAAATGCCTTAGTAGTCATCTACTAAGGAACTATGCTACAATCACTGGGAACCATTGTATAAGGGTAAATCGAACACACTCCCTAGTGCTGTACTAGCGCTAATTTCAAGTTTTAATAACTTTAGGCGATATTTTTTAAGATTAATAAAAATCATATGAGTAGTACTTGCAGGAATTCGGTTTGACGAAATTTGAGTCGTGTCAACCAGCGAGTCTTTACGTTTCAAAATTAGCTCTAATCTGGAACACTAACCCACTACTAAAAAAAAGAAACAATTTTTCCTTACGTTTCTTATATCTACATATTGTTGGAATACCTAATCAAACTCAAGTGTAGTGCAAATAGGTTACAAACCTTCCTTACAAATAACATGACGATAATTATAAAGTTGTCGGCTTTATCGAACAAATTGTTTCGCACGTAGTTTACTCCCAAAGCTTGTACCAATTGTGTCTGACTCCATCCCTTTCCCTAGTAGGGTTACCAGATATTCATTTGAATAATCCTGATTTGTTATACGCTTTCTGTAACCCTTGTATTTGTTTTTGTCATAATATCTATGGCGTTCGATTTGTGGTGGCGTGCCTATTATTATTATTATTATTTTATACCTTTTTTTTTTCTCGGCTTTCACCGGCGTACTGCTATGCACGGGCCTAGGCCAAGTGCATATCAGGTAAGTGTTCTTACGTTTTAATTAGTTGTATCAGGTTGAACCATCATGTCTCTGAGAGTGGTGTGTGTTTCTATGTTTGTGGTAAGTGATTCTATAGTTTGCAAACTTGTAGGGTTTAAGTTTGCATGAGTAGTTGATTGTGCGGTTGTATTATTAAGACTTTATTTCGGACAACATAGATGCATAAGCGGTTAGTTACAATATTACTTCTCACTATGTTAGAATTGGCAAACAATACATAGGTATATATTTAAGTACATATTACATTAAAATTAATTTCAAATGATTATATACGTAGCCATTTATCCATCCTGTAGGTTACTAGATGCATTGAGGACCAAGGCTTACAAAAGGCACTATCAAGTCTAACGCCAATTTCGGTTAGATAACTGTTGGAGCTGTTGCTCAATCGGTGCACCTGGGAAGCTGTGCTGTGTCTATGAAATGGCTAGGTACTAATTCGCATGCGCGCAGCGGTCGCGAATAGATGCGCGAACGCTAACGGCTAGAATTATGCCGATACGACGCGACGTGAAAATGTCGAATATTGTAAAATGTAACGTGTGTAATATTGTGATTGACGAATTATTAGCGTTCATACAAAATAAACTTTCGTTAATTGATGATGACACCTTAATTCGTCTATGTGTCAGTGCGTTTTCAAGTGAGGAAATCAAAAAATCCAAATGTTTGTTATTCGAGTCTGTTACGACGGATCAGCGAAAAATCTTGCGTAAAGATAGGGGTAAGGAAGTACGAGACCTTGAAGACGTAGTATCTTTACTTAAATCAATCGATCCCGAAACGGTGCCAGTGTTTGTCGCACGAAACCTAGAAAAGTTGCCACCGTTAAATCTAGATCACCTGGACTGCACGAAACTCTTGAAGGACCTGGATAAACTCCAAAGAGATGTGGAGTTAGTTAAAACTACTTATGTGACAAATTTACGGTTTGAGGAGTTAAGAATCGATGTTCACAACATGAAGTATGCGTCAGTACCTCAAACACCTTTCGGAAATGTAAATGTAAGGCGAGGGGCATGGATGCATGATAGTGGACCAGTCGGATTATCTACGTTTAGCCAAGAGTCGGTGGAGGATAAAAATGTATATTCTGACTCGGAGACATCGTTAAACATACCGACACAAAATTTATCGAAAGAACCGTTACAAGCGTTGTCTTTTAAATCGAATTGTAGCGATGACAAACCGACATCGGATGTATCAAAAACCGTAGATCAAACATTATCTAACTCACAATTACATATCGATTCTCAAAAACATCCAAAAACGCCAACTCAATCCCCGTTAAATAATAGAAGCAAAGCGAGCGATAAGAGAAATACGGGTGTCGCGAAGGTAGTTACAGCGGAGGCGGTGACGTCAGCGCCAGTGCCGGCAGGTTGCGGAACCGGTCCTAGTATTGATAATGTTGATACGAGTATGCAAGTATTGCAAGCGGGCGATAAGCAGTTGTTTTCGCATACACCTCGACGCGTATCAATTAGCTCGGTGTGCGAAAATGATAACATAGTACCTGACCGGCAATCTTTTTCGGATATTTTAAAGAAAGAAGGTGAATGGCAAGTAGTCGGGCGCTCGACATTGAAACCAAATTCACGTTATAGATTTTTAGGTAAAAAAGGTTGTGCTATCGCTAGTGGCGGGAAGTTCAAGGCCGCTGACCCGAAGTTACCAATGTTTATAACAAAAGTACACCCCGATACAACTGAGCAAAACATAGTAGACTATATTTACGATAAGACCACAGAGCGAATTACTTTAGAAAAGCTCTCAATTAGAAAAGAAAAGGATCACAACGCATATAAGTTTTGGGTACCTAAAAGTAAGTTAGACTTGTTTTTGAATGAGTCGTTATGGCCTCAAGGTGTAATTTTTAGAAGATTTGTGAATTTTAAATTCAGAAAAATGGAAGGGACTGGCAATACGGCCCTTGGCGGCGCGAATGAACAATTAAATGGGAGATAACAACTCTTTATATAAATTAGTTACCTTTAATTGTAAGGGTGTAAAACGGTCGATCGATAGTGTACGACAATTATGTCAAACATCGGACATAATTGCACTACAGGAGTTATGGCTTATGCCGGATAGTATCTCATTTCTTGGCAGCATCGATGATAATTTCGGCTATACTGGAACATCGGCAATCGATACTACGACCGGTATGCTGCAGGGCCGACCATACGGAGGAGTCGCGCTACTTTGGAATAAAGCGGTGTTTCGTGACGTATCCATAGTGCAATGTGGTAATCCGCGAGTGTGTGGTATCAGTGTATCGCTCGGGCAAAGATCATTCCTGGTGCTAAATGTTTATATGCCAACAGACAAACTGGACAACTTGACTGAATTTACGGACTGTCTTGCGCTGGTAAGTGCTATTGTTAATAGTAATAACGCCGAATCGGTTTACATTCTTGGAGACTATAATGCTCACCCGGGTGAGCGCTTTTACAACGAACTGGCTTGCTTTTGTACCGATCAAGAGTGGGTTTGTGCGGACGTTGAAGCACTGGGCCGGCAGTCTGGAACTTATACATTTATAAGTGAAGCGCACGGATCGAAAAGGTGGTTAGACCACTGTGTGACTACAAAATCTGGCGCGCCTTCTATTACCGATATTTACGTCAAACTCGATGTCATGTGGTCCGACCATTTCCCATTAATTGTAGAATGTAATTTTAATTTTGTTAAGCCTAAAATGTTATGTAATAAAAACTTAGTAGTAAATAAAGTTATATGGGGTGAAAGAAATTCGGAACAAGTAAAATTATATAGCATCCAGTGTCATGACAGGTTAAAAGAAATAGATTTTCCAGAGCCTTTCCGGGACTGCAGTGGCCACTTGTGTAACAACCCTAGTCATCTTATCTTAATTGACAAGCTGTATAATGAAATTATAACCGCTTTGAGTGATGCTGCAACTGTTTCTTATAATTTAAAATTAGTTCGAAATAGAAAACGTGTAATAGGCTGGAATAAATATGTTAGTGCGGCTCACAGAGAGGCTAGGTGTAAGTTTAATCTGTGGAGATGGTGCGGTGAACCGAAATCGGGGCATATTTACGATGATATGCTGGAAAGTCGAAAGATTTTCAAATCGCGTTTAAAGTGGTGTCAGAAACACGAGGAGCAAATAAAAATGAATATCATTGCGGAACATCATTCTAGGCGCGATTTCCGTAGTTTTTGGAAATCTACCAATAGATTGAATGGTAAGCCCGGTCTGCCTGTGAGTGTCGATGGGGTGAGCGAAAGTGGGTCTATAGCTGAGGTATTTAGGGAACACTTTACAGTTAAGTCACCTTTAGGGCCGTCGCAGACTTACATGGCCGACTCTGGGACCTGTGGACGGGAGACGACCGCTCAGTTTACAGCAAAGGATGTAAAAATGGCTTTAAATTCTATTTCTAGAGGGAAGTCGCCTGGCCACGATGGTCTCAGTGTTGAGCATCTGCATCATGCCGGTCCGCACGTGAGTCGAGTGCTGGCGATGTTTTACTCGTTTTGTATAGGACACACTTACTTGCCGTCTGAAATGATGAAAACTGTAGTGGTTCCTATCGTAAAAAACAAAACAGGTGATGTGAGCGATAAGTGTAACTATAGGCCCATTTCGCTTGCCACCATAGTGGCGAAGGTGCTAGACGGTCTGCTCAATTTCCAACTAGACAGGTGTTTAAAAATTCACGACAATCAGTTTGGGTTTAAACCAGGCCTGTCGACCGAAACCGCTATTTTGGCATTGAAACAGACCGTTAGGTACTACACAGACCGCCGAACAGCTGTCTATGCCTGTTTCTTAGACCTTTCAAAGGCATTCGACCTTG
The DNA here is from genome assembly GCF_033807575.1 of Cydia pomonella. Classification (NCBI taxonomy): domain Eukaryota; kingdom Metazoa; phylum Arthropoda; class Insecta; order Lepidoptera; family Tortricidae; genus Cydia; species Cydia pomonella. Next base: position 32,687,302 of record NC_084704.1, read on the forward strand.
TGCACTATAACATCTTGTGGCAGAAGCTTGACGACATCAACTTGCCAGCTGACATTAGTGGGATTTTTAAATTCTGGTACCACAACCAGGTTAATGTCGTCAGATGGTCGGAATCTTTTTCTCAGCCATATGGACTGGAATGTGGTGTACGCCAAGGTGGGTTAACCTCACCGAGGCTATTCAACCTATATATTAACGCACTGATAGAGGAGCTCAGTAACACTCGTATTGGCTGCCATATCGATGGAGTTTGCGTAAATAATCTGAGCTACGCCGACGATATGGTGTTGCTGAGTGCCTCGGCGTGCGGACTGGCTAAGCTCATCTCTATATGTGAGAAATACGCTTCTAGCCATGGTTTGCTGTATAATGTAAACAAAAGCGAATGCGTTGTCTTTAAGGCCAGAGGTAAAGCTACACCCAAGTTTCCAAGTGTCAAACTAAATAGCCATCCGCTACGAATAGTGGATCAATTTAAATATTTGGGACACATGGTTACCTCTGACCTTAAGGACGACGTAGATATTGAACGCGAACGCAGAGCGTTGTCCGTCAGAGCTAATATGATAGCTCGCAGGTTTGCTCACTGTTCCAAAGATGTAAAGGTCACCCTTTTTAGGGCTTACTGTACAACCTTCTACACAAGCAACCTGTGGGCTGATTATACTCGTAAACGGTACAGCGCTCTGCGTGTTCAATATAATAACGCTTTCAGAGTGCTGATGGGTCTGCCCAAATTCTGTAGTGCATCGGGGATGTTCGCGGAGGCGCGGGTAGACTGCTTCTACACCACCATGCGCAAGCGAGCGACATCCCTTGTGCGCAGAGTGAGGGCCAGCTCCAACAGCATTCTGAGTATGTTAGCAGAAAGATTGGATTGCATGTATTTGAATAACTGCTGCTTGATACACGCACGCAGTAATAAATAATTGTACAGTGTAGTTATTAAGTATAGTTATGTATAGATAGTTATAGTTCTAACACTTGGATAAGATTTACTAACACAATGATCCCCGATGGTCTTAAATAAAGAAATAATAATAATAATAATAATAATAATTGTATTCCCACTTTTGTGAATTTTGATGTGATGGGAAGCAAAAACTCGATAAAAATATAAAAATCGATTTTACATTACTCCGAGTATTCTCACCAGTTTACTGTCACCAAACCGTAGCAACTATTGAAAAATAAGTTTGAATGTTGAATTTATTGCAGCAATCAGTGCGTGGTGGGGCAGTATATAAGTGCAAGTAAAATGCAGTAAAAATACATATGGAAGACGTCAAAAAATGTAAAATCATACAGGTATGTAAGAACTGTAGAAGTCAAGATAATTCCTGCAACCTGGTAACCCTTTTCCGGATGCCTTACCCTTCGGCCAAATACTTAACTTGTTAGTTGTTTTACGTTATTAGTTCAGTGCCGGATATTAACTCGAAGAAACGTGTGTTACCTTATACGAACATGTTATGTATTCTGAAGAGCTACGCGTAACAACCTTAAGTGACATTAGAAAATCACGCGTAGACATGCCTAAATTTTCGGGATAGATAGGATAGCCACCCATCTCCTACAAAACCAGGAGGCACGAAAAGCACGCGCGAATGATAACAAAATGACATAATTGTAGATATCTAGGGGCAGGGGGTAGTGCCCCCGCCAAGACGAGTCAAGCGAAACCTTTTCTCGAAGCGATTCGTCGTTTTTTCGAACCCTCATAACTTGGGTTTGGATTATACCAGAGAAACAAAATTCTCGGTATATGATGTCAATAATAGACTTATTAAACGTGAAAATATTCAATTTCAAAGCTCTTATGCTTTAGATTTAATTGATATCTAAATAACTACTCACTCACTGATGATCATCAAAATTCTTATGGTAATTCCTGAAGTCCTAGAAAGCTGAAATTTGGGATGTTACATGTATGCATACAGGCAAGTACAAAACAACAAAAAAATCTAAACCATACAACTTTTACCCGCCCAGCCATTGAACTAGGGCATTGATGTGCAAGAAATATACCCCAAAATTGGCATTTAAGCGACATTGTTGAATGGAGTTAAGAATAGGGTTTGTTCAAAATAAACACGTACGTGGTGAAGGCACAATCGAGGTCGTTTACTTCCATCCGGCCTTTGAGTCCGACTAAAATATATTCATGGACGTGAACTTCATTTTCAACCGCTTTAAAACGAAAAGGTTTTCCTGAATTTGAGTTTTTGGTGTCCCAATGAGTTATTTTTAGTGCTCCGTACAAAACTTTGTTCACGGAGCACTTATAGGATCACTTCGGCCTTGCGAATAGGTTGAATTCTTTTTTTGTAACCGAAAACCGATAATTTTATTGTTGAACGATAGAAACAGATATATTTATAAACCTTTCGTTTCATTTTGAGTGTCAAGGCAATTGTTATAATTAGTTAGCTTTAATACACGGGTATTGTGAAGTGAACTATCCAGGGGTATTGTGAACCTATATATTTAACATTTGAAGTCAAACTTATAATTACCTATCATAGTTTTAATAGCTCAGTAGGTAATTTTATTTCAATTTAATCATAATTACACCTAACTCGTTGTGGTGTTATTATTTTTTCATTAGGGTTGAACAATTCCTTGCCTACCTTCAACGAAAAAAAAACTAATACATATTTATAGAGTTAATTTCTTATAAAGGTATTACACTGAAATTATTTACTATAAAATGTGGCATAATAACAAAAAGTAATAAGTATTATTCACACTTTGCGCGTTATAAAAGATTTCCCAGCTGATACAAAGTTTACAATAATCAAAATGAAAAATCGTTATACATACTTAGCGAGTTATTTATCAAATTATTTGCAATAAAAACTTCCGCAATAACAGAAAATAGCACTACGCGGCCTAACAATAGATTTTCGGAACCAATTCAAAATTTACGACAAACAAAAGTAATCATAATAAATATTTAGTGACTTAATTTACCTTCTGTAACATACAATCAAAGAATTTACTACAAAAAGAACTAATATTATTCGAAGACTTCGCGGCCTCATAAAAGTTTTCGCCGCAAATATCAACTTTACAACTTTAAAAAAGGAAAAATATAATACCTACCAACATACATATTCATAGAGTTAATTTACTATAAATATGTTATACTCGAAAAATCGTAGTAATAAAAACTAATATTATTCAAACACTGCTCGGCACAAAAGATTTCCCAGCGAATGCAAAATTCCCCGACAATCAACAAAAAGCAGGAAGCGGTGCGGATTATAAATACGTGCCGTGTTTGGCGAAGGATGTTGATTTTGTCCCGATGGTCCCGTCTCCCGGACCTTTCGGAGGTTCTCACTCTTTGTTCCTGTTTTCGATTGTACTTGCCGTATTCGTTACTGCGTTGAAATAAAATTTCTTCATTTTACTGTGATCTTAACGGCTCATTGTGCTTTAAATTTGAATGTGACATAAAGACGATTGGATACGGTCTAATTTTGATTTGTATGGGTTCTTAATAATACGGATATTGTAAAAAAAGCGTGAACTTGTTCTATATGCTCCGTTGTACAAACAAAAAACACATTTTAGTCTCGTTTTATACTAGGCTAAGCAATAAGATGGTATAGAAGGAAATGTTTGGAACACAATTTTTGACTCCGTAACTTTGTTTGCACTAGTTAGGAGGTGAATATATAAAAAATTCCCGGCCGTAGCCCTTTATTCGGGGGAAAAGGGGTTTGAAGGTCCCACTTTTCTGTTTTTCACTTATATCTTGGAAACTTTACGTATTCGCGCCATAACTGCATCACGCAAAACGAAAGCTGATTAAATATTATACAATATTTTTTATGATATAGGAGGCAAACGAGCAGACGAATCACCTGGTGGTATGCGATTACCGCCACCCATGGACACCCGCAACACTAGAGGGGTTGTAAGTGCGTTGCTGGCCTTTAAGACGGGAGTACGTTCTTGAAGGTTTGAAGGTCGTATCGGTCTGGAAATACCGCAGGCGACAGTTTATTCCAGTTTAGCTGTACGAGGCAGTTTCTAGAGAAATGCATAGTTGAGGACTGCCAACCATCTAAGTGGTGAGGATGTTGTCGCGTCCGGTAGGACGATTAAGAAAATAAGCGGCAGGGATTAATCCTAACAATGACTCGAAGCACTCCCCGTTATACATGCGATAGAAAATGCAGAGCGAGGCCACATCACTACGCAGCGCCAAGGAGTCAAGCCGATCTGAAATACGCCGGAAGTCGACGATTCGAGTCGCTCTTCGTTGGATGCGGTCCAGAGGGAGAAGTTGGTACTGGGGTGCCCATGCTCATACCAGTATTCCATGTGTGGGCGCACCTGCGCGTTATAAAGCTGTAGGTGGTGGGCTGGTGTGAAATACTGTTTTGATCTGATGAATACACCGAGCTTTTTTGAGTTTTAAGTAAAGTTTAATTTAGTCAAGTTTTTCGATATCTTGAAATATAGTGTCCGAGATATTCTCTCTTGAACGTTTATTTTAAGGCTCTCAATTTTATCTTAATATCTTTTTGGTATGGCTTTCGTATAAATCAGGAGTGCCAAATTCATTTACGGTATCACCTTGACACCATTAAGAAGTAAAAACATATAAACTTTAAACAAATACCTTTTTTAAACTCCTCTTCACGCTTAAACCGCTGAACTGATTTAGTTTTTTTTAAATTTATTATTTACTATTTACTGATTTAGTTTTTGTGTGTCGGTTAAATTTAGGATTTAGTTCGGTTTAGGTTAAGATTTTTGTGTTTGTATAACTTTGTATTTTTCGTAAATTATACATGTACGATTTTAATTAAAGACTTCATTTATTATTTATATTATATAAATTTAAATTTCGTATAGTGATATTTAGAATCCCGAGATAGACCATAAGATAAATTTTATCCCAAAATTCATCCCTTAAAGCTGTGAAATGGGGTATGGAGGGAATTCAGCTTCCCCGCCGAAGCTGAATTCCTGAGGATAATACTTTTAAGTTTAGGTTTGAAGTCATGTTTGGTATCATTTTCAAGTAAATCAAAGATTCCAGACCATCAGAAATTTCATCTAAATCGATTCAACGGTTACTGATTCTCCATATAAACTTCCACCCCACTTTTGACGACTTGCCCACGATTGTAAACAAACGGGTGCATAATCTTACGCTGTCCGATAGATAATTTTTCCCCCTCCGTCTGCTTTAGTTTGCATATTTATCACAGTTAAATAATAATATATTATATTTTTTAATGCTCTCCAAGAGCTTATTGCCGGTTTATAAGCTACCACAGATTTTATATTTTCTGAGCGGTGCAACTTTCATGATATTGCGCGAACGAATTTTGATATAGCGGTCATGCTTGGCTTCCTTTAATCTTACACTGCATCCCACGTCTTTTCGACACGACAAGAAAGTTGGGATTTGAGGTAATACACTTTTCAATTTTTTTACGAGCCTATAAAGAGTCCCACTGCTGGGCAAAGGCCTCCCCCTAGACTTCCAATCTTCCCGATGAACTGCAGCATCCGTCCAGTTGCTGAGAAATGCGTCCAGGTTGTCCCGCCATGTCCTCTCAGGCCGACCATGCCGGCGTTTACGTTGTGGCACCCACTCCGTGGCTAGTTTAGCCCACCTCTTCGTCGTACATGGCCTGCCCAGTCCCACTTTATACTGGCGGTTTTGACCCCAACATCGACGATGCCTGTTTTAGTGCGCAACGTAATGTTTCGGATCCGGTCATACCTTTTCATCTCAAGCATGTTGCGCTCCATGGCTCTTTGGCAAACCTTCAGTATGGTCTTTTATAACTCGGTAAGGGACCACGTTTGAGCACCGTAAGCGAGGATTGGCAGTATGCACATGTCAACGAGCCTCCGCTTAAGAGCTAATGGAAGGTCTCCCTTCAGTAGCTCCTTGAGTGACCTTAGCTCTTCCAAGCGTTTTGGATCCGTCTTTTGACTTCTTTGTCCTGTCTTTGGTTGAAAGAGACTATTTGCCCCAAGTACGCATACTCGTCGACATAACGCAGGATCTGTCCGTCTACCTCAATGTCACGTTTAATGTTGTTGGTCATTACCTACTGAGTTTAACACATACAGTACACTCTTTAATAGTGATATTTATTTCTAAGTGAGGTGTTGTTTACAGGGACGTAGGTGGAAGATAAATATGTTGGTTTTGGCCAGTGTGCAATGCTGTGATTTGCATGCCACGAATGTCTGGGGTTGGCTATCGCATTTTGACGTGCAACTATAATATATCCACAACCGCATGTCTTTAACCGACTCCAAAATTCCAAAAGGAAGACGTTTTCAAATCGGTTTGATGTAAACTGATTTAAAGTATATACTTACAGATTGATCCCATTTTTGTGAAAATCTAGTTCTGATAATGAGAACTGTGAAAAATCGAGGGAACTCTTCAAACCTTATAGGTATAGGTAGGTACATAATTATATTTGTTAATGAAAATACAAAAATCACTTTTCTAATCTGTTGATGAAAATATAACAGAGATTATTGTATTTAAATAAGGGATATTTGATGAAGTAGGACAGCTAAGTAAATACAGGTATTAAGTAGGTAGGTATAACATTTCTAATAAATTATTTTAACACAACGTATTGACTGGTTACTCAGATTTAGCATATAAAGCCTGACCAGTAATATAATATATGATCACGCGCCATATTGCGGAATTTCATTGGAACTAAGTTTTTCATACTAAACTGAACTGTCTCCCTATACATGAGAATAACAGCGCCCTCCTGACAATGATCATATATTTTTGGTCGGGCTTTAATTACCTAAGGAGTTCACCAACAAGAAGCGTATTTCAAATCTTGAGAATATATCTTATTTTTGTGTGACAAACGAGGTATACTAAAGATAAACCATTTTTAAATTGCGCACTCTCCCTAGAGCACCTACCTACGCGCACATCTAAAGTACGCCTAAGCACAAAATTAACGCAACACCCACATACGTAGGTACACAACAAAAGTACCGACTCTTGTTATATTAATATGTTTCATGTGCGTTGCGTCAGGATCGTGGCTTTAAATATGACCGTAGATACTCTATAAACAAGCATTTAAAAAAAAAAAAATTACTCCTCCTTCTTCCTCGCGTTGTCCCGGCATTTTGCCACGGCTCGTGGGAGTCTGGAGTCCGCTTGACAACTAATCCCAAGGTTTGGCCTAGGCACTAGTTTTTACGAAAGCGACTGCCATCTGACCTTCCAACCCAGAGGGTAAACTAGGCTTTGTTGGGATTAGTCCGGTTTCCTCACGATGTTTTCCTTCACCGAAAAGCGACTGGTAAATATCAAATGATATTTCGTACATAAGTTCCGAAAAACTCATTGGTACGAGCCAGGGTTTGAACCCGCGACCTCCGGATTGCAAGTCGCACGCTCTTACCGCTAGGTTAAAAAAAAAATTACTCGTCGACTGTAATGGTTTCTAGATGTAAGAGGTTGTAAGATCTCGTAAACCAAACTATAATTGCGTAATTTTCTTGTATGGGCTCCCACTCAACTTTAAGATTCATTTCGACACGCTGTAGTCACCTGAAAAAAAAGTGACCACTCACGTGCCGCCGCGCTCCCATATAAAAGACTAAACGGGCGCGGGGCGGGAGTCCCGCGTTTATGTCTAAATTTTTGTCTGCTGAGATACTTACCCATTTTCATTAACTATTTAGGTTTTATAGTATAAAAAGTTTTATTTTAGATGACTCGTAGAAAAAGCTTTTTAATCTCGTATCTTACTTAGGCAACTCAACAAGCTTCGTTGCCTAAACACGATACTCGACAGAAAAGCTCTTTATTATATCACGATTGTATAAAATACTATTTTTCTATACTCCTATATTTTTTTATATTGTAAGGTACTTATCCATTATTCATCTACTTCTATATCTTCATTTATATATTACTAATAATTCTAAGAGAGTGCTTTGTATAAAGTCGGCGTGCCATAACATTGGTTCGGTATTTATTAATAGTTACCGGCATTATCGGCGGCGCGACCTTTATCGCGCACGCATGGCGGATACACCTGTGCGCGCACCTGCCGATGCAGACGGAGATGTTCCGGTCAGCCAAGCTAAATATTACATTACACGAAATTGCGAATGTAACTCTAGAGTACCCGTATGGGGCTCTCTGGTTTTTTATGCGAGTTGAAATCTCATTTAGACGGTCCCAGAACTCACAATCAATAGTCCGCAACGTAACTAAATAGCATCGCATGCGAGTTCGCGCGGCATCTAAATGAGCCCGCCGAAATATAATACTCGAAAAATTAGGTACAAATACAAAGACGAATGCCATAATACTTTTCGATCGAATAAGTCAATAACAGAGATGTGAAAAATAGTTTATAAAAAGTATTTAAATACAAAATACAAATACTTCCTTAATATACTATTTCAAATGCAAAATACAAAATAGTTTTCAAATTTGTATTTAAAATACTAAATACAAAATAGGTATTTTCAAAATGCTTTTTTAAAATACAAATACTTTGCGATAAAAGGTACTCTTAAATAGTGAATACCTAGTCTGAATTAAAAAGTTAGTATTGCTCGGAATTTACAAGTTGGAAAGCCTTTTTTATTCTTTAAAAATAGTGTGTATATCAGTCCTCTAGAGTGCAAATTTTACCGGTTGAATGGACTTTTAAGTGATGGTTTTTAACGATCAATCATTAAAAATCATTAATTTAGATTTGTAATGTTTTACAGCTAGTATATACCTCTCGTTGGTTGGTGAAAACGTCTCGTTTGTGTTTCACCAGGGCAGAAAAGTTTGTTTACCTCTCGTGCCTTGAAACCCTTGCAACGCTTAAGATTCCACATTTTTAATCTCTCGCTACGCTTGTGGTAATTTGCGGCGTTACTAAACATATTCACCAGTTCCATGTTAAAATAATAAATAAATATTATAGGACACTATTACACAAATTGACTAAGTCCCACAGTAATAAGCTCATTAAGGCTTGTGTTGTGGGTACTAGACATTGATATATATAAATATTTATAAATACTTAAATACATATACATAAGGTCGATATTTAAACGATAGATACAATAACAGCTTCGACAGGAAAACATGTAATAATAGTATTAAGCAAACGCGGATCGGTCCGCGCGATCTCGCCAACTACCCTCGCCCTAGACGTTTTCAATAGTGGCTTATTGTGTTAAACCCTGTTTCAAAAAATTCATAGTGAATAAAAAAACAAAAAATAAAAACAGAAAACACCATGACTCAGGAACAAATATCTGTGTTCATCACACAAATAAATGCCCTTACCAGGATTTGAACCCAGGACCATCGGCTTCATAGGCAGGGTCACTACCCACTAGGCCAGACCGGACGCCATAAAAGAATGAGAGAGTTGCAAGGATTGTTATGACAGGTATAGGCAATGTGAATGTCATCTCGCCTTGTGTGGTAGGGCACAGCACAGCAGATGTCATTCCAGATCTAGAGCAGAGCCCAACTGGGGAAGTACCTCCACCTTACAGAAAACCGCAGCCAAATAACACTTGACCCTACTCATAGTGTTGTGTTCCTGCCGGTGAGTAAGGTTGCCAGAGCTCAACGAGGGGGGTGGGGTTAGGGTCGGCAACGCGCATGTAACTCCTCTGGAGTTGCAGGTGTACATAGGCTACGGAGACTGCTTACCATCAGGCAGGCCGTATGCTTGTTTGCCACCGACGTAGTATAAAAAAAAATCGTAACGTCAGAAGAAATTGTAACTCCTAGTTACTTTACCTAATAAAAAGTATTTTGTATTTTGAAAATAGAAAATAGGTCCCAAAAACTATTTGAAATAAAATACAAAATAGTTTTCTTTAAAAGGTATTTAAATACAAAATACAAAATAGGTATTTTGCATTTTGTATTTGCATTTTAAATACAAGTATTTCAAATAAGTCACATCTCTGGTCAATAAACAGGTTTTATGATGTAGTAGAGTGATCGATTATTTCACGAGTAATTGCAATAGGATACCTAAGCATGTTCTTACAACGTGAATAAGCTCGATAAAGTCGTTTGCGAAATAATCTATATCAGCGGCGGTATCATGGTCAAATTTTTATCACGTTTCATGCCATGCGTCACTTTCGCACTTACATACTTGTTAGAACGTGACAGGCATGGTGACAGATGATAAAGAGCCGGCCATAGCCCTACAGTTTATTTGCTTAGGACTTATAATAATAAGCTTTCTTCTTGTCTAAATTTATGCATTTTTCCCATCAATATCAGCCTAATGGTACGGCCGGCCCACCATAATATGGAGTATTATACTTATAGCCCGTGAGTTAGGTATAGGTTAACTGGAAGAGATCCCTCTTAGGGATAAGTTCGCCTTTGTACTACACAATTATGTTCTATCTGATGAAATCAATACTTACAAGTTAGCAGCGAAGTGTAAACTTCACACACACATCTGAATTCCTTCGCAATTGTACTCGTACTTTATGCAAGTAAATATTAAAATGATGGTTGTTTGATTAATAATCCCACGAATTAGTAGTTACGAGTAGTAATTCGAACTATAACCTCCGGTTTGTAAGGGTCTCCCCAAACTAGTCGACGCCGTTTCGGCAAATCGCGTACGGAAAAAGCTTTATGTCAACGCAATAAGAGCGAATAAGTCGTAAATCGGCTCGGCCCACGCGAAACGACGTCTTTCGACGGGAAAACGGCGTTTTGCCGTAAAGCTGTTCGCATTCGTACGACGCTGTTTGCAGCCTACCGCACACGTTCGCATTCATAAATCTCCTTATACCGCCGTACGGTGCCGGAAAGAGTTGAACGGCTCCGATCACGGCCGAGTACCTACGATAAAGACCGGTCACAGCTGGCGGAAGCCGTTCAGCGTCTTCGACGGCCGAACATAGCTCAGGTTGTTACTAACAACCAGTCTCCAAAAATGAGATTTACGATTGCCGATCACCCGCTGTCCTACATCTGTTCGTCGGACTCAACGGCTGTACGTGTGCTGTCTGACGTCTCGACGGCAGGACGGAGCACGGGAGAGCCGACCGTCGCTTTACAACTGTTGCGATAGCAAGTCGCAGGCGATCGGGCGTCTCTACGGCCGCAAGGAGGATGAGACTGCTAAACGCAGGTGTCCAACCGCGGAGACAGTCGATCGGCTAAATGCGAATAGTGTGGTGTAAAACACTCGGCGAAAGCCGACTCCGCGTCGACTGGTTTGGGAAGACCCTAAGTAGGCCACAGGTGATGGTCGCTGTGCAGTACATCTTTTTACAACAAATATAAATTACCTCGATTACTTCCCCTAACTGGTGTCAAAAGCACTCCAAATTCGTACAGTGATTACACTAGCACGCGTGACTGAAGTAATCAATGTTAATCGATGTAATTTGGTTGGAATTAAATTACACAAAGTCATCAGTGATAATGAAGAAAATTGGGTGTGAAGCGTGTTGGGAAACTCGCGAGGCGCGACGTGTCAATCAGCGATTGCTGTGACGTCACGCTGTGACGTGAACGTAATTCATTAGGCTAAGGGTTTGGATGGTTTAATGACGTCACAGAGGCTGTAGGATTTGTATAGGGTAATTGCAATTATCACTTTCTGATGATTGCTAACGAGGAATGTATATGGCGGAGTTTGAATTCTTCTAACGTTGCGCAGAGAACCTATAATCGGAACTAGGAGTAATGACCCATAGACACACAAGTACTTTCGAAAATATACAAATAAAGAAGAGGAAAGGGAGACCAAGGAGAGCGTCGAGGAGAAGCCAGAGGATATCTGTGTTTGACGCCTTTGAAATGGCAGCTCTGCGCGGCAGTTTACTATTTGTCTTTAATTTAAAAATTGGTATTTCGTTATAACAAAAACTGATATGAAAGTATTCTTCATTTCTATTTAAGCTTAATTGTTTTAATGACTTTACATTAAAATAATTAACTTTAACCATCTTTGAAAATATTGGCAAGTAACTAATTTTTTAGCACCTTATATTAGGTAAGGTATATGTGATATAGCCAAGGAATATCACGAGCAAAATTTTAAACATAAGTAATAGTAATATCAGAGTAATTGATACTGGTTAAAACCCGCACTATAGCCATATCTTGCGTCACAAGTTTCGCGTGGTGCGACAGAGTACTTTATATTTTCTTCTAATTTCCTGGCCTTACGACCTCTCTTAAGAAATAAATATATTGGTTTATAGGAGAATCTTATCTGTTTTGAATGTGCATAGATCGGTACTAACGCCTGCAAATCAGTTTCCGGTATAAACAAAGCGCAATTCGCGGGCTGGAAACAAAGCGCAATTTTCTCAAGTATCGATTCGGGAAGACGACGAGTTCCCAAGAACTTTGCTCGGTTTCACCTCAACTCGTTAAAGAATACAAAAAGCTGGACGTGTCATTGAACCTAATACATATTTTAATGGAATCGAGTTTAATATTGGTTTAAAATAGTGCTGTTTCGAATCTGTCTGGGACTAACCGACAAAATCGATACTATACCTACTGGGATTGTTTTGCTGTCAAATGTCGTTTTCGGGTGCAAGAAGTGCGAGCAAGAAATATAACACCCCAAAATCTGCCACTGATCCCGAAGAGCTTTTACGTGGGCCCTATTTCGGTACTGTGATAAGTTGATAACTCGCATAATATATTGTCTTGTCATTTTTAATGCAATAAATCTATACAAAAAGTTAAACATAAGAATCATAAAAATGAGACTAGGTATGTGTAGAATGAAAAATCTCTAGAGAAAAAATAAAGAGTAATCAAACACGCAATGTCACTTGTATTTAAAAAAACGGGAAAAATAATAGTTTGTTTTGAATCATTTTTTATTTGTAGAAATTAAAGTTCATTTTAATAGCACTTTGAATGTACCGGTTTCTAAAAAAAGTATTGGGACTTTTGGGACTGGTAGCTTCCTTACTACTGCAACAACTAAAATACCTTTTCTTTCAATGTTTTACTTCGTTAAGACCGGTATATCACAATCCATCATGCAATAACGGTAATGAAAATAAACAATAATTCTGTACTAAAATATATTTTACAGTACATATGGGGCTACTTTATAGCACTAGTGCGAGAAGTAGCATATTACGTTACTGTGTCGAACATTTAAAGGGCCATATGTACTGTAAAACGTTGCACGATACATGTGCGAATAGGTAATTCGCAACTCGTATCGATTTAAAACACTCCCTTCGGTCGTGTTTTAATTTATCGCCACTCGTTTCGAATTTCCTATTTTTCGCACTTGTATCGTAATGTACTAAAATTCATTCTGTACTTATATTTCCAAGCGTGTACTAGCACCTAATGTGTCAATGTATAGGTAAGAATCCGGGTCGAGGCGAGCTCTTCTGCTTAGCCTCTGGATAGAATTCTTCACCGCCCTAGAAACATAAAGTACAATTTTGTCCACTTCCCGCAAAGCCGTAATGAGATATTTCTCAAGCATAAAAAATGAACAACTTTTCTGCAGTTTTAAAGCCAACTTTGATACTTTACACAGTTTATTCCGTACTTTTAGTACAACTGTGGATAAGGTTTTCATACTTTTGTTGTGAATTTTAAGGTATTTGTATGAGGAATTCTTATACTTTTATTTTTGAGTATCATTTAAAATTACATACAAAGCTTTAGCGCATAATGTAACATATATAAACTAAGATCTTTCTAAAATAATAAAGGTGTAAACACCGCAAGAAATAAGCTGAACAGCTCCTTGGCAGTGCGCCGGACCGACTCCAGCCATGTAATTATTACACCATTTTAATTAAAATTGCGACTAACCTCATGCCTTAAATTTCCTCTATTAAATTAAGAGGAATAGCAATTTCCACTTTTACCTCAACTGCTGCTCAAAGTTTTATTTCCATAATTTCTTTTAATTTTGGGAAGTGTGCGACTGTGCGTGTATTTTAATTTTAGATGAATGAGTACTTTATAGTCTTTCGTGTTGAGCTTATTTTAAAGGTACAGTGGTATGCTTTCAGAATAAGATTTATTTCAAGTTGCTGCTGAAAATACATCCGAGTATCCTTTATCCGCTATATTTCATGAACTTCTTAACAAAATATTAGTTTCGCTTTATGCATTGCGCTTGTATTAATATATTGACATAAATGAATTCAGAGTAAATTGGTCAGACAAGACGCTGTTAAAGACATAAATATACCAGACAAAAAAAAGTAGGCTTCCTGACATTTCAAAGGTTGGAGCTTTCCACTATGTTGTGACTTAGGTACGTAACGCTAATGTAAGCGATACCATCGCATTGGAAAGCCCCATCAGAGATCGTTCCGATATACATTAATATCAAATGAACGGCAGATATACGTATTTTAATGCACTTTATCTGCCCCCGATATAGGGCGCTTACTCATCGGACAATCTGAAAGCGAATGAACGAGTAAAGTTAGTTTTATACTACGTAGCTGAGTAGTGGTATCAGTATTCAGATTTTAATCATTTAAAATCTTAAATTAATTTATTGGCGCTTGTTGGTCGATCATATGGTATCATCATCTAACGCATCAAGTTGGTTAACATTTTAATAGGCCTCTCACCGCTATATCTTGACACCAGGTAGTATTTAAGCCAAAATAAGCTAAAGATAGTATTTAATCCACTTCGGCTAAATATCGGCAAAGGTTAAAAGCATGACTGAATTAAAAATATAGCTTTGTTGCGGTTTTCGACAACTGTTTGCGCAGTCCGAGCGCATTGGTTCCACAGTTCCACGGGGAAACCGACAGGAACGACAAACGTTTGAAGTGGCACTTTGCCGGTAGCCGTCCACAATCAAGGAATAGCCGTGTCGACAGCTCTGGATTCTGGATTTCTGGGTTCTGGATTGTGGCAGCTTTGGATGATTTATTATGTAACTAACGTTCCGTCAGTAAAGGTTTTTTTACAAGTTTTTATTTAACTTGCCCTGTTAGTATGTATGTTCGTTGGTTATAGTTAGTGTGCTAGTGTGGGTGTGGGTCAAATCTCGGAATCTAAATTTAACCTATT
Source organism: Cydia pomonella (assembly GCF_033807575.1). NCBI lineage: Eukaryota > Metazoa > Arthropoda > Insecta > Lepidoptera > Tortricidae > Cydia > Cydia pomonella. The sequence continues at coordinate 32,702,366 of NC_084704.1, forward strand.
TCCAGATTTTCCTGAAATCCGCATTCATATGTAAGTCGGGGACAACACAATATTATGGCACCTTCGAGCTGATCTGATGACGGAGACAGAAGGTGGCCATAGGAACTCTGTGATGAAACAACGCAACCTAATTGTGTTTGAGGTTTTTAGAATTGTCTCGATGAGTATTAGTTGCCTGCGGTAAGAAAAGTACAGTCAGCGAAAAATGAAAATTTTGCTAAAAACTTATTTAAAATATAAAGCGTACTTATTTATGAGCACATTATAGTAGCTACACCAAAAACCTAAGTACAAAATGAAGGCAAGTATGAGACACAAAATTAGTGGTAGAATGAAGTCGAGAAAGATGGCAACTGGGAAAAGATTAAAAACACCCGACATTTGAAAAGGTGGCAAGTCGCCGGTCTAACCAATATGATGGTAGAACCTAAGGGAGCGTGCATGATCTGTAGGGTGAAGCACGGCAGCCTCCAGCTTAGTGACATAATTCCTAAATACTTACTTAGACCACCATATTTTTATTATATTAAAAATACTTACGCCCGTTTGATTAAAAAGGGAATAGATAACAGTTCGCGTCTTTGTAACGGATTCCTACCACTGTTCACGAAATGTATTTGTTACAAACGCGGATATCTGTATTGCCATTCATGCCGACGCGTGTCCGCATTTTTAGGTCAAAAATAACGAACGGGGTTGGGTGTTTGTATTCAGACAATGAAATTGGAGGAAATATTTAGATACTGTTATTGTACAATAAATAAAAAAAATATTTTCTATTCTATTCGTAAATAGAGAACTTCAGTGACATTCTGTCAATTGACAAATTCTGTTATTATTTACGTGTTAAGAGGAAAGGGGACGGACGCTTCTCCATATAAATCCATTTTCTTCCTCCCCATCCATTTACTTCATTTTCAGCCTCCATTTTCTTCTTTAGATATTAACAAAAAAGAAAGTATATTTACACAGTTTTATGTATTGACCTTGACTTTTTTCGATTGATTATTATAAGAGTTATAGTCGTTAGATTTGTAGCTGGCCCCTAACAGCGCATCCTTTGTCTATTGTTAACTAAAACGGCGCGTGCCACTACCTGCAAAAAAAAGGGCTCGGCCACTTTAACCGGTCATTTAATTACAACTAGGGATTGCAATCCGGATTATTCGAACTTCGAAAATCCGGATTATCCGCCAATTTTTCAAGCCTTTTCAAAATCCGGATTTTTAAACCAAAATCCGAATTTTTGGATTTTTGTCAAACTATGATACAATTGCTTTTTGCACCATTAAAATGTTCTGATTACTGAAAATACGCGTCAAGCGAGTTGTCTGGCCGTGCTGCCACTGCTGCCCGAGCGCTCGCTCACTGGCCTTAGGCCTTACCCCCTTCTTGGGATTAGGACTTTAACACATCTCTGCCACTGCCACTAAAACGACACCGCGTACCGTATTACATGTTTCTCCGCGATACCTGGGCGGACCGAGAGTGAAACAATGGCAAATCTGTGAGGTGCGGTTCTGGTTGTTTTTTTTTCTTGATTAGCTCTCGATGCTGTCATGTTTCGCAGCGAAATATGTAACGGGGTACTGCGGTATAGGTTCCGTAGCGGAGATGTGATAAAACCCTCAATAAATTTTGATTTCAGTGTTGTGAGGTTGTCGAATTCTTAATTAAAATTATTAAAGAAGATATTTTTTTGTTCCCAAGATACTTTTGTTATTAATATAACTGTGTAATGAATATAACGTGTTAATGATCATAAGATATGATATAAATATATGATATTTCAATTTATTCCTAGTACCAAGAAAAAATTCCCTAAATCCGGATTTTATCCGAAGTTCGGATTTCTGCGTAAAAATTATCCGAAAATCCGGATTTGGTGAAATAGATTCGGATTTGCAATCCCTAATTACAACTCCTATGGTAATTGAAATAAGATTCAAAATGAACAAATGGAAAAATAATTTGCGATTTCTTATGTGGTCCCTACACGGTTACTGAGTGCCGGCGAGTCGAACGTTACCGAACCAGTCTAAAATGTGTCCTCGATATGCGTAACAAAGGCGCGTTATCGGAGAGCACACCTACACTGGTTTTTTGAGCGTTGGACTAGCCCGCGCTCAGGTGCCAATTAGAATTATACGACCCTTTTTTGAAGGTAGTGGCACGCGCGGTTTTAGTTAACAATAGACAAAAGATAAGCCGCGTCGAGCCAGCTTCAAATCGAACGACTATACGAACAAAACAAATTACATATAAACTTTAAAATGCTCCTAAGTTTTGCAATAATTAACAATTCAAAAAAATCAAACGAAAGGATATAGATCAAATTGTGCCAGTGTGAGGAAAATGGGGACTACGTTTGTATGGGAAGACGGATTCGGGGCGGTCGTCCACTTTCGTCTTAAAATTCGTGGTTTTGGTCGGCCCCAATGTGCCAATATTAATTACATTATTTATAAATTCCCTAAAGTTATAAACCATTTTTAAACAAAATTTTGGTAAGTACATCCCAAAACTACGACGGTGCCGGTTTTAAGCCACAATAACCACAAATCGTGATTTTATTATATATACATTGGACAACTTTTGTTTTGGATTTAGTCGAAAATGCTGTATTTTTTTTAAATACTGATAAAACTTCGTTTAATATTGACCAGTATCTGTATATATAGGTACCTAATGCTTATCTTCATATTTATATATAACCGGAAATTATATTAATCATATGTACCCAGTTATGTATAATTCGGTGATAAGAAGACACATTGAACTTTAAAAGGTTCATCGCACTCGTCTTGTTAAACCCGTCAAAGCGGAAAGCGCTTTGAACCCGCCAATTATATCTGGGGTGGGCGCACAAGGGAACGACACTAGACTAGCTTAATTCAGAATTGAAAAAAAAAGTTTCCCATCCCATGTAGGAGAATGCAAATTGTGGTAGACCGCGGGCCAGGAGCATATTTCGTCAGTCATCGCCTCCCGGCTGATACTTTGTCAGATGATAGTTTAGATGCCGTTTTAAACTTAAAAAAACCGTCAGCCGGTTCTATCGCGGTGGAATGACCGTCAGCTGTAAAATGAACATGTAAAAAATATGCGCCTACCACTTTATGTGCGGCAAAGTATGCGTAATGTGTAAATTGCGTAATCCGTTGATGGCTTTTTAGGCTATTACGCCTGATGAAATGCTACATGCAACGTTTCACGATTTGTTTTTGCTACACTATAAGGTATAGCGCTTATTTTTTACATGTTCATGCGACCAGCTGATTTTTTTACCACCACGGTATAACCGGCTGACGATTTTTTAAATTAACAACAGGATCTAAACTATCATTTGACAAAGTATCAAACGGGAGGCGATAACAATTTTTTTTTGTTTTACGTGTTTTGGTGGCTGCCATTCCTCAATCCACCAACGGAGCGGCAACTGACGTCCACGAGGGCTCATCATACCTAGCCGTTAACCACTACACGAGTTTACAGCCGGGAGGCGATTGGTCATAGAAATTGTTCCTGGCTCGCGGTCTATGGGTTGTTCCCGATAGTTGCCACAGAGTTGAGTTACCGGTTTTTTTCCAGTTTTTGAAGAACATTTATTTTAAACTTCTGCATTTTCTGCAAATACTTTAATTTTGAAAGCACAGAAACATTATTATAAGGTTTTGTATGCAGGGATTTAAAGGGGGCGTAACGCCAGGAAGTTAGAAGGGAACAATAGATATGGCGCGCTGTGCGAAAGTTGTGACGGTCGATATGGCCATCGTACGGATTTTTACCTTTTATCGCAATTAATCTGAAAATACAAGCATACCTACTTCCGTTTTAAATTATAACAAATTATATTATGTACATACTGCTATGGTACGCAAAGTAAAGATAAACAGCTGAAATTAAGCAAAAAAATAAACACGAATGAAATTCATTCATAAAGTTATGCACTTTTGCAGTTCCTTGTCCGTAAACTTTTCATATAAGTTAGGGACCAATTCATTATCGGTAATTACTATTTCATTACCGATAGTTAGTTACCACGTACCAGCAGTACTTGTCCGTAGTAACAGCTTGGTAGAGCTCAACGAGGGGGGGGGGGGGCGGGTTTAGGGTCGGCAACGCGCATGTAACTCCTCTGGAGTTGCAGGCGCCCATAGGCTACGGAGACTGCTTACCATCAGGCGGACCGTATACTTGTTTGCCACCGATATAGTATAAAAAAAAAGCAGGTTTCGGAAACTTTTGATTTTCCAATCGTTTTTGTTTATTCACCCAGGAATAAAAAGGAATTCGTTTCCGTTTCCGGTTACCGGTTAAAGAACTGTGTTGATATACGAGTTTATGCCAAATTCGTTGACCTTCGCTATTTGTGGAATAAAATTAAACGGTTAAATTAAAAATATCAGAGCATGACAAAACCAATAAGTATTGCTGTATATTTTACGCATGAAAACAAGTTTAACCGAGACCCAGAGACTATCCGAGAGCCGAGAGTAACCGGTATTATAATATAGTTCTCCGCGAACCAAAAATGTTCGTTCTCTTCTTACCGGTAGGAGATTAAAATATATCAGTACTCGTGCAATTAAATAACCGGTTTATAAAAGAACGAAATAATATACGTTTTGGAAAGATAATAACAGGTATTTGAATACCGGTTCCGTGCCCTGTTAGTAAGTATTGGGAGTAACCTCAAATAGCCATGGGGCGGGGCAGGCGGCGAGGCGAGCGAAGTTAGTCCGTGCTTTTTAATTTACCAAGCGACCTATGCCATTACGCCGTTATCGCGCCGGTTGCTCCCAGATCTTAAATACGCCCTGAAATGGCCTCGCTACATTATCCGCAATAAGCTTACTGTGATATTGAAAAGTAGATTCAATAACATAGCCATAATACATCTAAAGTTATGTTTGATGTCAATATCAGTGTTCGGCGTCGCTTTGATTCGTTATCGTAGTGACGTCTATTGCGACGACGTCACGTCACTACTTACAGTTATAGTGGCGTCATAAATCAATAACGACACATGAGACGTTCATAACTATTATAGGTAAAGTTTGTCGTCGTCTCCAAAATAATATTGTAATATACCTACGCAATCAAAATTTGGAGCGATTGCTAGTATATATCTTATACCTTTAAACGAGCAATTCTTGTATATATATATATATATTTCTGTGATCTCGGAAACGGCTCTAACGATTTCGCTGAAATTTGGTATATAGGGCTTTTTGGGGGTATACAATCTATCTAGATTAGTCTTATGTTTGGGAAAACGCGTGTTTTCGAGTTTTCATGCGTTTTTCTTACGACGCAGAATATGGTCGCTAATTTCGTGTTGCCGGCCACTGTCCGTCTGGTCCAGCGGGTTAAGACTCGGACTGCTAAACGAGTGTTACGGGTTCGACTCTCGCCCGATGACTAACTTTTGTTTTTTTTTTTATATGTTCAAGTTTATATATAATTTTTTAATTTTTATTGTTTTAGACAAGTTTAATTTAGTAAAAAAATGTAGTTAAGATTATCACCTATACACCACCATATTACAATAAATAGTTATAACCGAGCAAAGCTCGGTCGCCCAGGTACTTATGTATTATCGGAAAAGCATCAATAATTGAGTTTATCGGTATAGGAACTCCGAAAAAGGGGGCAGTTAGCAACCAGAAAACATTGCTAGGTTTCGTGGAGGAGTTGCAGTGGTTAGTGTAGCGTTACCTTGTTTTTCACGCAAAATAGGCACAATGGTTGTCGATTTACGGAAAATTCCCAGCAGAACTAACTATAGGTAGCGGCTCCCTATCTGTCATTACATTTTGCCCCCTAGAATCCGATGTCTGATCATGCATTACAAGAATTAGGTAGGTACTAGCAACCAGTTTTCTTAGTGCTTCTTCTTATCTTAACGTTTTCTTAATCGCGTCTGAAGGAGCTCGCTAAGCTACCTAATGCTATTAAGTGTCGTAGACACGAGATTTTTAGGAAAGCGATCGTCCAAAGTAAACGGGAAGCTGCTAAAGTTTAGTTAGGATTACGCAGACACATTATTTTTACTATTAACAATTCATGAATTACTGCTGCCATAAGCAGGTAAGCTATTAATGTCCGCCAAAGCTCGGAACCAATTAATTATAGTAATTTATTCATAGACGCCACATATAGATGGATATGGACTGGCCGCAACCATCTTTATAGTTTATTTAACATTAAGTACCGTGGATTGGGGTTACTTTGATTCCTGGGTTTACTTTGATAAAAACTTTACCTCAGGTTCAAACTCGAATATTACGCTTTCTGAACGCATCCTTTAGATATTTTTTTTACGATTGGCAAGATTGAAAGTCACTGGCAGTTTGTGATTTGTGTCCGAGGGATAAACCACGTCGATTTATGAAAAAAAAAATTTAAGTATTAGTTTTCTGTACTTTTAATAGCCTATATAACTTCTAATGTACAATGTTCTATATAGTAAATACATAAATTTGATGTTATTCATTGAATCAGGCATGTATCGGCCTATGACATAGACTCATGAATCTCATGATGCAAATCATAATCATGAATGACGGCCATTTGTATTGATCGCCTATAAGGATTTACTTTGATCACGGATCAATGACACCCCGCAAATTATAGTTTTTTTAGATTATCTAGATAATTAATGGTATCTTAACAGGTTTTTGTCGTATTGTTTTAGAATAATGCCTCTAACATATAAAAAACGATTAGATTCCCGAGCATATCGGAACTACTCTGAAAAAGTTTTAAATCGGGTTGTGATTGTGACAGAAGTGGTCGAAGGCAGGCTGTCGATACGCCATACATCCGAATATCATGGTATTGTTGGTATTGTATGGTATTGTAAGTTTGATAGCTAAAGAGTTCAGTTATGCTTCTAAACATAAATAACTAAAATATGAGACTGTTGTGAAATAAACTAGATTTTTATTAAATTATCCTTGTTTTTTTTTTGTTAAAGTAACCCCAAATGCAGAAAAATCCTTATAAATCCTAAACCTGCGAACAGATTTTTTTATGTTTTGAAGTTTGACTCTCTATAGGGGTTACTATCGGATTCCGTCGAAAAAAACGGGAGTATCAAAGTAACCCCAAATTCAGTTTAAAGTTGATCACCACTTTTATATTTTATTTCAGGAGATACATTAAAAATTAAAAATATATTATTAGGGAAATCGATCGAGGAGCAAAAACCGATACTGCCATTTTTTTTAGATTCCATATCCGGGGAGACAAATACATATTAATTTTGAAATTGATCAAAGTAACCCCAATCCACGGTACATCAATATTTTACGCAGGACACTTTCTGTTAAGAGGGACAGGGAAACAACATATAACAACTTTTCTCCGGTCTTCACAGAAAAAAAAAACAAGACTACATTTCTCAACTGATATACGTATTTTCATCTAAGATTAATAATATATATAGCTTGGACTACGATTATCTCACTAACTGTTTGAGAAAATTAAATTCAAGATTGAAAGTCTTGAGACGAGAATTTTATTACTTGGCCTAAATATATAATTGATCAAAAATGACTTTTTACATTAATTAATTTCATTAGGATTTGTATATCAAATAGTTCTTAGCCCAAAGACATACAGTACAACACATTTTATTTCTTGGACGAAGACAATTTCGACTTTGCTTATATCAAAATTTGAAAAGATCTTGAAACAATTTTTTTTTTTCTGTGTAGTAGAAAGTGTCTTGAAAAATATAATAACCCCTTTATCGACACGATATGCCAGCCGCAGCAAAGCCATGAACGCCCGAGAGCCATGACAATTTATCTCCTGTTATGGCCATCATCTTGCAATTTTCGTTTGATATATGATATTTTTAGTCCATAACAGTCTTCAAGGTCGCTTATTTATTAGGCACTTAATTTGAAGTGTCCAAACGAGGCACTTGCTCTAGTGTTTTTCCCAGACTCTTTAACGAACGTAGACGGTTCGGTAATAATCTTCAATTAAACGGACACCCTAATTATAACTGTTATTAGTAGTTCCGGCGGCCAGCGATGCGAATACCTAAAGTTTCAATTCGGACAGTTATACATACTCTTGAATAATGGATAAACTAGTTTAGTTCGAATGTTTCGGGAGCAATTATGGTTGGCCTAATGAGGAATCGTGTGAGAGGTTCTCATTTGTTTAATTGTTTTGTTTTCATTTCGATTAACACCCTAATTAAAATATCAGAAAGGTATCTATTTTCACTGTAATATTTTATTGCTAAATATAATCCAATTCATGATCTTTTCAGAAATTGCGAAGCGTTTGGTTGACGTAACTGGTGGCCGAAGAGGTGGCAGCTTCCCCGCACAACGCATGTGTGAGCACTGCGATATTTGCGATGCAACGAGGGAATGTCGCCAGCATCCTTGCCTCCTTTTTACAATGCCTCAAAGCTCTATTTTGGATTTAAGCTAGTTATAGTAATACCTCTGTATATATCCATGATGTATATTGTTATTGTAAATAAAATGTTTATACTCATTAAATTGTTTTCCGATATTACAAGTTTCACACTTAAACTCGTGGACCGAATTGGATGTGTTTTTTTTTTTACAGCAGTTATTAAGCGGTGGTTTTGTTGTTTAGAATTTTGTATTGACTGTTTTTTTTATGGAGGATAGGCAGGCGTTTGACCACGATCACACCTGATGGTAAGTGATGATGCGGTCTACGGTGGAGCATGCTTACCTATGAGATACCTATTTACTCTAGCCTTGAAGAGATTCAGATTGTACTCATGCGGAAACACAGACTCGGGCAGGGCATTCCACTCCTTGGTAGTTCGGATAAGGAATGTTGATATGGTCATATTTCCAAGCCGATGACTAAGTCATCAATAAGCAAGATCTTTATAGAGGTTAAATTGTAGATGTAATTTGAAATTTATTTTTATTTTATTTTATTTTATTTATTTAAGGTTTACCAACAGATACAACACTACAAAAAATACAGATAAAAACCCAAAAATACATGAGTAAGTGTCTATCCAATAATAGGTAAACACAACATGCGTTAATACTTAATATATATTTAACTTATTACAAATTAATATTAAATTAATTTTAAATTTAATATATATTTAATATATATTTGCACAACAATTACTCACTATGTCGTGTATGACGCATTAATCCACGAAACATGAATTGTGTAAGAGAGGCGAGTCACCGTTAGCTCATGTAGTCACACTTGCACAATTCGAAATCGTGTGAATTATCCCACACCAATGCTCACGGGCCTTATTCTCAAATGTGCATATGAAGTACAATACATTTTAGCTGGCTGATTATTAACTGAAATAAATGTAATATGCTAAAAAAAGTGACTAAGCCCTCCAGTGACTGAGGCCGGATTCGAACCGGCGGCTCAGCTTACGTGGCTACCGCCCTGGGCCTCTATGGTACCCAGTCACAGTGGTACCCGTCCCAATTTTTCGAGTATATGAGTATGTAGTATGTACTATGTTCATTGCTGTCGTGTAAGGCAATCCAACGTATTGTACATACTTATATATCGCATCACGCCAAAATCATGGTACTTATACTTCAAAATTTGGCTTGGCACCGACTTCAAACATATCAGCTGGTAAAGCATATACTTAAAAAAGGATAATATTTTATTTAAATTATTATTTCAATGTAAGTCTTTAAGGATGTCTACACGTTCTGGCGGTATCGATAGATACATCAAACATCAAACCCACCCAGTACCTATACCTACTTGTAAAAGTAGTTGGGTACGCGTCAAAAATGTAATCTGGTTTTCGCTCGGGTAAAGATGACACCGAAGTCTCATTTATTGCATAAGACCGTCCATCAACAGCCGTAACAGCCGATTGGAGTATTCATTCAATTATTGTATACTGCATTCTCGCGCAACTAATTAATGTTTTTATTTTATTTTATTTTTATTTCCCACACTTACAACTATTTTTACAGGTACTAAACCTAAGACAATAGTGTAACTACTTATATATAAAAATACAATTTAAAATATATCATTAAATCTATAACATAATATATACAATGCTGACTTTGTGAATTCATTCAGAGAACATGAGAATATGTCAATATTCTCCGCTATTACGTTGAGGGTCCGCACAGCGCGCGTCAGCGGCGCCAGACCCAGCAGATTTGTGCGCCCGCGCGGCTCGGCCAGCAATCGCGGCCGACGCCGGCGCCACACATACCCGTCGGGCACGTACACGCTCACATACCTCAATACCTGACTGTTGTGCAGTTTTCCTCTGAGCAGTTTAAAAATGTATGTTGCCAGGCATAGCTCTCTGCGCACCCGTAACTCGTTATAAGTTGCTGTTAGCTGGGATAATTGCAACTATGGGACAAATGCAATTACTTACCTGCTGTAAATTTACGGTAGTCTAGAGCTAGAGCCACTTATACCATGGGTGCCATGCTGCCATGAATACAAGTGGCTCTAGACTTCTTGTATTTTTAGTGTTCAATATATTAAAACGTATATTAACGTATACATTTACGTAACGGTCACTCACGTTTATTAACGTATTTTTTATGTATTTTCTGCGTCAGTCCGCCAACGCGAGCTTTCAATGAAGCTCCTCGGTGCGGAGTGAAACATGTCGAGCGTTTTTCGACTTAAAATACACGAGTGGCCTGTTTTAATATATATTTTCTTTTAAACCTAAGCAAAGCTTGTACTTTGGGTACTAGGCGACGATATACATACGTATATATATACACACTTATACACATAGAAAACACGCATTACTCAGGAATAAATCAATACTCTTACCGGGAATTGAACCCGGGACCATCGGCTTCATAGGCAGGGTCACTGTCACTACACACTAGGTCAGACCGGTCGGATGTCTCTCAAGGAAGCTTTGTTATTAACATTTTTAGAGTAGTTGCATTTGCCCCATAGTTGCAATTGCCCTGACTGACCTTACACAATTATTGTGGTTTTTCTATATCGGTTACAGCTGATATATTCAGGGCATCTTTTTAAAAATTTAAATCTTGCGAGTGAATATGCGTGGTGGGGTGGAACTGCAAACGCGTGCGATACTTTGACACACACATTGAAATTATATAATTCCGATTATATTATTTGACGACCGGTTTGGCCTAGTGGGTAGTGACCCTGCCTACGAAGCTAATGGTCCCGGGTTCAAATCCTGGTAAGGGCATGTATTTGTGTGATGACCATGGATATTTGTTCAGTTCAGTTCAGTTATTTATTCAGTAACACCATTAAGTGTGTATGAAACATAATTATACAATCAATCAATAATCAATATACACATTACTTAACATTACAAAAAAAAACTTAAAAATAAACAGAAAAAAATATTTACAACAATCATTAATATTATACAACATGTCAAAAACCTTGAATAAAATATGTATAAGTGCCTAGTGGAATAATTAAAATAACCGGAAATACAATAAATAAATGTGAAAAAAAAAGTCAATTCATACCTATTAGTTACCTACATTAAAAAATTCCTCTACCGTGTACACACTTCTCTTCTCTGTCAAAAAAGCATTCAATTTATTTTTAAATGTCAAAGTGTTGCATATTATCTTAAGTTCAGCAGTCATCAGCATGTTCCTGAGTCATGGATGTTTTCTATGTATTTATAAATATTTATATATTATATATATCGTTGTCTAAGTACCCTCAACACAAGCCTTATTGAGCTTACAGTGGGACTTAGTCAATTTGTGTAATAATGTCCTATAATATTTATTTATTTTATTTATAATTCCAAATTTCAAAATTTAAAGTTCAAAATTCAAAAATTTATTCTGCAAGTAGGCCTCAAGGGCTCTTTTACAAGTCAATACAACATTTATAGTAACATCATATAGTGACATGAAAAATACATAACAACATTTATAAATACAACAGCCAATACCTGGGTAAACATTACATTATAATAATCTTAAAATAAATAATTAATACAATACAATAGAGATGTATAGTCTCTATGGTTAAAAAAACATTAAATCTGGAGATGTAAAAGGTCCCCAATGTCAGAGTACTAATACTAATAAAATTTGGAGGTGTAAAGTCTCTCCAAGTGTCAAAATAAAATTTATACTAAATAAATAAACCGCGTCTGGACTGTTAAACTAGCAGTCTCATAAACTAATGCTACATTCTGTACATAACTAGTATGTACCAAGTCAAGTATATTATACAATATGACAGAGAAGTATAGTCTCCACGGTTAATACATTAAGTTTGGATATGTATAAGGTCCCCACGGTCTGAGAAAAATAATAATACACAATAATAAGATTTGGAGGTGTAAAGGTTCTCCAAATGTCAAAGAATAAAAAAAATAAAAAATTGTATGAAATACATATTTCACGTCAAGAGACTGTTAAGCTAACAATCTTAAAACTAGTTCTACAGAATACATAACTACTATGTATTTAATATGTCAATGTCATCATCAAAATAACTAAAACATAACAAACATTAATACATAAGGTTGAACAGCTAGAAACAACAGCGCCATATGCCTCTCCGGGACACTGCACGCAAAACTATTACAGCTTTTGAGACTGGATACTTGGCCATGATTCCGTGTCTCCCAAGTAGTCATCTATTTTATAGTATCCCTTTTTGAGAAGTGCATTTTTGACGTATTGCTTGAATGAAGTATAGGGCAGGTTCCATGCCTCTAAGAGTACTTTGTTATAAAATGTTACACAGTTTCCCATGATCGATTTTTTAACTTTCTGTAGACGAAACTTGGATATAAACTTGGTATTATAACTATGGATAGCAGACAGTTTCTTAAAGGACTTTATATTCTTATGCGTATACATTATCACATCTAGTATGTATTGTGAAGCTACTGTGAGAATATCTATTTCCTTGAATCGTTCTCTCAGTGAGTCACGAGAAGCCATGTTATAAATAGATCTGATTGCGAAAATTTGACACATTTCGTCTTTTTCGCATTAAGAAGTAAGTTATTTGCTGTGAACCATTCTAGTACCTTTTCCAAAGTTTCATTGACTTGGCTATAATCGCTCAGTTTCCTGTCAACTTTGAAAATTAGTGAGGTGTCATCAGCAAATAAGACTATCTCACATTTATGTTTTACAAGGTTCGGCAGATCATTTATATATACAAGGAAGAGAAAAGGACCCAAAATTGAACCCTGTGGAACTCCGAGCTTTACAGTCATTCCAGTAGACTCCGTTCCATTTACAACCACTTTCTGGGTTCTTTGGTTTAAGTAAGACTTAACAAGGCTTAGAGCTTCCGTTGACAGACCGTAGTGCTTCAGCTTGTGTAGAAGTGTGCTGTACGCTTTAAATAGAGGAATGACCTTACTGTACTTCATCAGATCGGGAAATACACATTCTCTAACACAAGCATTAAATATATCGGCCAAAAACGGTGCCACTACGTCGATTACAGATTGCATGACTTTCACAGAGATTCATTTAGAATGTGACACTTTTGTATGAAGAAAAAAAAACTTATTTTTTTAAAGTTACAAAAAGTTAGGTTTAGGTCTAAAATAACAAAATATGTTTAAAAAAGTACCCGCGGTTTTATATAATTTAGCATGATCTAACGAGGTACAAAATACATAGTTAACTCCATACAAATACTTAATTTTTAAGTCATTGATAAGTTTTATTTGTCAACGAATAATGACTTTATACATAGAAATGTAAATAAAGCACAGAAAAATAATTTTATTGTTAGTCGTCAGCCGTTTCATAGGCTTAAATTAATTATCGGGTTAAAATATAATGATTTTGGATTTATTTTGAACATATGAAAATATCAGATTAAGCAAAACACACTTTCGAAAATATAGGTAATTATGAAGTTTCTTTAAAAACTTCGAGACCGTTGAGCGACATCTTCGGTACAGCATGTTTTAAATATACAGATTGTAATCATACTTAATTAGGCAACTTTTCAGAGGTATTACACTTGAAATTTGAAAATACTTAGAAATGACACACATTGTATATTTTAACACAAAAGTTATTTTCATTTAATTATTTTAGGCACACAGGTGCTTGTAACTTATGCCTCGTTGTTTAATTACTTCAGAGACTTACTTTGTTTAGATACCTAATACACGTCACGCAATAATGAAAATACGCGTATTTCATTAAACATACCTAATACACTCGCTAAATAGAAACCTCTCACCTGAGACAGCAGCTGTACGAAAAACTTTGTTTCTAAAGCCTATTTATTATATAATCCTATTTTAGAATTGTTGCCTATTCAACAAAAATATAGAGACCGACGCTCAATTGTTGAGCAAATTGTACAACAATAAACTTTAACAAGCGATCCCTAATACAATATCGGAGTTCTTAAAACAAAGCTTTTCAACTGTAATAATATTTAGAAATTAAAATTCCGAATACAAAGGGTGATTACATTACAATACCACTGACAAATATCGGGCCGGCCTTCTTCCGTACGTTTGCGTGCGCTCATCTGATGTTGTCATAACAATCGAGCCAGTTTTGAGATTCTAAGAATGTTGAATGTGTGCTTAAGATGTTTCGTCTTCATTTATAATGGATGGTGCATTTATTGAGTAAACAAGGTCCGAGTGGCTGATAAACGATTTCCGTTTTTCGACTTGACGCTGCGCTGCTAGCAGTTCACGATATTGTATTAGTGGATTAGATTAGATAAAGTTAGTTATAGTTGAAAATTAAATGTTTTTACTTAAAAAAGCACAAATCCAGAAAAAAGTCCGTCAAGTGTACTTATACAGAAAATAAAAATAATAAGCAATCATTTTGTGGGGGCCTATCTTCCGAGTACTGAGACTTAGTCCATTGCTTTCACCCAATAACCTAGTTCATTTTAGATTCCATCAACTTTCAATAGTCCTTACACCCTGGCGGGTACACGGACAAGGACAGCATCCGTTCGGTGTACTTATCCCTTACATTTCATTAGTGTCTAACGGGCCTCTATGTGTTGGTTTCGGCTCCGCGCATGCCTCCCAAAGGTCTGGAACACCAATGTTCTGTGATGGGAAAGATAAGCAATAAAAATAAAAATAATTAAGATGCCCTAAATTTACTTAGCTAAAATCTAAAATGTCAATATGCTGTATATAATATGTAATTCAATAGAAATTATTTTTAATGTAAATGCTATAAATAAAATAGTAATATTTGTTTTGTTCACTATACTCTTTAACTGAATACGGCGATATCGATACTAAAATAACAGTTATTTTATTTAAATCTGCGATCAAACATGTCGTCAGAGGTTTCATTTCTGATACTGGCGGGTAAGCGCTGATACAGCGACGTAAGGAAAGTAGGTAAGTAAGCAATCAGTTGTCATGTTAATACTGCAGCCAGTCATTAAATTATCAAATCGCAGCGCTGTTGGTATAAAAAAACATAGGTATACTATAAAGGCATGTACTTTATTGTGAGACGATGCGCTTGGAAGAATTTAACGCGAACATCAGACCAACACGGCTTGGACGACTCGCACACATGTCACGTTCGTACTAGACGCACGAACGGACATCAAACAATTCTGTTTGTATTTAATGACCGTGAAGCATCCGTCCAAATTTTAGTGTTCTTTCTTCCGTGCGAGGCTTTCTATCGTTTACCGCGAAAGTGAAATGTTTTACTGTATTAGAAAGCCTTGGAAACCTTATTAGCGGGGAACATATGGGCGGCAGTCGTGCATGCACGGGCCCTGGGTGATTCACAACGTTTATCGCCCCACTCAACCAGTAAAGTGTGATATTAGATAAAGGGCTTTCGAAAGAAACCGTGAGCCCACCCACTTTTTTATTTGGGATTTTCTTTTCATTCTCAAGCTCTTTAGATCTTTAAAACGTCCAATTCAATTATAACAAGTCATCTGTGTTAGAGAGATAAAGATCGGTAATGAATCAATCGCATTCATTTAAAAAAAAACAATAAAGGTAATAGAGATACTATATGCCGTAACCGTTCCATTGTGGGTAGAAAATAAGTCTCTAAGGATTTCTGTTCAATTATAGATCGTGTCATTTACGAAGACGCGTGCCTCAACTGGTGTCAGATCAGGATCAGAATCATGATTCTGAGTATAATAAATGAAATTTCCTAATCTAAACAAATAGCACCTACTGATTTCTGAGAAGAGATCGCTCTTGCAAGAGGACCGCTTGTTGTCTGTCTCTATCTTATCTATATTATTTGTATATTTTGCTGAGGTGTGCTAATAAATTTGTAGATATAGATAGTATGTACTGAGGTCAAATTATACTAGTTTCAAGCTCTAAGCTGGGGCAACTGTGTGTTATAGCTAAGCCAGGTGTGTTGGCAGATGACGGCGCCAAAAAACGTCGCGAGCGTGCGGGCCGCGTGCCTGGCGGCTGCCGACGCAGCCGCCCGCCGGCTGCTACCGTTTGCTAATTATTTACTCATTATGAAGCCCTTTGTTCCTGACAGGGTTCAGCATTATCGGGGTTGAGCGCGGAATTAAAATCGCGGTTTGAGCCGCGAAAACAAAGTTGTTTGCATATTGTCAGAGGGGAATTACGCGTTGTTTCTTACCGGTAATTCATTTCGGCTTATTTGCGCAAAATATGGCTCTGAATCTTATTTAGTTGTGTATATGGAGAAAGATATGCAATACTAATATTTTGGACAAAAAAAGCGAAGTGGACAGCAACATAATATACAAGATATTATCGCAAATCAAATTTCAAATATACAACAATTTCAGATATTGAGTGCATATGTATAATAATTATTTATAGCCTGCATACGTATAGTAATTATGTCCCTGCGTACACAAGTACAAATTCAATTCGAGTTTTGAAAAAATAATGTGCATGGATAAATGAAAGAAAGTCCCAACTTCCAAAGCACACATTAATCAGACGATGCATGGTGAATACGGATCAAACACATTTTAGAAAAAGGTCACTTCGCTGCTACATATACATACATAATATTTATGTATCCCGTTTTTCTTATTTCCTGCAGTACTTGCTAAAAAAATTAGTATCCCGTCCGTAAGAATGCAGCGTAAAAATTAGCTTTAGATTTCCCTAACTTTGCTATGTCTACAAGAAAGATGCGAACGAGTTAACCATACTATAAAATGTGTATGACCAAAACAAATGTGCAAGTTACTAGAAGTTTGCAAAAAGATGCCAGAGATCTAGAAAATTCCAGGAAAAATTCACAGGAACCAAGGGAAACTTTCATTTTGGAAATAGAAAATTTGGATTCCTTTACAAAAATATGAGAAATTGCCGATTTATTCCATGTGGAAATTTCGAAATTTTATACATTTTCCGACGCCATACCTATCAGTAAAGGTACGTAAGCAGTTAGATAACAGGTGCAGACAGAACTGTGTTTGGCCTCGAGAATATGCAAATATTTAAGTAACGAATTTTTTGCTATCACATGCATAAATTGCCTAATTAAGTAATTAGTTAAGTAGGTAGTAGGTATACCTAGGTATCATATTACTTTTGATATATTTAAAATATCATTTTTACTAGCTAGGTAGGTAGGTATTTTTACTCGGTATGTAGGTAGGTAGCTAGGTAGGTTTTATATTGTCAATTATTCAAAGGCCTAAATGTATGAAAATCCGACGCATGATAATCACCTATTGGCCTGGGGAGAGCTTATATACAACACATAAGTACGGAAATACAATACGGTGTATTTTTATGTACATTTCGATGCCTAGTATTGTATTTGTTTCCTAACACCTGTTAATGGGCTAGTTGACATTTTTTTCATTAATGGTATCAATCGATCAGGTTTTTTCATACCACGTCGGTGGCAAACAAGCATACGGCCCGCTTGATAGTAATCAGGTTTGTTTTGAGGATCTAAATGTCTACATGGGACCCATTGCCTTAAAGCAATACTCGTACAAAAGTCACAAATGATAGTCAAAGTCTGACAATCGGACTTTACTGACGAAACGCTTCAAACAAAATAGTAATAGGTACATCATCGTCACGTCACGATGTAACATCACTATTGCTTAGAAGCCGTTTCGATATATGCAACACAAGGAAATTGCGATTTTGTATGTGAAATATTGCGTTTATGCATATATGTAATTGTTATACATTTTTATAAATAAAATGTAAGGTATCGAATACCATTGTAGGTGCCATTATTTTTTCCTTTTTTTGATACTTGGAGGTATTTTTTGTTATTATTCCCATATTTATTTAAGTTTCTATTTTAAAGTTTTCTATCTATTTAACGAGATATAATTATAAAGTTCAACACGTGTCAACAACCCCGTTATTATTAGGAATCGGACGGTCGTTTCCTAATAACAATTTACACTACACTGGTTCACGTAAGTAACGAATGTTGATATAAATAAACCAATTTAATGTATATTTCCCTAGTGGAAGCGCTCTACCTATATTATATAACTGAGTTCAACAGCGTAGAAGCAAGGAGGCGTAATCTTGTTATCAATGACACTTGATTGGCCACTATTCAGGGCTGAGAGCATCGGGCCATGGTACTAGGTACTATCACGGATTCCAGGCGGCCGTGCCCGAGCCTGTGGTTAACCAAGCGTCTCAGTAGTCCACTAATAACCGCTCTACATATCGTCGACCGTCAAATCTACCCATATGCTATGTTTCTGGCCATTGATAACATAAGCACGGTACGGGTGTCCTATTCATAAGTTACTTGTTTAAACAAGCTACGTGCTTTTACGAAGTAGAGCGGTTTATTTTTTTACGCAAAACGTGATTCCGACTATTACGAATATCCATTCATTTTTATGAATGAAAATGCGCTTAAACGCCACATCCTGTTATATTGTTTGGGATACCTGCGACGGTCCCCGGCGTGGCTATTTATAATTAGTCGTCTACCTGGCCTGTCCCGACGTGATCTCAACAAATAGTTTAGAATTCTATAACAATTGAAGCGGTTTGGCGGCGCGGCGGCGGCGAGGGGCACTGAATGCACCGCCCCACCACCGCTCAGGTATTTGTGAATGAACGTGACGGGCTGGCGCAGGGGACCGCTCGGCCGCGGCCACTCTCAGGTAGAAAATTACACTTTTGGAATTCTTTCAACACTGCTGTTGCGGAGCTACTCGACGCTCTGGGCCGCGAAGCCGCAGCGCGGGGCGCGGGGGCGCTGCGGCGCATGCGTTGCGTTCTTTTTACACAGACGATCCCTCTCTCCCTCAGTTGATTTACAGCCGCCGCGGATGCGTGCCGTGCCGTCATGTTTCCCTCGCCAACTTTTTCGAGTAGTGACGTGATACGATATACGAACCCAGTGATGAAGTACGTTCGGTTCGACTGACTCGAGAGGATATTGTGCACACGATATCGCGGAACTTTGATTGGAGGAAATGCAGTGAAAGTGACAATTAGCGGTAAATTGGATAAATATGAAAATGAGGTGGTTTATAGTGACAGTGAATGTAGTGATGTGGAAAACTGTATTAGCCGGCATCGCGCCCGCCGGGTCGTGTCCCGCGGTGTGCGAGTGCAAGTGGAAGGGTGGCAAACAGACGGTTGAGTGTGTGGACCGCGCGCTCATCACGGTGCCGCAGCCCGTGGACCCGGCGACGCAGGTGCTGGACCTGTCGGGTAATAACCTGCAGATCCTGCCGCAGGACGCGTTCGCACGCACCGGCCTCGTCAACCTGCAGCGGATCTACCTCCGCAGCTGCAGTATCGGCCAAATACACGACCGAGCTTTCAAAGGCCTAACTAACTTAGTTGAATTAGATCTTTCTCATAATCTACTCACTCAAATACCTTCTAATAGCTTCAGGGACGCCCCGTTCCTTAGAGATCTTACGATAGCTCAAAACCCAATCTTAAAAGTTCATTCTGAGTCATTAAGTAATTTGGGAAGTGTCGTGAAGCTCGATTTGTCAAAGTGTGATATAAGAGAAATAGCTCCCGATTCATTTAGAAATCTAAGATCTTTGGAGTCGTTAAAACTAAACATGAACAAATTGAGAGAGTTACCACTCACTTCCTTAGAAAGACTGGAAAAATTAAGAGCAATAGATCTGTCAGATAACCATTGGACGTGCGACTGTCGGCTCCGCGAGCTTAAGCTTTGGCTAGGCAAGCGGAAGCTCCTCTCAACGCCGAGTTGCTCCGCGCCGACCAGGCTCGCAAATCGGCCCTTTTCGGAGCTAGCCATCGAAGAGTTCGCCTGCAAGCCGGAAATATTGCCTGTCAGTCGACATGTCATGGCGGACGCCGGAGGAAACGCCACTATAACATGCAAGACGGAAGCTGTGCCGAGCGCTAACATTAACTGGTATTGGAATGGCCGCTTACTCCAAAACGGAAGTCATTTTAACTCTCACCAAAAAACATACATCTTCGAGGAAGGTGACGCGAAAAAGAAATCTATGTTAGTATTAACTAATATACAAGTCTCCGAGCCTATCGAGTTCTACTGCGTCGCTACTAATAACGGTGGAAATGCGGAAGCCAATTTTACACTGCATATCAGTCAGAGCAGTTTACAAACAACCCTGGGAAGCGCTCAAATTGCGAGTCTTGGCGCTGCATTATTCATACTTATT
The DNA here is from genome assembly GCF_033807575.1 of Cydia pomonella. Lineage (NCBI taxonomy): Eukaryota > Metazoa > Arthropoda > Insecta > Lepidoptera > Tortricidae > Cydia > Cydia pomonella. The sequence goes on from NC_084704.1 coordinate 32,722,985, forward strand.
GTTATAATTTCATTAGGATTATTAATTACATTTGTACGATTTCGTCCACCACCCGCGTGCGAAAGCAAAACGCCTAACACACTGGACAGAGTGGTGTCGGGTAATGAAGTGCATCCGGCCGTGGCCGACAGGCCGCACGGTGCGGTGTTAGTTAATAGGCAAGAAACTATGAATTACAATGACCCCAAATGTAACCCGGTGCTGAAACCTCCTAGAGTGAGCGATATACCTTACACCACTAATCACTACGAAGGCAGAGGGAGTCTCGTGACCGCCGGCGGGCCGGTAGTGGTCTCACCGACAGCTTCAGCCGGTATCGATCCCGATCTTATCAACGGCACGAGGCCGGACAGTGCCACTCGACCGGGGAGTGGCGAGTACGCACGCGAAGGTTCCGACTCCTTATACCCGTCTGGTCTTTGGGATCAAATGAAAATGGCGCAAGCCAGCAATCTAGCTCGGGCGGTGAGCTCAGCGATTCCGGCGTACTACAACGACCGGACGCCTATAATCGAGAACTGCAGCGTGAACGGGTCCCAGGAGGAGCTGGGGTATATGAGTCGGACGTTCCCGCGTTCGCACGCGGCAACGGCGACGACGACGGCGCCGGCGGCAGCGGGCGACGCGCCGTACCCGGCGGACTACGGGCTGCCGGTGGCGGGCACGGGCGCGGCGGGCGCGCGCACGCTGCGCGTCTGGCAGCGCGCGCCGCCCGTGCTGCCGCCGGTCCTCAAGAGGGTGCTCACCATCACGCGGCCCTCGTCAGAGGAGAGCTTTCAGGATGGCTGTGCCACTGATGTATAGATTTTATAAATATTGCAATGTTACATATCTACGGTATAAGTGAAGAGACGACAGAATTGTAAATTCATACGTAAATTAAGAATGGTATGTATTAACTGTACCTAAATAGGCCTTAGTGTAATATTTTTTGTATGATATAACTTATTTATATAGATAGATAAGTATTTGGAAAGTTACTTTGGGTCCCGATGTAGGATCCGCGACTGATTAGTTGAAGGATGAATCTAAGTGTAATATATTATTAACGTGATATGGAATGGTATTGACTATGATCGCCAAATAATTAAATAACGTTTAAATATTAAATTTCTTCGTTGTTGAGTCGAAGCCCGATGAAGTCGCATAAAACAGTATAATATATGTGTAAGTAACACACAGATATTATTATTATTATCCAAAGATGTTGAACTCCTGTCAAGATAAATGTAAAAATAATGTTATTACACGATGAATGTTGTTCGATGTACGATAATAATTATATGTGTATTTTTTGTTGAAAAGAATAAAAATACTAACTGGAAATAATAAACAGGGCGACTGTCAAACTATTTTTTGTTTTATTACGCACCTTCAACAGTTTATAAATACAATATACGGTTTGGATTGTTGAACACTTAAACAGTTAACTACAATTACTTAATAGGCTCTCATTTTTGTTTATTTATAATTTATTTAATTTAATTTTCAAGTTAAGTCAAAGTTATCTTAATTAAATCTCGAGGCTCTCCTATTTGTTAACCACTTTTTAAATATTCTTGTCACGTCGTACTTTTATTCCCACGGTAGATATTGTATATTTTCTCTCGATGGAAACCCATGTCTTAATTTTTGTTTTAAAATGATTAAGACAGGTTAGGTTTATTTAATAATAAACTGACTTATGCAAATTCAGTAAAATTTACAGATCCAATGAAATATACGTCGTACATGGAGATTGGAGGTAGGTGGCACGATTTTATCAAAACTTTTCTAGGTCAATCAATCCGGGGGAAACATTCACAAATTGTAGGTATATATTTTGTATTCATTCAACAGTTATGTTTATATAGGTACATATAATTATATTATGTCAAGGATCCTAAGTTAATGCTAATTTTCGATAATAATTACATAATATAGGTATTATATTTCTTAATTTCTCAGAATCTATTTCTGCCCAGACGTACTTAATAGTACTTTTCTACATAATTAAAATGTCTGTATATTTATTTTGATTATTTTTCGTATTTTGCTTTTACGTATTCGGGTCTGTAAATAATTAAAAAAAGGAATTATATTGGCACATTTATTTTGTAGGTTATTTCCACATAAAAATCTGTAGTATAATAATAAAATTATGTGAATTGATTTTAAGTAATTTCTAGTGCCTGGTCAAATACAATTGAAAGACGAGCATGACGTGTAAGGCTTCTGTTAGAAAAAAAAAACATATATTATTTAAACTTACTTTTAGGGGGTGTTTTATGTTTGTACAAATGCCGTTGAGTACACAAAGAGTTGTTCGATTCGAATTGACTACAATAGTTAACTTGTGTTATTATCAAATTGGGCTTTTACGGTAAATTACAGATCTGCTCATAAATTACGCCCAGTAGAGCTCCATGTATTATTATACATAATTTTTAATGACACCATTTACTCAAATATTCCTTTCTAACAAACATTACTTAGGTACGAGTTAATAATAAAAAAAATGTGATTCTTATAACTTCTGTATTTGTATTTTGCGGAAAGCTGACAGGATAAGAAATAAGAACCAAAACCAAAATACAAGATATAATAATAAAAAGTTCAAAATTGAAATAATCTGGTCACCTGGCTAGTGGAGATGAGAAGCAATCAAATAACTGAGAGGTTCCCTAGGGGCAGCAAAAGGAGAAGCGGCCACCATTCAAGAGGAATGATTACATTTAAATTTTAAATAGAATTCATTTACTTATTTCAAGTAGGTATCATAACGTTCATAAGTAACGTTCATAATTTGAATAGTATTAACAACAAACAAACAAAAACATTACATAAATAAAATTTAAAACAAAAAGGCAACCATATTTGCCAGGTTGGTTTAACGGAGAAGAAGATGAATATGATTCAGTAATAAAAACAACCACAAAACTATCTTGTCATGTGTCTACTAATAAGGGGCTAAGTATAGGCAAAAATAAAGATTTATTTATTTATACAAGGAATTCCAACAGCTGTAAAAGATACATTTAACTTTTTATCTCTTTATTTTGGTACAAACAGTCATACAGAAGAGTGACATTAGAAAATATTACATATAATATTGACAATACAGTGCCGAAAACGTTATAGATTATAGTTATTAATTTTGTTGCAATGGACCTGAATTAACTTAACTATAAGAAGATGAAATTGAAAGAAGGACAACATTCAAGCGCTGACTACTATCCCAGTAAATGGCACCATTAAACTTAAATAAATAAATTGGTATTTTAGCTCTATAAGCCAATGAATTTGAATGTAATTGACACAAAAAATATCTACTCCGGCATAATAGTTTTCGAGACATAATGTTAATTTTCCGACGGATGGACAGACGGACATGACCAAGTTATAAGGGTTGTTTTGTTATATTTGCAAAGGAGGGAGGAGGAGAGGAAAGGAAGGTACCAACAAAAGTAAGTATCTAAACTTTTATAGAGCTATTTATAGTTTATATTATTATTAAATAATATTCCCAAGCTCTCTCTTTGAAGATCTATGGAACGAGTGCGAATGTGTGATATTGGCAAGACGGCGAAACACATTTTCCCCTCATAGAAAGCCTACTTCCATTGTCTTTGATCTAGATTTGTTAGCATAATTGAAGCTAGCGAGAAACGTGGCTATTTTCTATTTATTTAGTGCAAGTAGACATGTTTGTGTAAACATGGCGGTCTCCTTAGGGGGCAGGGGTAACACTTAGAGGAGGGAGGGGGAGGGGGGGGGGGGGTAACTAACAGCAGTTATGGCATCTTTACCTTCCTCTTGTTTACTGCAAGCTTTGAAACCAAGTTCTTGTGCTTCCCTTTGAGAGTTAGTGGTTGTATATTTTATATGCTCATATCTTTTGTGATTACATACGTAGTGAACCGGAAATACACCTAAATAATAAATCACTACCTGATCGAAGCTTGTAAAGTATTCAGTTAGGCGTTATTTCAAGGCACACGCTTTTTTAATGTTAGAGTGGAGACTACATTTATCAAATATTCCATGTTATCTATTTTAAAAAAAAAAACAGTTATGAAATAAATCAATTAAATACCTATCAAATGGTTTGCCACATAACATAACATTTTGATATTTGCTAAATATTCTAATCTTCAGTTATTAATGTTACAGAATACCACCCCTAAAGTAACTTTTGTAGTAATTAACATATTCACAGGAATAATATTTACATGAAGTAAAGAATTTGTATACGAACATGAGTTCAAGTTTCATATTTGGATTTTGGCCCAAATTCCATAACGGTTGTTCACAAAAGGCAGGCGTTTATTTTTCCTTATACCATATTTTACATCATTCCGGGCACCGAAGTGGATGAGAATCGACTTGCAAGATTAAATTACGTAAATAACGACTTTTTTACATGCAGGCGAAGTAAATACAGGACGTATATTCAACGTTTGGCCTAATTTTATGTGTAGAATGGGCTACCATGTAGTCATCGACAGCAATTCAGCTATAATTTATGAAAAGTACTAAGTACTTAAATTACCTTTTTTGCGTAATTTTGGCTTGGTTGACCTCAATATTTAAGTTTCGAATGACTACATTCCTATTCGCATTTTTTCGCAGTTATAAAAGCAACCTGTGATATGATCGTAAACAGTGAAATCTAAATTTTATTACTTACGTATATATAAAACAAGGTCGGGTAATATTGAAAAAATTACGAAAATAAAAATGAAAGAAAAATCATTTTCCTATACAGAAAGCTGAGCCGAGTCGAGCGAGATGAGGTTAGTTAAGATGAGATTTCATCCCTTTCGGGGTGAAAGGGGGGTGGAGGTTTGTAATGAGAATCAATAAAAAGTAGATTGGTTAAAAATCTACTACCGTAATCACGTTGGAAAACTCATGGAATTCTTTATCTTGTTCTCGTTTAATAAGGTCTTTATTTAAACGATGTTTTTCATGCAAGTACTGCGATAAACAGGACAGAATTCCACACAGACGATTTCGAGGGCAAAAGCTAGTACATACACTATAGTGTATAAAAACTACATTTAAATAGTTTACTAGCTAGTTTATTTTTAATGTGATAAATAATTCAGTAATAAATAGGAACCCACCCGGCGACTAAGAGACAAAAATAAAATATTCAAGCTCGCAGCGGCGGGCGGCGCGAACACACCGAGCTCTTGGAAGAAAACCGGTTAGCTTTATTTCATTTCCGTTCAATTCATTTTTTTATGAGAACCTGGCCCGTATTGAATGGAGCAGAGCTTAAGCGGTCTCAATCAATACAAAGTCAGATTGGAGGGGCAATAAGCCGGACTTATTTAGTTCGCAGAGATGGTCTAGTGTTTCGTAGAATTCACAGGAACTTGTGGAGTTGCTCAGCATTGTTTCGCATTTATAAAATAAATTTAAAAAAAATTCTTTATTTCGGACAAACAATGTATCCATAGAGTGTTAGTACAACAAGAAAATATCTTAACCTAGTGTTAGTATTTACTTATAAATAGAATTTAAACACGATGAGCTAATTTATAATATATATACCTACACAATACTTTTAATTTGCTCGGTCCAGTGCTTTAATATCGGACAATCGAACCTATTAGCAATTTCCTTTAGAATGCTGTTGGGACTACATTTCACACGACTTAGTAATGAGACTATATTTTTCCGTAATATACTCTGAAAACTATCCGTGCGAGCTGCCACAAACATACCCGATGCAGAGCACCTGCTAGGCAGCCCCATCAGCACTCTAAAGGCATTGTTGTACTGTACGCGCAAGGCGATGTAGGCTCGTTTCGTGTAGTTATACTTTATTATATTATATGACCCGATTCAAACTTTAAGATACGTAAAAATTTTCCTAAAGATAGGATATAGATTCATCAAAAGTGACGTTTTTGTTTGAGGGAAGCCCCTTTTTTGACACTGACACATTTAATCTATATCGTATCTTTATCAAATGTTTGACGTATCTTAAAGTTCGAATCGGGTCGATATTGTAAAAACGGCTGTGGTTAATTTAGAAACAATACAATACAATACAAATCCTCTTTATTGCACAACCTCAGAACAAATGTACATGGAAACACATATAATACATGAAGATAGACGTAAACAACAGGCGGCCTTATTTGATTTAAACACTGATTTTATATGTGGTGAATTTTATGTTAATTGCAATATGCACAATGCCTTCATAGCCTAGTCGTTGTGACCCTGCCTACGAAGCCGGGTTCGGATCCAGTAGTTTCAAATTACAGGTATTACTACAATGAAAAACATATGATCTATCGAGAACACATTAAAGTAATTTTCATTAAGATTAACTGCTTTTTACAATATCAACACATGTTTGAAAAACAGTAAAATCACAACATTAACGTTAACTGCTTGAACATTTCTAAGTAACTACTCAAAACAGTAAAATTTTCTGTCTTTTCGGAACAGTAAATTTTACTGTTTCATTCGATAAGCTCGTATGAAACTGTTTAAAGCATTTAACGTTAATGCAATTTACATTGTTTTAAATGTTTTTTTTTATCAGTGTAATTTAAATCTGATGACATAGTTCTGTTACACGAATAACCTATTCGTATATAAAACTAGTGAGAAAATCTAATAGTACTCATGACGTATCGTCCTCGGTTTACTCCTTAACTTTATATCGACAGACAGTCTTATTTGATAAAAAGTTGATAGCAACTTTTCCTTCCGCTGCGATAATAATCGTGGGAGAATGTTGTTTGATGCGATTGATCAATTATTTATGAACTAGTTATTCGAACGGATTTTATGTATCTATTTATGGATATGGTTTATTGTACATAAAAACAGAAACATGAGAAACCAATCAATTCCTACAATCGCTTAGCGATTATAGTATTTTATGCAACAGTTGTATAAAAGGAATACGCCACGAGCATTTTTTGACCTACTTATACAACGTTGCATACAATATTTTTCCTACGAGTCAACAAAAATACATCTTAATTTAGGTAAACAAAGCAAAAGTATATAGCCAAGACGTGCGAGCATACCTTGTTACGCGCCCAGCCCGCCCCGGGCCGCGGCCGGCCGGTCAGCGACACCTCGTAACTAATGAGGCCCTGGTACTTGCTACTTGCTAAATTGAATTTTTGGACAGTTCTCAATTTTGGCCACCGTAGCCTACGGAGACTAACAAGCAACGCTAAGCGGTCTTCGTAGTCTATGGGTGTTGCTATATTACGGGTGTCACATGCGTGTTTCTGACTTATGAAGTAATTATTTTTACTATGCAACCAAATGAATATTTTGTAAGTTGGCAGCAATGCACTTAGTTTAAAACTATTCGTTTTGGTTTTGTTAGGTTGGTAGCCATTAATCGCAGTAACGTTATAGCGATTAAAAGCACAAGAGCTTTTATGAGGAATAGACAATATAGACTTTTCTTGAAACCTTTTATGTATGTTCTTATATTCGTGTTAATGAATGCATAAATGACAGATAACAGTAGAGGAGTAGGAAAAAACAATTGTAGCCCACTTAAATCTTTATTACTTAACGCTTTAAATTAATAGAATTTATTAACGCAACTTTGGAACAAATCAAAATTATTTTTAACAAATATTTTGAATTTTGTTTTTTTTTTTTTTTATGATAATTGATAAGTGGTCACACTACTATATAGAATAGAATATAATTATTTTATTCGTAAACACAACTAAGACAAATTACATAATATAACAAAAACATAGAAAGTATAAAGTGCCACGAAGTGGCCTCTTCTCAGCATGTTGCTGGTGGCTTCCAGCGCTGATCTTCCGATGAGACATATATATAAATTATACTAACTGAAATAGATGTCATATTTTACACAAAAAGCGACAAAGCCCTCCAGTGGTGAAGGCCGGATTCATTCGAGTCGGAAGGTCGGATTTCAGTTTAGAATTTAATGAAAACTAATGTTTTTTTTTTAAATAGTTTTTAAGTATTCTCTCTAACCATAGTTTAAGCCTGTGTACTTTTTATGGCTCCTTAATCTTGGCGTAATTATATTTTCGACTAAAAGAGTACTAACTGACCGTAAAAAAGTAACAATTAAAGCCCATTATGTAAAACGACACTCGATGAATCTGTTTTTTTTTTTCAATCACGATGAATTTAATCTTCTACAGTGCTATTAGATTAGGCAAGCAGGAGCTAGTTTGGCACTTCTAATACAGTACAATCAACGATGTACGCTAACCCAAGAAAGCCGTTTTAGTGAAAAATTCGGATTACTGGAAATTAGAGCAAATCTGCAGATATTTTCATGTTTTTAAGTAGTAGATACTGTCGTATAAATAATAAGCCATACTAAAATAATAAGTTAAAAGAAAATTTGACCGTTATCCGGTGTTAAGCCACTTTTAAAAAGAAGGCAGTGTGATATTGTAAGGGTAGATAGTAAAAACAATATTTAATGTTAAAAAAAAAACTTGAATTTCTACAAGTTTAACTACTAATCTTAAATTAAAAAGTTAGTAAACTTGGACATACAATGATCACTTGTACCTCTATTTTAGTGTCGAATTACCGGTTTATCGAGATTACACTTTAATTCAATGAGTTTGTACAAAGGTGCTACGCTGTCTGTAGTAGAAGTTAGCTAGGAGAATTAGCGGCTCAAGTGATCCTCTCTATCTTCCGGCAGTTTGCACAACCGAACGCCGGATTAAAGAGCGGTAGGAATTGTTTGTGTAATTTCGCTCTCGCTCAGCGCTACCGTCACCATTACAATACTCGTACAAATTCCACAATCCGTCAGTCTCAAGAATCCGGCATAGGGGGAAAATTTTTATGTGCCGGGTTACCGAGCGCCTACTGTAGCTACCCTGAATCTGTGGCCATCTATTTGTTGTATTCCCACCTGACCGCGCCATTCATGACTACCATGAGGCAGGGACAAATGGTAATGAATGATATGTATTTATATCAATGAAAACACCTACTCCCATCTGTGCCCGGCGGGGGAAAAATGGGAATACACTATTAAATTACTCGTAGTGAACTGAGCACAGAAAGAACAAACAAAGTCTCAGATCTTACAATATCTGCAAGTTTCGTCGCTAGTTAACTAAACGCGAAATATTCAAAACTGGGCACTTTTCATTAACTTTAACTTCAAACTGGTTTGGCTAACAGTACCCCTAGTGTAAATTTATTCGACAGAGAAACTTGACGTACGCGTTTGCGTTAACTATCATTTTGTATGGGATTTTGAGTTTCCAAAACGTCCCGCTTGGCGTGCTGAAAAATGAAATGAGACTTAACGCGAACGTCACGTTTCGCTATCGAATAAATTTACAATAGAGGTACTGTATACTCTAACTTACTTACCAACTACTTTTGTGCCTCACAGAACTAATTTATAATATTAACATTTCGTTTTGTGGGCGATACAATTATTTTCCTGAGTATTTTTTAACAGTAACAATTTGTACAGTAGGCGTTCGGTATTTCAACGCTCGCCAATCCGGTACGCCCGGTAATCCGGCAATTGGCAACTGAGATGACCCTTTCTGTAATCCGGAAGTTTACAGCCGAATGCCGGATTACAGAGCGGTTGCATTTGATATGTAGAATATTTTCTATACAAAGCTTTTATTTTCCATATAAAACCATCCGGAAGCTCCAACAATCCGGCATAGAGGGAAAAAATCATGTGCCGGATTACCGAGCGCCTACTATGTTTGAAATTGTTCTAGATATCGCATTGAATTAAAATTACAGTCAATATAAGCGACATCTTTCCAATAAGCAAGAAAACTCTTGAAGATTGTGTGAGGCTCTTACTGAAGCCATTGAATAAATGCCAGCGAAGATAAAGATGCTCTTCAGAACAAACTTATCGCGAGCTTATGGAAGAGCTAAATACAATTCAAATATTTATTTTAACTATCAAGATCGCTACTCGAGGGCCCATTGTTAGGGGAAACATTACTTCGTCAGCGAAAGTCCGTTACAGAGCGAACGTTACGACAAGAAAGCGTAAAGCCATTCTGGCTTTGTTACAGACCACTTACCCATTCGAATAGTACAAAAACAGGCTAATTCTAACGTACACCGACGTCAGAATGATATTTTAATTATGTCATTTAGTTATCCTGCGTCTCGCTCCCGCCAATACATGTAAGAGCAAAATGCCTGTAAGATTTCGGGCTGAAAGGTACCTATCCAGTTTCGACGGTTCCGGGACATCCTGCTGACCCCTTCGCTTGATTAAACTACGCCTCGGAAAGCAATAAGTACATATCTAAGAATATGTAGTTTAGTATGCGTGTTAATTGTTATTGTACGGTAGTATTGTCTGTGAGTCTTAGCAAACAGCTGTCTGAAAACAAATTATTTCAATTCCGCGCGTCTGTCCAACTCAGTTGCCTTCACATTAACACTCGTACAGACGTAAACTAATCGAAAAATAATTAGCATAAATTGAATTTTAGGGGTAATGAAATGTGATGTTTACTAGATTTTCATGTAAAAGAGAACCTACAATTTGGTTAATTTCGTTTAACGCGCGTTATGCGGAGTTTGTGGTGGGTAGTCAATAAGCTCTGTATTCCTATTACTAACCGAGGTTTCTTAGGTAAACCAACTTACTTCATCCCTAGATTCATCGCAAATATGCGTAATTGGAGATCTAACTTTTGCTTTGTTTGAGACAAACTTTCGCTTACGCTAGACGCCATGGAATTAATAGCCGTAGAGATATCTGCGTATAAGGCTCTCTCCATCGTAATTTAACCGCTGCTGGTTGTTTTTTGTTTTGATAATTTGATAAAATATAAACCATTCTGGAAGCCCGCTGGATAAGCGAATACTTTAATTTATGGTTCAACAAAACAACTATGTTTTTCGAACCCTTTATTACTCTTGAACGGACAGAATTCAAGTGGAAAATCTTCCGTGTCCGAACTTAGTTTAGTAAGGCCCGGAGACCGGAGATAGGAGTTCAACGGCAAGTAACCTTTTTGATCGTTTCCAAGCCTTAAAAATGTCGTGAGTTCTCGTACAGACAGCATCAAAAGTAGTTTACCATTATCTAATCATCATCATGATTATGGTGGCCTTTTGGTGATCCAATTTTGGATGTAAGCCTCTTCTGTCGATCTTGTGCCCGATTCATACAGTCCTGGCCTCCGTGACGTCGGATGTCGTCCACCCAGCGCTGCGGTGGTCTACTGCTCCCTGGGGTGTCCGCTCTGGGCCTCCATTCAAAGACTCGTCTTGTCCAGCGACTATTTTCCATTCTTGCAATAATCTATTATCTAATAACTGAACAAAAAGTGACATGTCTCTTTATTTATTAGACGGTAGCGAATTCTTTTGAATGTAGACTTATTTCTAATTGGAAAAGTATTTGGTGAGTTGTTTCAGTTGCTAGTATTGATGCTGACTATACCCAAAGCACTTAAGAACGATTATAAATATTTGTTATGGCGTAACGTACGGTACATACGTTTGTTATCTTGTAGTAATAACTTTGGCGTGTGGGTATTTTTGGCTAGATTTTACTGATGATCGTCAGCTTGGTTTGATTGCGAACAATATAGGTAGGCAGGTATGACTATATTATTCGCAATTAAACTATCTATCAGCCGATGAAATAACTCCCCACGTCAAACAGAAATAAAATGGAGGACAGGACAAACTCAAATCCTCGACGAATTTAGGTTACTTCGGGATGCCCGGAGACCGGAGATAGGAGTTCAACGGCAAGTAACCTTTTTGATCGTTTCCAAGCCTTAAAAATGTCGTGAGTTCTCGTACATACAGCATCAAAAGTAGGGGATCAGACGCGTCAAAAGTGTTTACCATTATCTAATCATAATCATGATTATGGTGGCCTTTTGGTGATCCAATTTTGGATGTAAGCCTCTTCTGTCGAACTTGTGCCCGATTCATACAGTCCTGACTTCCGTGACGCCGGATGTCGTCCACCCAGCGCTGCGGTGGTCTACTGCTCCCTTTGGTGTCCGCTCTGGGCCTCCATTCAAAGACTCGTCTTGTCCAGCGACTATTTTCCATTCTTGCAATAATCCATTATCTAATAACTGAACAAAAAGTGACATGTCTCTTTATTTATTAGACGGTAGCGAATTCTTTTGAATGTAAACTTATTTCTAATTGGAAAAGTATTTGGTGAGTTGTTTCAGTTGCTAGTATTGATGCTGACTATACCCAAAGCACTTAAGAACGATTATAAATATTTGTTATGGCGTAACGTACGGTACATACGTTTGTTATCTTGTAGTAATAACTTTGGCGTGTGGGTATTTTTGGCTAGATTTTACTGATGATCGTCAGCTTGGTTTGATTGCGAACAATATAGGTAGGCAGGTATGACTATATTATTCGCAATTAAACTATCTATCAGCCGATGAAACAACTCCCCACGTCAAACTGAAATAAAATGGAGGACAGGACAAACTCAAATCCTCGACGAATTTAGGTTACTTCGGGATGCCTGTGGAGACACCAGGAGGAGTTAGCCGGACTTGACCATTTACATCTTGGTGGATTTAAGAACTGGAGACGTCTTGTCTGTAATATTCTGCATAAAACAGTCTGTTGATTGTTGCGGGGGCGGGGCACGTTAAATAGCCATGTCAGATAAATACCAGTCTATACAATAAATATGACCATTGGGCGAATTTTTTGACAGAGGGATAAGCTCTTAAAGGCGACTCCGGGTCCAAGATTTACATAGAATACATGTTACATACAATGGTCTAATATTACAGCATTTAAACTGGAGCTACAATTATAATACTCATCGACTCATCTAATTCATACTTTGCCGGACGGAGCCGTGGGCAGAGGCTAATATTGCCGTTTGTGGTTTAAAATCCCGCGTCACAATGCTTCGAACCGTGAAGATGAATTTGTTATAAGGATCGATGTAGCAAAGATACATTTCTCGCCCTTATTCCAATTATATAAGGTCCGGAGCTGTTAACATATCTTTGACGTCTGCTTCCATAATCGTCAAAGTCGTCTCACCATCCTAAACCTTATTACAACTAGTTAAGGTCTACTAAAAGTCAGTCATACTAGTAAGATGGGCTTTACCGTCCGGCTCGCGTCGCTGAACTGGTCACGCTTCGGCGACCTCTTTGGTGAAGACGGTTTTGTCTGTGCGGATGAATTTATCATGACGAATAAGTACCAGAAATAAATCGTTGAGAACGGTGTGGACGACAGTTTATGTAATAGGGTGAATTTGAATATTATTTGCGACGTTTTCAGCAGCAAACATTGCATCACTTTGTTCAAATATAACAAAATAAATATGTAACAGTAACAAAATAAATATGTAACAGTAAAAAAAAATATACAGTGTGTTCCTATTCCTATTGTATGTTAAACGTTTTGCGTAAAAAAAATACTTAAAAAAATGAAGTTCTTATAATCACTCAGTCGAAATTCTAAAAGTCGCCACATTATTCAGAGCTTTTCCCAGCTTTTTTTGTATCAAGATTCATCAAAAAGTTGTCGATAGTATCGCTTACTATAAAATTTTGGGGTGATATAAAACTGAAAACCTTACAACTTTAACATATTGAGTGCCGGGAACCCGCTCGGGTTCGTAATCGCGTTCCTCTACAAAGCGGGAAAACGCTGTGTTCGGCTACGAGCGTAGTGCTACGAAAACGTTGGCAGTGAATGCCAACGTTTTCGTTGTATATTTAATAGTAGAGCTTTGCACGCCTTCCACCTCGGAGCTCTGGTTATAGGCATCTAATGTAATGAAGACAGTTAAATTAGTTTAAGACTTGATCAAACACAAAATCAACACCACCGAACATTTTTGCGATATATGTTATAATAATATAAAAGTGTAATAATTTATAATATATGTAGTTATGCCGCTTTAATAGAGTTCAAGACTTCAATTAGCATCGTTAACACACAAATATTTAGACACTTGTATAAATAGCTTTTGATAAAATAAATGAATAGTTTAAAAAACACTAAAAAACACGCTTTTTGACCTTGAAACTCGATCGTGTTCAAAATCCATTACGTGACCTTTCTCACAAGTGCAAACACGATTATATGATATTCCATCATGGAATGCCAGTGCCTATCTTCCGGCTTCATCATCAGGCCTTGAAACCTAATCGTGGTCAAAGTTCATTACAAGACTATTCTAACAAATCCATTCACAGCTATGATACGATGTTCCATCATGAAGTTCCAGTTCATATCTTCCAGCTCCATCATCAGATCAGTTAGGCAGTACCATATTATTGTATTGTCATCAGAACTACATATAGCTGCCTATTTTCATGACGCTACGATCCTTGGAAGATGGTTAAATTAGTTACCTTAGATTCCATTACATAGTTACATACAGATCAACCTAATAAAAGCGTTTAAAAAAACATAAATCGTCCCGGGAAAACCTCGCCTTAAACAATAACACAGCATTAATAATACCCAGATGTGGCACACGTGCGAAACTAATAATTTAATGCCAATTAGGTGCAATATATCTCTGTACCGATTAACAATCGATTATACTGTGATTCCAGCTATAATTGTGACCCAGGGGACGCGTGGTCAAACATTGGTTAACGGTAACTGCTCCCTTGGCCAACCAGACTAGTTGACCAATATTGGGTATACATTATCCAGTTGGTTGACGACCCGGGAATTCATATTATTAATTGCAACTTAGGAACAAAGTTAATTATTTTTTATTAAGGGGCTCCCCGCGGTTTACATTGATTTTTGACAAGGTTTGAGTCGTTACCCTTATATTTGCACTATAGACAGAATTATAAGACAAACGGCTATCAGTGCTTCAATGTTTTATCTTTATTCTGGTTTTCCGGATTTCGAATATAATGAACACTTATATATTTTTTTAAATTGTCTAAAAAACACTTTTTGTAACTCGATTGTTGTGAAGGATTTTACATGTACGAAATCTGTACGAGTGTACAGATTTTTAAAGGGTCGGCAACGCGCATGTAACACCTCTGGAGTTGCAGGCGTCCATACGCTACGGTGACTGCTTACCATCAGGCGGGCCGTATGCTTGCTTGCCACCGTCGTGGTATAAAAATAAAATCTACACATTTGGGATCGTCTTTGACTTCTCTAAAGGCTGGTCAGAGATTTTAATTTTAAACTAATTAATATAAAAATTATTATAAACCAGTTTTTTGGCCTACATTTTTTTGACTTCAATGCCAAATATCTCGAAGACATTTGTCTTTGGTAAGCAGTCACCGTAGCCTATGGACGCCTGCAACTCCAGAGGTGTTACATGCGCGTTGCCGACCCTTTAAAAATCTGACTTTGAAGTAAATATGGAATACTATATTGCTTAAAGCCGTTGCTGTTAATATGATAAGCTACAAAAACATTGGAAAACTGAGGGATTCAGATCGAAGGTCATTGGCGCTAGGGAGCTCCTTAACCCATAGGCTCATTGGGTCGTTTTAAACCCACTGGAATACTTGCTCCTACTCATGAACAATAATAGAACTTCTTCCGGTTTAGACGAAATACTTACAGGTGTTGCTTATTTGCAACACTTAAGTACCCGTACCATGAGTCACTGACATTATCAAAACTGACATATACGCTACCGAGAACGTAATTTACTTTCTATACATCTCGCTCGCACTTATATGCGAGTACGAGCGAGATGCATAGAAAGTAAGTTACGTTCTCGATAGCGTTTATGTCAGTGCCGAACTGGTGGTAGCCACACAGATCTCGTAAAACCCATAATACACTCACGGACATTAACATCCGATAACTTTATAAGAAGTTATACCGGTTGGGGCCTGTAATAGAAACAAAAAATTCAACTTCAAACTAACCGACATTTGTTCAGCGACTTTTAAAAATAACTTGAGTTTTGATTTTTAGTACACTTTAGGTAAAGTAGGCTTACCTACAAGCAACGTCAATTACATTGTATTAATTTGTATAACAGTAGGAAGTCTAAAAAACTTCATAATTTTTGAAAGTTGTTGAACATAAGGGTATCGTCGTTTGAGGAGTACAATCTTTGTTTTAATTATTTGCTCGTTTTAGAGTCCCTACCTAGTAAGTATATGCAATATGATCAATTTTTATGGTAGCTGTAAAAGTACATTACAATACAAGTGCGAAAAATAGGATATTACAAACGAGGGGCTATAAATTAAAACACGACCGAAAGGAGTGTTTTAAATCGACACGAGTTGCGAATTACCTATTCGCACATGTATCGTACAACGCGACACAGTAACGTAATATGCTAATTTTCGCACTAGTGCGGTAAAGTAGCACCATATGTACTGTAAAAGTACATTACAATACAAGTGGGATATTAACAAAAGAGGGGCAATAAATTAAAACACGATCGAAAGGAGTGTTTTAAATGGACACGAGTTGCGAATTACCTATTCGCACATGTATCGTACAACATTTTACAGTATATATGTCCTTTAAATTTTCGACATAGTTACGTAATGAGCTAATTATCGCTCTAGTGCAATAAAGTAGCACCATATGTAATAAAAAAGCATTTCAACACAAAAAAAGGCCAGGAAATGGTTTCCTCTTTTTACCGCCATGAATATTCTAACATAATACTGTAATGTCACTTTATATTCGTGCAGTCCGCTGCGGCGTACAAAAGTCCGCCTCGATTAAGCCCGACTATTGGAAATGGTTTTCATTACGAAACTGGATTTATGAATTCGGTGATAAAATGCAGCTAAATGTGACAAAATAAACGGACTTTATTTTTGTTGAAAAAGATTGTGGTTCACGTTAAAGATGTATGTTTTTTTAGCTTGATTCAATTCAATGTATTTGTATCAGATATGTCTGATGTCCATAGCACCTAACAAATAAAATCTTACTTATGTTAGCTGATTTTTTTGTGACTCTATACGTGCCTTGAAAGTACAGTCAGCATCAATAGTAGCGGATGAAATAACGCGCCAAAAGTAGGTACCTGATATTCCGGATAACTTTTTCAAATATAGATTAATCTCTAAAATCCACGTTAGTTGTTACAGAATGGTAGATACTTTTGAAGCGTTGTTAGATCAGCTACTTTTGATGCTGGTTGTGCACCGTCAAGCCAAAAAGATTTGCTTTGACAAGATTGGTCCTTAGAATTCATGGATTTAAGAAGTGGAGAGCCACCAAGATTTTAGATGTACATTTTTAGGTGGGGAAGTCTATTATTTAAGCTACTAGGCAATTTGGAATCGTTTCCGTATTCATCAGGGATGCCGAATTAATTTATGGTATCACACCGACAAGATTTCTTAAGCAAAAAACCTTATAATAAGTACCTATGGAAAAATAATCCTCATCAACACAACCACTGAACCAATTTGGTTAAAATAGGATAGTTTTTAAGGAAAGAAGATAGGATAGTTTTTATCCCAAAAATTACTCCTTACTTTGGTTAATCGTGGCTGAATGCCGGGCGGGTGCGTGTGTAAAACTTGTCAAAAAAGATAATATGACGGACGGATGTCTGAAATGTCACCGTATTTAAGAACCAAGCAACTCAAAATTTAGTTTTTTCTTCGTAAGTGTGATGGAAACATTGTGTGTATAACATATTTGTGTATTTATAGTGTGATTAACCATTTTATGTAACGTCCGCTAAACTAGCACAGATCCGACGCTGACAGTGGTCACGGGCGTACTGGCGTACTGACGGTATTGCCGCGCAGGGTAACGTGTAGTAGACAAAATGATGAATTCATAATTATGAATGAAAAATTTAACGCATCGATAAAATGACAAGCAAATTCTTAAAGTTACTTAAAAGCTATCGACTGAAGTAAATTTCATATTGATATTCGTCATAGTACTTCTAAAATATCAAAAGAAACACAATTTTAAGCATATTTTCAAAGCAATAATCTATCGAGAAAATGATGAGCCATCGTGTTTCTACATAAATCGTAATTAGACCGTCCTGAATTATTTTCGAAATATTTCCCATTTATTGACTGAAAGCACGTTGAAAGTGATATTTAACCAGTAGAAATAATAACCATAAATTACGTATTTAAGAAAGTAATTGCGGCTGACGTGAATATTAAATTTGGTTTACTCAATATTTTAACAGACGGACCCTAATTATGAGTTAAACGTAAAATGTGTTTCATGTTTTTCGATAGTTTATACAGAGAATTTACAGCTTTGCTGGAGCAGTTATGTCAATCATGTAAAGTACGATGAAATTAAGTGATAAAATACTCCCTACACCTTTGTGTTTTATCAACCATTTTTAAATTGCACCCTTTTAAAATTTTATAGCACCAAATACGGATGCATTTTTCAAATTAACCATAAAATCTAACCAAATGAATGACCCGAAAAAGAATCAGGAATGATGAAATGATTGACCCGAGTATGTCCTTTAACTGCGGCCAAAAGAGAGCACTGTGAATGTCATGACGCTTTGTATGGTTGTTCCAGATCTAGAGCAGAGCCCAACTGAGGAAGTTACCTCCACCTTACAGAAAATCGCACCCAAATAACACTAGACCCTACTCGTCATAGCATAGTGTTTTTTTCCTGCCGGTGAGTAAGGTTACCAGAGAAATCATTATCTTATCTTACCTTATCTTATCCAACACCTTTGGAATTGCAGGCGTCTTAGGCTACGGAGACTGCTTACCACCAAGCGAACAGTATGCTTTTTTGCCACCGACGTAGTATAAAAAAAATCACTAGCACACATGTGCTATTACATTAAAACAAACATCTCTTTTACATGTGTAAAAGCATATCGGTTTTTATGAATTTGGGCATAAACGTCATACATAATGCTACAGAAAAGTTTCCACAACAACTTCAAAATTAATAAAAAAAAAATATACACCTATAGGTACCCAAATTGTTAATTTTTACAATGTTCATAGAAATACGTCCGTTTCCTGGAACATTTTTTCCCATTGGCTACTCTGATATGATGTCATCTATTTATGCCCTTAGACAGGTATTTATGAATAAAAGGTGTTACAGCGGAGGACCTACGATATGAGACAAACGACGGCGGTTACAACAGGGGTTCACAACCTTTGGTGGAGAAAATACGGGTTTTCTTTATTTCAAGATTTTAGAGGGGAGAGGGTGCGCCCCTCCGGCTGGGAACTTTTGGTTTGCAATAATGATGAGTAACGCGTCTCTGTGTGGAGATTCACTTTTTATTTTGTTTGCTAGGAACGTATTCTATATTGTCTCTACAAATATAATATGGTATGGAAAAGTAAATAATAAATATGTATAAATATGACGAATGTTTATGAAGAATTCAGGCTCATACCGGTAACTCTCAAATTTTATGTGTGCGGGTAACCTCAACTCTCTCAAACTTTTGATATATGTAATAAGGTAAAGTATATATTTATAAATAGCATTTACATAAGCCAGTGTGAGTTTTAAATGAGAATTTACCAGTTAGATACAAAATTCGCGCTATCTCTTGGATTTTAATTGGATATGTGAATTTTAATTATTTTGTGGTGATCGTTCCGACTGAACATTTAGCGACCTTCACCAAGGAGGAGTTTTGGCCGAAGGGTGTCAAGTTCCGGCGGTTCCGCGGCCGGCTCTCGGACACTTTTTTTGACGGAGTAGGAATGCATTTACGCGCGGCGTGTGGGACTCGCCGCTCGTTTCCCCTCTCTAACGGGGGGGGGGGGGGGGCTCCCGGATATTTCGGGGTTGCGAACTGCATTGCAGCCATAATTGTGTGTTTCTGGTGTTAAGATCTCCTTCTTCTTCTTCCTCAAGTTGTCCCGGCATTTGCCACGGCTTATGGGAGCCTGGGGTCCGCTTTACAATTAATCCCAAGATTTGGCGTAAGCACTAGTTTTTACGAAAGCGACTGCCATTTGACCTTCCAACCCAGAGGGTAAACTAGGCCTTGTTGGGATTAATCCGGTTTCCTGACGATGTTTTCCTTCACGGAAAAGCGACTGGTAAATATCACATGATGAGATGATTTTGGTGTTAAGATATGTTTTATAATAATACCTATGTATGCTAGTTTCAAGGTATTTATCTATGGGCCAATAGTTGCCTGAAAATAAATATTTTCATTCATTTCATCCATTCATTCATATTAATGTACACCCAGTGGGCAGTGGGTGCATGGTGTCTACACTTTTGCAGCTCTCTGTACCTTTTACCCGTAACTTTTACCGAAAAACGGAATTATAGTAGGTACTATCGTGACCGCTGCTCATGCACTGTTAGTGATTGAAAATGAAGACCTATACTCTCCGAAACATCGCGCGAGTGACTAAAATACGAGAGTTAAACCATAACATTAGGTAAGGGTTATATTACAAAGCGAGGATTACATTACGCATCTTGTTATGTATTGACAGACTTTATCATTCATTTGTCTGTAATCTGTACGGTAATGACGTATGTGCCGAGTAATGGATGGCAGCACATCGAATCAATCAATCAATCCATTCCCTCTTTATTGTCGCGCGTAGCGAGTTGCCTATATTCCCATTCCAGGAATGATGCCAATAGCGACATTACTATCAAACTCGCTGCCGACTTAGCTTGGACTGAGTCTAATGCATCGTGGGTTCAGGTTTTTCTCTCACTCTCACTGAGCGCAAGCGTGAGCGAGACGGCTGTGCGTGCCTGGGATCGTGGAAATCATTTTTTCAATTGTTATTTAGTCCGTTTTTAGGGTTTCGTACCCAAAGAGTAAAACGAGACCCTATTACTAAGACTGCTGTCCGTCCGTCTGTCACTAGGCTGTATCTCATGAACCGTGATAGCTAGACAGTTGAAATTTTCACAGATGATGTATTTCTGTTGCCGCTATAACAACAAATACTAATAAGTACGGCACCCTCGGTGGGCGAGTCCGACTCGCACTTGTCCGGTTTTTTTTTGTTAATGTTAAAACAACGTGCCAAATATATATACTTATACTAAATTCAAATATCTCTATTCAAGTCATCATACAAAATATCTTAAAATCCATATACTATAAAAAAAGAGTCTGTTGCCTCTTCAGGCTTAAACCGCAGAACCGATTTAGTTCAAATTTGGTATAGATGTATTTTGATTCCCGGGGAACGATATAGGATACTTTTTATCCTGGAAATCATCCCTTAAAGGGGCGAAAAGAGGTGCGGAAGTTTGTATGGGGAATGAATAACTACTGAACTGATTTGGTTTGGTACGTAATATGGTTTGGTTTGAGTCCCGGGGAAGGACATAATTATAGTTTTTATGCCAATAATTATCACTTAAGGGGACTGAAAAGGGGATCGAAGTTTGTATAGGGAATTAATAACCGCTGAACCAACTTAGATGAAATTTGGTATGGAGATTGTTTTAGTTATGGGAAAGGGTGCAAACTAGCTTTTATCCTCAAAATTATCCAATAAAGGATAACTTCATTCATATTTTTATTTTTATCATTAAACTTTTTGACAAAAAAGCTTCCTCTAGGGGATGAAAAAGGGGTGGAAGTTTGTATGGGGAAAAATCTAAAGCAGATATGATAATTAAGATAAGATAAGATAAGTTTATTAAGCTTAAAAGTTTACACCTTAAGTATACCTACATAATTTCTTATAATATATGAGTATTACGTAGGATTCATTGTCCAAGAGTCTTTCGCTGATACTTAAAATAGGTATAAACCTGTGCTATAAGTACCAGTTAAATTCCATTTTTCTCTATATACTTTATACATGTATTATATCTAGAATAAAAGCTACTTAAATTACTAATTCCACATAGACGAAGTCGCGGACCAAAGGTTATCCTTAAACTTAAAAAGTTATCTTTAAACTAAATCAAATTAAAACTAAACTAAACAAAGTCACAAATAAAACTTAGCCAAATTCTTTGGTGAAATACATTTTCTCAAATATTTATGACAATAGTAATAATAGGCTGCGAAACATAATATTGTGAGCGTTTGAGAGAGACGCGCTGGCAACGGAAGTTCATACAAAATTACCAGACTAGGCCGGTAAAATAATCTTGCAACGCGCGTCACGTGACGCGCCGTATATACTTTTATGTTGTTATTGGTTCGTGGGATATATTTCTATGCATTTTTTTTTGAAAAAAAAAAACACTATACGTATACATACGGCATACGTCATCCTGGATTGGAACTGCCAGCCTCGTTTTCGTAAAAGGGCCTCGTTTGCTCGCCTTTATATTACCTACCAGGGCTCGGAACTGGTGTATAAAATACCAGTATTTACCTGTGTATTTCGATTTCCCTACGAACTTTTATAAGAACACGAACGTTTTAAAAACCTTATTCTAACCTAAATAAACCGGTTTATTCGACAAGCGACCATAGCCCAGCCGGCCTGGCGGTGTGCCACGTTTACATAGACACTGAGAAAGGAATTAACCGGTTTTCATTGTTCTAAACCGGTTAACCTGACAAGAACTTTACTGAAATGTTCTTCTAAAAACTGAGCCGAAATTAAAAGTTTTTGCGCCAAGTACATGATAGACGGTTTGGAAATTTAACCGATTTCCGAGCCTTGTTACCTACACTGGTTATATTACAAGGAAATCCCCAAAGTCTCGGTCATTGTAATAATGTCCTATTATTTTTCATAAAGAAAACGTAATTTAATGTGAACTATTCCTAGTAAATATGTTACGGGAGAATAGGCGCTTATGTCGGAGCTCCGTATATTCTGATCTAAATACGTTACTCATTAAAATGAGCATTCAACACTGAGCCTTAAGCAGTGATTCATACAAAAGCCGTGACTTTTAAAGGGTGGGATATTTATAAAAATAAACAAATGTCATACAACATTGGAAACTATATAAAAACTGGGGCTAGTCAGTGTAGGCTAAAGTACTGATTTGAATAGAACAAAGTGAGAAAGACGTATCATTACAAATGTCATATTTTCATAGACATTTGACATTAATAATGGCACTGCCGCACTTTGTCATTGCAGAGTTAGCTTGGTCGACTTTATTCACTTACAAACATCCATACAGTATAAACTATTTTGTTTACATAATAGTAAGATTTTTGAAAAAGGCTTGGGAATACCATGGCGACGGTGCTAATAGACTGCTGACCAGGAACAGATTTCCATGACCAATAGCATCCCAGACGAAAACTCGTAAAGTGGTTAAGAACGAACCCTCGTGGACGTCAGCTGTCGCTCCGTTGGTGGATTGAGGGACGACCGCCACCTAGACAGGCAAACACTTAAAAATATTAGTAATCGCAATTGGAACTTTGTCGGATGATAGTAAAGTATAGATGCTATAAGTGATTAAATAATACCGCCAGCCGGCTGTATCGCGGAAATACCGTCAGCTGACACCCTAAAGATCGTAACGCAAAAGCGAGACGGGAGCATCAATCACATAAATTTACCGGGTCCAATAACCAAAGTGGTCTAGGAAGATATATAATGAAGGCTCGTGAACATCAGTTGACGGAGAACGGAGCGGCTATTGGTGGGTTGAGGAATAACAGCCACTGTAACAAACCACGTCACCTTACCCTATTTGATACGGAAAGGCACGCTGTAACAGTAAAAAATATACATACCTACGCATATTTGCTATTTGTATGCAACCAAGCTCGCACCAGCTGTCATGCAGACATGACAGCTGACACTATTTTTACTGCATCATTTCGTGGTGTTCGGGAAATGTGCATTTTCTGTGATCAAATTTAGACAATGTCACACTGCGGCGTGGCTACTGCGATTTTCTGTTGCAACCTATAATACGTATTGTTAAGGTGACGTTCGGATGTTAACTGTAGCTGCGTTATTGTTGTTGCCAAAGAAGTGACGTTCGCCACCGCACTTCTGTCGCGATTATGACGCTAATTCAGTCAATCATTTTAACAAGGAATTTACAGATAAAGCGCAACAGCAATGCAGCTGCAGTTGACGTCCGAACGTCACCTTTAAACTGACACGTGAAATAAAAAAAATAAAAATCAGTCTATATCAAGATAATTTCTACTTAACATTAGGTAAAAACATCGTCTTAAGACTAAGCAATCAGAGGGCCTACCGCGAACCACGTTCGACGTGTTGCCTCCCTGTCACACTTAGCTACGAATTTACAAGTGCAATAGAGAGGCAACACGTCGAACGTGGTTCGCGGTAGGCCCTCTGTAACGGCATTTTGTTTGCCTCCACTTAAATTGCGTAGGTACTTATTCTCTATTGTTTTCTTTTATTGAGGTGTACAATAAAGATAATTTGTATTGTATTGTACGAGTATATAGGTACGTGGCTAACGTGGCACATTATCTAGTTAAGTAATTATTCTGTAAACTTATGTCACAGTATGTATTTTTGATATAAACGTAAACTAGACGTAGGTTTTAGTGCTATTAAACGATTCTGTAAGTTTTTTTTTAAATTTAGTCTCGACTACCAGAGAATAATTAATTTTTGAAAATTTTTCATGTCGTACAATGGGTTTGCAAGCTGGATCCGAAATATATGAAATTATTCGGATCTGGATCCGGATCCACGGATCTTCCCGTACATTTGAGATCCGTTGTGTAAACCATAGTCGTAACTAAGGTCCGACTGAGTATGGTAACCAGTGTCATAACAGGTCATGGACTATTTAACAAACATCTTTTCATAACAGGTGTCACAGACAGTCCCTTATGCCGAGGATGCATGGAGACAGAGGAAACAGCCTCTCACGTGGTGCTGGAATGCAGCGGAGTGGCCCCATACAGGGCAAAACATCTCGGATCCCGGAGAGACCTCCCTGAGGTCCTACTCAACATCAAAGGTTTGATAGGATTCCTCGAGGAGTTGGGCTGGCAAGAGTAGCCAACCCTCCACCCCCCCTTGTCACGCAAAATAGGCGCCAGTCGTCGAGTTGCGGAAAATCGCCCGAACTACAATACAATACAATACAATACCCTAGTCGTACATCATAGGAACTTGTGACAGTTGTGACGTCTCGTCACTTTTGAGTTAAAACAAAGTAAAAATAAAAGTCGTCTATTTTTTATAAAACCTATGAAAGTGTGTTCATTAAAGCCTAAACTGCCCCTTGGTAATACGGTCATATCAAAAATACACGCTGTACGTACTTATATGTAATTTGTCAAGTATTTTCGATTATAAATTGCTTCTTTTCATTTAAAAGCAAACGTATTACTGCGTTCTTTTGATTGTGTTTACACAAACGCCAAGATAACTGAGAAAACAGTAAAAGTCACGATCGGAGATTTTCCTGGAGCGGGATTTATTTTAGAAGTAGTCCAATACCTACTTAAGAATGACTCACGCTAGACCGGGCCGGAGCCGGGCTGGAGCTTCCAGCGCTTTGTTTTCTATGGAAAGCACCACGTGATTACCGATCAGCCGTCATAGAAAATGACGCGTCAGATGCCTCGACCCGGGCACGGCGTCTAGCGTGAGTCATCCTTTGTTCGTGTCATCCACGATAGCGCGCAGATTTGTCAAATCTAACCTTTAATAACATGACATTACGAGTCAAGGCACGCGTCGTCGTGAATGACACGATCTATACCCAGACTGTGTGTCTCTATGTTGGACTAATATGAATTCAATTTCAAACTTCGGTGACTCGCGTCAATTAAGTAGGACTAGTGATGAGACACGTTTTGCAAGTGTCTTTTCAGAACCCTTAGTATAAATTTATTCGATAGCGTGACGTGACGTACGCGTTTGCGTTAAATCTCATTTTGTATGGGATTTAGAAACAGCGCGCCAAGCGGGACGTTTTGGAAACTCAAAATGCCATACAAAATGAGACTTAACGCAAACGCGTACGTCACGTTTCGCTAACGAATAAATTTACACTAGGGGTACAGATAAGATAAAATAACAAATTAATACATAAATTAATTTTTATCAAGCAAAAACTTCTGCGAACGATGCTATTAAGCTTAGAATAAATTTAAAAAGTGGAAAAATTACTGTCTTAGGTGAGACTTGAACTCACGGCCTCTGGATCGATACTCCAGCGCTCTGCCACCTGAGCCACCAAGACCTCATCCATAGGCAGCAAATTTTCGACCATATGGGTCTAGGGGACCCCAGCGACATCTACCGTAAGAACTTTACACTTCTTAGACGGCTACCGGAGTTCCAAGTCATATTGGAAATTCACCAGTAACGATATGCTACCCATAACGTCTGCGAACGATACTATTAAGGTTAGAATAAATTTTAAAGTGGAAAAATTACTGTCTTGGGTGAGACTACTTTGTAAATTAATACCTGTTATGAACATAGTGTTAACATAGTACCTGTGACGAATTAGGTTTATTCGCTAAAAAAGATCAATGTAATGTAATAATATTGACATAAATTCAATCATTATTACGAGGCGTGTCGTAATTGTCACGATTTTTTTTTACAAATAGTGGTGGAAGTCAATAGGAAACATTCAGACACTCCTGCTACAAGGTGAAAAGGTAAAATGCACCCGTTGCATATCGTCGTTGAGAAACCAAATCCGAAATGTGCGGGATTTTAATGAAATTAAATAATACCTTATGTATTTTGTTGCTAGGTAACTATTTGTTAATCAAAAATCGAGCACTTAACGGATTTGGCATTCTCAACAATATGTAGTATGCAAGATATTATAACATAATATAAATTTAGAACTAATTTTAATTGTCTATCACGAATCTCGTGTTTTAAATGATTGAAAATATTTTTTCTAATTGGTTTCCATTGCTCGACTTGTACAAAAAAACATTGTCACGTCACTACCCTGTCAGAAACATCAAATGCTACCTAAATGCCACAACTCACCGATGTTGGAATATTACCGATGTTGGTTTTTGTTGGTTTATGTTATTTGTTGTTAAATAGCGTAAAGCTAGAAGCACTTATATATACACTATATACAGGCCGATTTTAGATAGGCCTTAGTCGTCAACAGTGACCACATTTCCCGATAAAGCTACGTTAAACTAACGCGGAGCGCTAATTCAAATAACAATTAATTTTGTTGACTTATGAAATTTGTAATTGTCTATATAATTTTTTTTCACGTGTCCAGGCAGCAAACACAGAGAGTTCTATGTACCAAGGAGGGTAGCCATGAGACTCGGTAAATGTAAGTTAAAAAATTATTAATTATAACAAAATACGTTTTTTTTTTTTTTTTATGATAAAGGAGGCAAACGAGCAGACGGATCACCTGATGGTAAGCAATTACCGCCGCCCATGGACACCTGCAATACCAGAGGGGTTGTAAGTGCGTTGCCGGCCTTTAAGATGGGAGTACGCTCTTTACAGATTTTTCAAAATTCTTACGTACAAGTGAACGTTTACGTACAGAGTAAGAAACACATATTTCTGATCACGACTTAAAAATCATCCTGTATATGGTATCATCAAATCAGTAGCACATATTTGAAGTCTGAATGCCCCTTTTGCACAGACGTCTCATCTACGAGGATTTTTATACACGAGTACGTACTTAAATAGATTATTTTACGTCCTCGTATCCAGACAGGCCTTCTAAGTAGAGATTAAACGTGAAGCTTGGCTAATAGTGCGAATCCTTCTTATCCTGGAGAGCCTCGGCCTTAATATAAATTAGTCACAACTACTTCTTGCTTCCACAGATGTGAGGGCGCTATGGGCTTCACTTATGTACATATGCGAAGTAGGACAACCACGATGGGGCTATGCGTCATAGATATTTATTTATTTAAAACTTTACTGCACGATATTAAATTATATTATATTATATTATTTAATTATATTATATTTCAGTTAACATAATTTATAATTTATGAACCTCCAGGTCTTTTTGTTGTATTTTCCTTTTGTTGTGGTACATCGTTTGTATTGCATTGTTAATATGTTTATACGACTGTATGGTTTCTAAATAAATTAAATAAAAATAAAAAACGACGACAGGTTTGGCCTAGTGGGTAGTGGCCTATGAAGCTGATGGTCATGGGTTCAAATCCCGGTAAGAGCATATATTTGTGTGATGAGCACAATTATTTGTTTCTGAGTCATGGATGTTTTCTATGTATTTAATTATTTGTATATTATATATATCGTTGTCTGAGTACCCAGGACATAACCCTTCCTGAGCTTACCGTGGGACTTAGTCAATTTCTGTAAGGGCCTCCGCTAGCTGGCGCGGGTGCACGGAGCGGACGAGCGGGTTAACGAAAAATAGTATGAGCAACGCTAACAAGCGGACGCGTGCGGCGGATTTAACCTACAAATAGCACCCGCGTGCGTGCGCACGCGGCGGGCGTCCACGTCAGTTAGCGGAGGCCCTAAGAATGTCCCTATAATATTTATTACTTAAATTATACAAATAGCGGACTTAAATATCTCTCTTGATTTCACAAAAAATATATCTATATTTTGAAACAATAGTGTGGAAAAAACTTTTTTGAACGCGGACTATAGAAAATATACAGATTATACAGTACCGGCCGAAAATATATAACCTTCAATCAACAAATGACAATTATACAAATGTATGTGTTACCCTACCCTACTCATAGTGTTGTGTTCCTGTCGGTGAGTAAGGTTGCCAGAGCTCAACGAGGGGGAGGGGGGTTTGGGTCGGTAACGCGCATGTAACTCCTCTGGAGTTGCAGGTGTACATAGGCTACGGAGACTGCTTACCCAGCTCAGGCGGGCCGTATGCTTGTTTGCCACCGACGTAGTATAAAAAAAAATGTTCTGCCGAATCAATTAAAGGTCATTTTAAAACGACTATTATTACTAATATTACTATTATAGCTAGATTGCTCTGAAACTTTGTACTTACAATAGGATTAGGTATATCTAGTCCTGTAATTAGTTTATGTAGTTTCATATACCATAGTTAAAAAAATGCAGCGAATTTAAGTTTTTCATACAAACCTTGTTTAAGCTCTATTTAGTTTGTTTTATAAACTGGAGCTAAATAAACTAATTACAGGATTGGATATACAAGTACCTCATGTCATTGCATGTGCAAAGTTTCATTACAATCCAACACGTAGTTTTAAAATTACAACGAACTTCGTTTGTATGGAAAGGTGACGCGAGCTTGCCGGGGACTCTTAAAGAACTTCAGGATTCTGCCCAGTGATCTCAATTAAGGACATTCTTTTACCGATTTCGGAATTTCTGGGCAGGGAACACATAAAATGAAGTGAGTAGGTATTCTTTATTGAGAATATTGGGCAGATGAAGTCCCGTTTGATTTTTCTTGATAATTTATATAATAGTAGCAAAATACAACCTAAGTTTCGACTAACAGGATACTTCGCGCATGACTGTACGGAAATTTGAAGGAAGCCGGGAGGTCAATTCAAACTTACAATTTTACATCAAAATAAAGTAATTTTTTTATCATTCACTCGTGCATCTCGCCCGCGCCAATGCAGTTACGGATAAGTACGAGTGAAATGCACGCGCGATTGTAACTAAATGATATATTTTGATATTAAAAATGTACGTACGAATTGGCTTCCGGGCTTGTGCACTGAATCGCAACAAATATGGATACGATTCTACACGAGTTTTGTTGCAACTAGGAAACCCTGCTCCAAATATATCGATTTTATAACAAAAACGAGGGTTGCAGGGGTTAATGCCCCTGCACAGATCACTGCTCGTGGCTAGATAGTGCACTTGCGCTCATTGCTTAAATAATTAATTTACCTACATATCCTCTTATTTACCTATTTAAACAAATACGTTATACAAATCTTCCATTTATATGAATTTTTAGCCATAGAACTACTACATTTGGAAAACAGTCCCACCTAAACGAAGACATTCGAGTTAATTTTAGAGCTTTTGGATTATAGATATAGATGGGTGGTTTTACGGAACTGAATCAATTGTTCTTAAATATTATTAAAGAAGAAAAGGTAAATTACTTAAAAACCACTCACTTTCACTCTGGAGTTGGAGGCGTACATAGGCTACGGAGACTGCTTACCATCACGCGGGCCGTATGCTTGTTCGCCACCGACGTAGTATAAAAAACTATTTACTAATTTCACTATTGAAGATTTGTATATTACTTATTTTTTAGATGGACTTACTTTTAAATTGGTGATTTATAAATACGTCGTAGATTTAAGTCAAAGATTACAGATATATTTTCATTCAAACAAAATATTTCAGTCTAATTCGTCGCCGTAATAGATAATCTGGTAAAATACATCGTTTAACTTCAGGTCCCGATTATTTGTTACTGTTATAACGATCATAAATATATATAAGTAGGTTGTAAATTACGGTTTATTTAAAGAGTTTAACGAGGTGGATCTCGCGTTGCCCTGACAACAATGGATCTAGTGTGTGGTAATCTGCATGCTCCTGTCACTGCAGATCCCCGCCGCGTGGGGCTGGTTCGCTAATGGAGTAGCGCGCTAAAATATGAGGCCATTCTTCTCTGCGAGTCGGAAGGACCCCGAACGCAGACATTATTTCCAAAATGTATATTATAAGAATATATAGCTATTGCGATTCTAGGGTATAAACTTCTCAATTAATAAGCTTCTGATTTGTCATAAAATATAATTTTCAATTGAATTGATTTCTTCCAAAATTTCGATTCAATCAAACGTTTAATATTAATCAATTTCGTGTTTAGTAGTGCACGGCAGCGACACTAAATCTCATATCGGCAATTAAAAACAGCCCTGCGTGCAAAAAGTGTTTATGGCATGGCACCCAAATTGTATAATGAATTACCCAATTCAATAAGAAAATCTGAAATGCCTGTATTTAGGAAACATTTATTGGAATTTTTACTCTTTAATACGCCATACGCCGCATATTTATCAAATTTAGTATAATGTACGAGTAGTATACATAAGATTACATTTATTTATGAATAAGGTTTGCATGCTCATTAGCTGGCTGAATACACTGTCATTTGAAATGTATTTGACAACATCCACTTGACTGTATTCTATCAAATAAATGATTTGATATTTGATACGTTTACGGAGTGATGTAATTTGACGTTACTATGGCAACAAGCGCTGCTCATATTATAAACGTAGTAACCAATAACCTACGGAAGGTGGAGGTAAGGAAATAAATCTTCATGTACCCAAAAGTGTCATCAAAAAACCATAAATAGGTGGCGCTACAATACCTAGAATACTTGAACAAAAAATCAAATCATAGACAGCGCACTTCTCTCCGTCAATAACGCCTAGGTTCGTAGCTACTCTAGCGCTACTCTGGAGAGATTTGGAACTATTATTTATAGCTGACAGCTGGACACTTTTGCAACAGTTCTACCATAAGAGATGTCACTCCTCTTAATTCCACACTCCATACAATAACCTATAGACTATAACCACAGACTGTACAGCGATGTCTTTCCAAGAGACGGGCCGTACGCTAGCCTAGCATCGAATACGACTAAAGGACCAGTTTTTTACTTATTCTCAAATTTCCTTTTTCATCAGATTTTGATCAAATTTGGTGGATAGTTATTGTATTTTGTACATAATAAGTGCACTTTCACCGTATGATTTACAAAACCTTCCTCCGAGTTCCGAAATAAATGGTATTTCCATAACATATCGGAAATTTATATACATTTTTTTTTAATTCCAGGATTTTATACCTATTCATTCTGTCCAGAATAAGGCCATTGAATACCTCTTGAAACTTACGATATTTTAATAAAATCTACCGAAATATAAAAATATATATATATATATATAAAATGTCTAAAAACCAATATAAAAACAAGATGAAGTTGATTAGGCCATTGCGATTAGACGACCGGTTTGGCCTAGTTGGTAGTGACCCTGCCTACGAAGCTGATGGTCCCGGGTTCAAATCCTGGTAAGGGCATTTATTCGTGTGATGAGCATGGATATTTGTTCCTGAGTCATGGGTGTGTTCTATGTATTTAAGAATTTATAAATATTTATATATTATATATATCGTTGTCTAAGTACCCTCAACACAAGCCTTATTGAGCTTACTGTGGGACTTAGTCAATTTGTGTGATAATATCCAATAATATTTATTTATTTTATTTATTTATTTATTGCTTGCAAAATCTAGTGTGACGTTATCTAAGTGCTGTCACTGCAAATAGTGCAAATTGCCCGAAGACAAGCATTTGAGCTGCGCCGGCGTTTACATTTCTGAAATATGTCATTGATTTGAAATTTATACATTCAATAATATATTAAAGCCCGACCAGATTTATTATGATCATTGTCAAGAGGGCGCTTTTTTTCTCATGTATAGGATTACAGTTCAGTTTAGTACCTATGAAAATTTTTGTTCCAATGCAATCCCGCAATATGGCGCAAGATCATATATTATTGGTCAAGCTAGTAAGATTTATACTTTGCTTAACGCATATCTAACCAGTAACGGCATAACGGTATCGAATTAATAACAGATTTTATAAAACTGAATGCCTCTTCTGGTTCGTTAATGGAGTACCGCGCTAAATTATGAGGCCATTCTTCTTTGCGAGTCGGAAGGCCCCATCCCCAAACCTAGAAATAATTTTCAAAGTTAAATCTATTGTGGCGTCTTGTGTTGTTAACGCCTCTTGCCTTGGTATTTATTAATAGGACATATGCGAAATAAAAGATTCAGCAGATAAACCCTACCTATACCACATATGCAGAGTCAACCAATTTGATTCCTAGGCCACTATAGAACCATGCCATAATGACTTCTACGACAGTGCTTATTGAGTGATGGGTGTCAAGTATCTAGTAGTTAAAGCGACAAGGTTCTATAGTGGCCTAGGATTCTAATTGGTTGACTGTACAGTGAACTTTCATTGATAAAATCGCCATGCATTTTTACGGCTGATATATTTTTACACCGTGCGCTCGAGTAACCCGCCAGATTTTCACTGAAACTTCCTGAGGTCATAAGGATAAAAAAAATGACAAAACTTTTGGTCTAATTCGAAAGAAAACAAATTTTTTTGGAGTTTAGGTACAGTCACATCTGAAAATATCGATACGAAAAATGTGCCAAAAATATGTATACACTACCTTAATATATGGGCAATAAAGTCGTGTATACATATTTTTAGACGTGATCGTATGTGTTTTCTGCACACGACACGCTATTTATTTTTACATCTTGGCAAAAAAAACATTTCGCCATTTAAAGTTTTTTCTTGAAAATGTTTTGTCAGTAAGCAGTGGCAGAGTTGCAGCCAAAAAGGCATTTTTCATGGAGTTATAATTACAGAAACAAGTTTTCACAGGAATTGTCATCATCTCTAAAAAAAACCGATTCCAAGAAACTTTGCGTGACATTTTAGTCTATAAATGCGGTCAATATCAAGACTACACCTTTAACCATTTCGACGCCATGTCAATGAAGTAATAAAGTGTCATCAACGCCACGTCAAAAATTGCACAACCAAACCACGACTTGATATGCAGTCGTGGCGTGTGGGGCACGAAATGTACTGACTTTATATCAAGTCAGTGACGGCAGAAAGGTTAAAATCTGTCGGGTTACTCCAGCCCACGGTGTGTGATATTATACTATGTGGCCGTTAAGTTAATAAGCTAGTTCGCTATTTTATTTTCTCATGTTCCACATAGAAATGAAGCTGTTCAAATACCGTACCGGATACATATTGCCTCAGTCCGCAAGCCGGCGGTTCCCAGGCTAAAAGCAAACTTGATAAGGGCGGAAGTGGAGGGCAATGTGCGATAACACCTCAGTCACCTGTATTTTTATTTTTACTACGAGTTTACCGTGACCGGGTCGAAACTGGCGAAAGCTTACTCGTCACATCTCGTTTGTATGAGCAAGATGCATTTTTTGAGAACGTATGCTGTTGATTAGCGAATAGGATCGCCCAAAATTTACATATAGTAAAGGTGCTGGGTGTAAGGTAAAGGCACCTATTACCGTGGTAGTTAAGGAACTTTTCAAAAGAGATCCAAAAATTAAGGGTATCAATGCTGTCTAACAGCCAGGAATATTTTTTTTTCATCCGAGCATTTAATGAACTTTGCGTTTCACACGTTTTTGGATTCATTTTGGGTTATTATATGTATTAAAATATTTTTTGAAGCCAAAATGACCAAATCTTCTATTACCGTGGCAAGGGACAGGCTGTGATTCTATTATCGCGAATTGAGCTTTCATTACCGAGGGTACAATTGGCATGATTTTTCTGCACTCGTTAATAGAAACCAAACTCAAAATTCGAAACCCAATACCGAGGGTTAAAACAATGATAACGACGTGGGTTCTGTATATTATTTTTGTGTCATTAAGTTTAATAATGACACAAAAATAAAAAATAAAACTATAGGAGTATGTTTAAAAATAAGAGATATATTCGAAGAGATTATAATTACACTTTGGCACAATCAAATACTATTAAATAGTTAGCTTACCAAGTACCCACGAGTACCTGTATAACAAGTTATAAGTTGGATGTTTTACATGTAAAACAACAAAAATTATTGTTAGTAAAGTTTTACTAAGGACGTATATGACAAATAGGCCTGCCTGTTATTAAATAAAGTAATTTTTAAATGCTATAAAGATTGATAAGAATTTGTCTTACTGACATAATTAGCTGCACAAAAAAAAAAACAAGTAAGTAACATTTTCTCATAAGGCACAGCGTAAATTATAGTCGAAATTTTATAAGCTGAGTGAAAGTTTACCACAGTGAAATGGTAAACGACTACCTTATACAATTTCGCCTATATATAAAAACATGAATTTTTTTAATTCTAATATTTTTGATAAGGTAATTAAGTTAAATAAAGTCTCTCACATATTATGTGTTATAATTTACCCGTTTATAATTAACAAATCACAGTACTTTTCTTATTGCTGATTCTTATAGCTAAAAAAATCATGTCTGAGATTTTGGACTACTGTATAAATAAAATTATATAAAAAAAAGACCGATTCTCTCTCTTATAATAATTAAAAAATCGTCAAATTGCGTTAAAAAAAATTAAGAATGTTATTATCCAGAGAGGGAAATGAGGACTACGATTGTATGAAAAGGTGAATTCGCACTGGTTCTCCACTTTCTTCTTAACGAAAAATAGTATGAGCAACACTAACTGGCACGGATGCGTGCGATGAATTTTATACCTACAATAGCATCCGTGCGCCCGCTCCGTGCACCCGCGCCAGCTAACGGACGCCTTTAAACAATGTATGGCGGTCGGCTTGTGTTTTGAGACCTTCGGATAACAGTGCTCGGCAATCTTCGTGTTTCTATGAACGGGTTACTAAATTATTAATACTTTGGTTTTGCTGTACCGAGTTTGTGCGGGTCGGTAATGGAAAACGCCCTACGTTCTAGCTCCGAGCTTAAATTTGGAGCTCGTATACGAGTATACGTAGAAGCGGCTTGCCGGGGCCGAGCAAGCGGTAAAATGACGTGGAACTGAAATATTGAATATGTAGCTCATAAATAGATAACCACTACTTGTGATGGAGTTTTATGGATTTATACCAAAATTTGAAATGTTTATTTCTCGAACGCCGGGTTTTCAATTTTTTAAAGGCGATTATGATACTTGTAATCTACCTTCCTTGTCAGAGTAATAACTGAATCAGAAAACAGAAGAATTTAAATCTGATAATGATAACTGAAGTCTAAATTTTATCAAGGAAATCTGTACTTGCGGTACCCTAAATGCGATATTTCAATACAATACCAAATAGTCACTCGGTAATAGATAACTCTTTAAGAGCCTATTACCGACCCATTCGATATTTCTCTGGGTCGGTAATAGATTTCTATACATTCTATTACCGAGGGTAATTTGGAGTTTAATTAAACCTAATTCCGACCCATAAAAAGAATAAAACACAGATGGTTTTTCAAATCAAATCAAACAAGTATATTACAAGCTTCTTGTAAAGACAAAATCACATAACTGGCAAGTAAATTTTAGGTTTTAACTCAAAATAAAAAAAAGTTGACAGATTAAGGGTTCCCATAGAAACAAGGAAATCGGTGCTGAAGTTTTTGTTAAAAATTAAGGGTTAGTTGAATACTTTCCATACCACGGAAATAGCTCTTTAATAGCGTGAATAGATCAAGATTGGAATAAATAAAAGAAATTATAAAATTGATAATTTGTACCAAAACTAAAGAGTAAATAACAAAACTACCACTTTTTCTATTACCGTGGCACGGAATTACTTACTACAGAAGTAATTGGCGCCTATCACCGCTGTATTTTATTTTCAATTTTAAACGTATTTCCCGGTCAAAAACTAAGTTAAAAGTAATTTAAAATCGTGTAGAAAACAATACACAACCTCTTAAAAGGCATTGCACTAGTTTATTTGCCATAACTATTACGTAAAACACTAAGTAAGATTGGAGTGCACTTACCTGTGGTGTCACGCGTCTGTATGGAACAACCGGTTCCTGCGCCGCCGTCGCACAAACTGACGAATTGCGAGTTTTTTGTTACACTCACACAAATGCACACTAATGGGCACGATAGACCAATGAATGAGCTTGTTTTGTGTATGCTTTATTTCTTAGGGAATAGATCTGTTTGCTTGCAAAATGCGTATTTCTAAACACCGCGGTGTTAGACGTCGATTTTGATACCCGCGTTAATAGCCGCCGTTACCTTACGCACCGCGAGTTGCGACATGGGCAATTCACACGCTGATTTAACAATGTGTGACAATTGCAATACATGCATGCATGTACAGCTGCAAAATTAAGAAAATCACCATGCAATTTTACGGATGAAAGTATGTAGTACATCAATTAAATTTAGGACCTAAATAGGTATGTATTGCCCTAGTCTGTGATCCGGTTCTCAAGCTAATAGCACCTAGATAAGGGCGGAAGGGTAACGTGCGATAAGATCAGCTGGCGGCACGCACCACAAGGTGTGTCTTAGAATAGGTACAAACGTCAAAAGGTGCGTCCAAATACTCCAAATGCGCACTTTCACGCACACAAGGTATAAAGCCTTCACATTGCGAATTATTTTTAATTAAATTTCATGGGTAACTAGGCGCTTTGTAGTGATGAATTTAATTTTACAAATTTTGTGATTTCTTTATATTGACTTCTATTATCTGATGACCTTATTCATGGACACGCTACAAGCTATTTACGATCAAAACGTTATAAAATGTATTTAACTATTTTCAATAAAAATCTTTAAGCCTGTATTACCCATATTTGTAGGAACGGGATAAAGGATAAATTAACTAAAATTGAGGCTTTTAAAATTTTATGAATAAATAAGATCTGAGCCAAATGTTTGGTTGACCATTTCTTAAGAAGTTTCGAGTGATCAACTATTTTAAAAGCTTTGGTGATATCAAGAAATATGGAAATTGCAGGCGATTTCTTAATGATGGCATTTTTAAATATTTCATAAGTTTAAAACATGCAAACTCTGTATTGAGATCTTTTCGAAAACCATATTGATTGGGATGTAAGATATTGTTTGATGAAAAATCTAATTTAACGCAAACGTTTCTCTACTATTTTTGATCATTCATCTTAAAGATAACTTGAAACTTGTCTTCAAATCCCGCACATATACATCTATCTATACATAACCTAGCTATGAGACCCCTAGAATGTCCCCCAAATCGCACCACTACGGTAGGGTGCGGTACATGCCCTGCTGGGCTTTGACACCCATTTTTTGACTACCGAATTTAGGCTATGATGTGCATTAAGTAAGATTTATATATCATTATAATAACACCTATTATTTATTTATAAATTAAGAAGCCCAAAAGACTTACCATTAAAAAAAAACAGAAAGATGATACGTTTATAAATACCTTGACATAACGGAAATCGCTTACCTACCCATTTATCAAACAATAGGAACCTTTAATTACCTGAATTCATTCAATAAAACTTTCTTTTCCCACGTTTCCACGAATGGAATCCCCATATAGTAAAATATTTAATCAGCGGCCGCTTTACTGGTCCAAATAATCGTATTATGTGCAATTTTCATAGCAATTAAAGCAAGTAACGGGAAAGTTACACATTTTATTGGTCGTCCGGGGCCGGGTTTATGTTTCAAATGCAGGGAATACGGGTTACAGCAAAGTTTGGGATTGGAACGGGAGCCATCGGCAATCGATGGCTGGATAGGGCTCATCCCGGATTTGGATCATTTATTTTAGAAATTATAAATTCGTGTTTAATTTTTTTGTGTACATGAGATCTGTCAGCGTAGCGTTCCTGTTTGAAAAATACTATAAGTGTAGGTATGAATTTAGTAAACGTCAAACATTCACCACAATTTTCATATCTCAATGTGACAGCCGCCATGTCATGCCGGCACCCTGCACTGCGTTAAAATTTAAAATATGGCGTCGTTGCCGGAGGGGTTAAAAATTAATAAAATCGAAGCAGAAAGAAATCTGGTTCTGTATAAATTTGTAGGTAGGTAGTATATATTATAAAAAGTTTAAGAAAATCTACAAAGAGACTTGTTCACTCATACCATTATAATTACAAATGTATAGTTTTCAGATTTCCCTGTACTTGTAGTAAAAGACGATAATTCTAGGTGAACAAAATGTACCCTATAAACTTTGATTCCCTTGAGAGTGTCGAAATAAGTTATAAACAGCCGTATCTTTCTTTACGTCAACTTAGAAGTATGATTTTTTTAATAGCTTCACACCTCCACGCGTTTCCGCGATAAAAGGACAAGGATAGACAGACGGTCAACAAAGGGAATTTATAAGGGTTCCGTTTCTTCCTTTTGAGGTACGGAACCCTACAAATATATAGAGAGATTCCCTTAGTTTTGTCATCGTAACTGTGTAAAAGTTTTTTCAAAAGAAAAAGTTGTGACATAAGATATATATTTTCAAATAATACTCCTAGATATACAGTACATGCCTTTATAAGGAATCAATTAAATACAAATATTCCTTAATATTTTTTTAAGCTCTTTGCAGATTCTAAAATGACAACTCTATTGCGTAATCTAATCATCCTGCTTTTGTTGCAATCAACCAAAGTTGTATTGAAATGCCAGATTGGTTGGGACTATCGAGCTCTCATTTTAGAGTAACCTGTAGATATAAAAAAAGGTTTACTACTTTCTTCAGCATCGGTCAACCTTTAGGAGTACTTATAGACGTAACGCCAGGAAATTAGAAGGGGACATCAGTACCCCTAGTGTAAATTTTATCGACATCATAACGTGACGAACGCGTTTGCGTTAAGTCTCATTTTGTATAGGATTTTGAGTTTCCAAAACGTCCCACTTGGCGCGCTCTTTCTAAATCCAATACAAAATGAGACTAAACGCAAACGCGTACGTCACGTTTCAAAATCGAATTTATTTACACTAGGGGTATTGATATGGCGCGCCGCACGAAACTTGCGATGGAGGAAATGGCCATTACTGGAAATATACTTCTGTTTAAAATTTTGCTCGACAGATCCCTCGACAATATCACTAGCTATTTTATACTAAAATAATACTGCTATGGTACGCAGGGTATTGATATACAATCGAAAATAAATTAAAATTACACATGTTTTTGTTGTTTTTATAGGCTTTTATTTAACTTGCCCTGTTAGTATGTATGGGACAAATCTTGCAAGTTAAATTTGACCCACTTCCCGATTTCCAATGAAGCTGAAAATTTGCATACATATGTAAGTCGGGTGATAATGCAATATTATGTTACCATAAAGCTGATCTGATAAAGGAGACAGGAGGTAGCCATAGGAACTTTGTGATAAAACAACGCAAACTAATTGTGTTTTGGGTTTTTAGAATTGTCTTGATGAGTATTAGTAAGTTGCCTGTGGGAAAAAGTACAGTCAGCGATAAAAGCTTGTACGAAAAATGAAATTTATGCCAAAAACTTATTTCTATCTAGCCAATTTTAACCTTATAAGGTTTTGATTCAAGCCTGACCTTTCAAATATAATCTAATTTCCATATGATTTTTTTCATCGTATTTGCCTTTCAATAAAACGCGTAAAAACTTCATATTTAGAATTTTAGAGGGGGCCAACCCCTCATAATAACTACGAAAACCTATGGATTAGGGGAAGTTCCGGATTAAAGGGGGATCCAATGACAATCGATAGGGACCGAGCAGGGCTGCCGGGCCTGCCAGATATCGTCAGGTTTTTGTCGGCTTTGGATCATTTATCAGAAATGCAGTGTCAGGATTTGGAATAAATGAAATAAGGGATATAAGATAAGAAGATAAGGAAGAGGATAAGGAAGGACTTAGAGAGAGGCCTTTGTTAATTGACCGTGCCTTTTGATCATGAGTACGGCACGATTTTATTTCGTATTTTTGATATTAACCATTTTTTTGTGACTTTTGAAATAGGTGCATAAGTTATTGATCGAAGCATTAGCGAAGTTAAGACGAGGGCAATCTGCTTTGGTATGTCCGGATGGGGTGTGTAATACTTAATATAATTATAAAAAAAAAAACTATCATACATTTGTTATAATGCCATTTGATTTGATAATATTATATGTTATAATGTAATTTTTATTATACGTTTATATTGTGATTTCATCTAAACTGTCATTGATATAATGCCTTTGGTAATATAATTTTTAAGTAGTATATAGACATCATTGATAATTTTATCAAGTATAAATACATATGCTGTATAACATATTTTGTCACATTTAATTTAATGATAACGTAAAGTTTTACATAATTTTTATAACAAGTAGTACGCAAGCCGTATAACTAAGTACCAGCCTAACCTATGTTTTCAAGGTTTTTTATTTTGCGGGGGCTGCAGTTCAAACCTAACCTAAACCACATTTTTGCGAGGTATTTTATTCTAGGAGGGGGGAGGGGGTCCGAGTTCTAATCCAACCTAACCCTCCATTTTCTAGGTAGTTGGGTCCAAATTCATTTCGTTGTCTTGTTTCTGAACACTCAGTCACGCTTATATCTATGTCTTCTATCAAATAAATAAAATTTTTGAGTCCTATTGTATGTCTTTCTAGCTATAGATTATAATTTACATAACAATTATAAAAACTAAATTTCATCCCATACAAAAAGCTGCATTCAGTCACTTTTTTTCAGGACAAACAAGACAACGAAAAGAATTTTAACCCAGTTATTCGTTTGTGCGGAGTCGCAGTTCCAACCTAACCTAACCCATTTATGTCATGCACATAATTATGTGATGTCACTTGTTAGAACAAATAATATGCTTTAGGGTATGTAATAATTATGGCAATGTACGAGTATATTAGACGAAGTGTGAATATACCTTATGACCATTATATCAGTAATAACATTATGTTTGCCGTTAATTAGGTATTACGGTAGAATGCTATTTATTACGTTATTCAAAATAACGATATATCAAACTATAATATGTGAAAAGTAATTATAAAAAATGTAGTGCACCCGTCCGGATGTTCTCCTCTACAAGTCGCAATTCTCAACCGGTTCTCGTGAAATTTTGTGAGCAGCTTCAGTAGTTAAATTTAATTTTTCAGTCGTTTCTTTTTGGAAAATATCTAAATGAAGATTGGCATAAAGAACTTAAGTGCCATTAACGTCTAAGGAGTTGCGAGTACACTGTGTTAATGACTCAAAGAAGTAAGTGTTTTTAGTATTTACCTTTTTCAAGTTTAGAATCTTAACGCGAGTTCTACAGCTTGTAGAGCCACTAGTATTCTTAGTTTTCATTTTATTTCTATGACTGTTTTTGGTAGTAAATATAATTGTAACAGTGTTGTTACATGGATAACGCATAGCCTAACCACTTGAGGAAAGCACTCTTCCTTATTGAAATTTGAGACATACACTTAAAACTTTTTAATTTTGAGAAGCTCTTCAAGATAAAATTTTACAATTTAAACCCTAAAGGGGTTAAAATAGGATTGACAGTTTGTAACGACTTCTACGTGCCTGCAATTTCCGGCCAAGTTTGATAAGTAGAGTTACACAAGTTAATAAATATTACGTATGAACAATGTTTACTTGTTAAAAAAATTACCACTATCTAAATTTAAAAAAAACACTGACTGCACTATTAATTGAAAAACGTTATTATAAAATAAGTGATTGTTTAGATGAAAATTAAATGTTTAAATTTTATTTCTTAAGTATAATTATGTTCCATTTTTTGTGACTATGTTTTAAATGATTATGTAATATTTAATTTACAAATTGTAAATTTTAATATGATGCATGTTTTATATTTAAGTATAGTTAGTATTTGTACGCCACTTTTGGCAGAGCATGGTGAGACTACGAAACCTATGTAACATCGATCATTGTACCTGTGTTTTCACAAATAAATAATCTCTCCCTCTCTCTATGGTGACTCAGATTACGGGCCCATTTCCATATTCACATTTGTGCACTCGACGGCTGCTCCACCCTGTATCGTCCGCGCCTCGCGCGGCTTATGTTAAACAAAATGTATTGAACGGATTTGTTTCACTTGCCTTACATACAGTTCACGAAGGCTGAGAGAGCCGTTTTAGCTGAGCATTTTCTTTGACGGATTTCTGATATAGCCTCTAGCGTACAAATTACCTCTAATAAAATTTAAATTGTTATTAGAACAAATTTAAGTTTACTGTTTTGTTTCGTTTGATTAAAAAACGGAACGGGTTTAAACCCGAGGAAGTACAAACTTAAGAGGGAAGAATAACTTTATGATCCTAGTGAAATCTATACTTTTCCTATAAAATTCCATTTCAGGAGAAAATGTGTTCCACCAACTAAATCTTAACAAATCACTTTGATTTTTATGTCGATCGCTTCAACATAATATATTCTAGTTCTAGGTTAATAGGTTTCGCTTTAAAAAATAAAAATGTTGTATTGCAAAATTGTAAAAAAGGAAGTTTTTCATTGTGTCCATAACATACTAAAATATTATGGAGAATGGAAAATATTATGAAGTGGAAAAACGTTTTCTCTTTTTGTATGGTGGTGCGATCACGCGGTGTACTTCCCTCTTAAGATAGTATTTATCAATCCCACGCAGACAAAATCGCGGGCAAAAGCTAGTCCACAATAATAATGGCATTAGTTCTCAATCAAGCTTCATTTTTTTTTATATTATAGGACATTATTACACAAATTGACTAAGTCCCACAGTAAGCTCAATAAGGCTTGTGTTGAGGGTACTTAGACAACGATATATATAATAGGTATATAAATATTTATAAATACTTAAATACATAGAAAACGCCCATGACTCAGGAACAAATATCCATGCTCATCACACGAATAAATGCCCTTACCAGGATTTGAACCCGGGACCATCAGCTTCGTAGGCAGGGTCACTACCCACTAGGCCAAACCGGTCATCATTATAAATGTGTATGTGCTTTCTCTCACCAGTTTACACTAGGGTAGCGAATTGAAAGTGCTGTTGCAAATTAAACGGAGAAGTGCGAAGTTTTAAATTAAATCACGGGCATGGACAGATAAAAAATTGCATGGATATTTGCCCAGACATTCAAGTATTATGTTGTACGTTTGCTTAAGCGTGAATTAAATTCATTAGTGCTCTTCATGCAGATCTTCTTTATAAAAAAGGATTAAACTCCTCTAGTTCAAACTAGTTAGTTTCCACGAGGGTAGCGAATGGGGAGTACTGTTGCGAATTAAACAGAGAAGTGCGAGTATCATGCAGGCTTAGGCAAGTATTTACTGGTGAAACTGATCGTCTAGCCAGTAAGCTGCTTAATGCGTCCCTTCTAGTCGCGTTTAACAATTATAAATGGAGAGTACAATAGAAGGAAAAATGTTAAATATTGAAAGGATACATAAAGTAAAAAATATATTATTTCAAGTTTTTTTTTGCGAAATACCAATGTTTTTGGATTATGTACTGTAGCTGATAGGAATAAAAAAATACAGGTATGGGCAGACAACATTGCATGGATATTTGTCCAAACATTGAACAATATTTTTTTTAGTTAAATATTTTGAATACTCAGGAAGCCTAACACCCACCTATTCAAAGTGGCCCTGACCTGGAAGATGCCGGGAAAACGGAAACATGGTCGCCCTAAATCTACTTGGCGCCGTTCCGTGGAGCAAGAGTTGGGTGTATTGTGGATGGGGTGGGAGGAGGTTACCCAAGCTGCTCAGGACCGGAGTCAGTGGAAGAAAATGGTTCGAGCCCTACACCCCAGCAGGGGGTAACAAAATGAAAACAACAAGAAGAAGAAATATTTTGAAATACTGAAGCGTAAATTGATTCGTGTCCGAATGTTATTTACGAACTCTTTTTGCAATTTGGACATCTTATATACCTAAAGTTGTAATCAAAATATATACACAATAGAAAATAAGCTCCTCTAGCTTCCACGAGAAAACAAAAGGTTTAGAGGCAAGTATTTACTGGCCAAACTGATCGGCAAACCAGTAAGCCGCTTATCGCATCCCTTCAAGTCCCGGTTAAACAATTATAAATGGACCATAAAATAAAATGTGGCGACAAGAAAATACTTAAGTTTAAGTATCAATGTAAACATACGTTACTCTTATAATAT
Source organism: Cydia pomonella (assembly GCF_033807575.1). Taxonomy (NCBI): domain Eukaryota; kingdom Metazoa; phylum Arthropoda; class Insecta; order Lepidoptera; family Tortricidae; genus Cydia; species Cydia pomonella. The sequence continues at coordinate 32,767,509 of NC_084704.1, forward strand.
CCCCGAGCCGAAGTTAGGAATAGACGAACTAAATAAAATCGAATCACATTTTTTACCTTCTTTTTTTTTGTATCAATTACGTTTTACGAGATTCATAAATTTGATAGCGCGTAAAAAACATAAACTTTACATTTGCCGCATGAAAAGAGTATAAAACAAACTATTACACTTTCATTGTTAAAGTAATATAATAAAACAAAAAAATAGTTCTCACCAGTTTACGTAAGGGTAGCGTACTGTTGCGAATTAAACGCAGAAGTGCGAGTATCATGCAGGCTTAGGCAAGTATTTACTGGCGAAACTGATCGGCTAACCAGTAAGCCGCTTATCGCGTCCCTTCTAGTCGCGTAACATAGTGTGTGGCCACAGTGTGTTTTCTTGACGCCAAGGTGCGGCTGAGGCGTCAAGAAAATAAAAGGTATCTGAAAATGTATGAAATATTTAAAAGGGTATCTTATATTAAATTTAATAGCTACAATATTTATGTTGCCGTAAAGACTCCCGTTTTTCGTGAAGCAAAGTGCCTTGGCGAAAACTAGTTTGCGCTAAACGATACACAAATTACTACGAAATAACTCTTAACAAATTTTAAGAAGAACTTAAGTTAAAATATAAAATACAGAAAATGGATTTATGTAGCTATACGATATAAAAGATTGCGGGTCACTTCTGGATGAGATTAGCTCAGGACCGGGACAAGTGGCGTACTGGAAGAGAGGCCTATGATCAACAGTGGGCGATAAAGGGCTGATATGAATGATGATACGAAATCAGAATGTTTTCAGTTTTACTACAGGCAACATTTAAAAATATATTGGTTCAAGATAAATAACGCGAATTACTAAAGTGGGATATTACCCACAGTAATATAAGTATAATGTTTGAAACAGCGGGTGACATAAATAAAAGCTGCACATAAATATTTGAAATAATACTTAATTTTAAATAGCTCCTCGCGCATTACGGCTCCGGGTCCAGGTAAATTGTCCTTAAGGGAACGTCTGGACGTACGGCAATATTTGCATTTCACGGTGCTGACCGGAATATGGCCTCACGACAACCAGTGTATAGTCTATCCGTATTTCTAAGATCAAGTACGCCATAGTAAATGTATGGCGAACTTGATTTCAAGTATGATTTCTGAATACATACTTAAAATACTCTGATGCAGCGACCTCGTCAGTATAAAAATGTGGTAATTAAAAAAAAATAGGCGCGAAGAACTGCCTTCACATAGAAAATACCAGAGGACCGGAGTCAGTGGAAGTGGTGGAGGTAACAGGATAAAAAGAAGAAAAGAAGACTTTTTAAACTGGTTTAAAGCGAAACATTTCCATCTTCACCATTTAGATGATTGGCAGTTCTCAACTGTGCGTTTCTCCAGAAACCTACTGTCTCGCTCAACTAAACTGGAATGAACTGCCGCCTGCAGTATTTCCTGACTAATAAGATCTACAAACCTTCAAGTGCGTACTCCCATCTTGAAATTCAGCAATGCATTTACAATCCCTCTGGTTTTGCGGGTGACCATGGGTGACGGTGATCGCTTACCATCAGGCTATTCGTATGCAATTTTTTTTAAATACTACGTCGGTGGCAAACAAGCATACGACCCACCTGATGGTAAGCAATCTCCGTAGCCGGACGCCTGCAACTCCAGAGGCCGGAGAGTGCGGAGTGTTAGGCGCGTTGCCGACCCTAACACTCCGCACTCTCGTTGAGCTCTGGCAACCTTGCTCACTGGCAGGAACACAACACTATGAGTAGGGTCTAGTGTTATTTGGCTGCTGTTTTCTGTAAGGTACTTCCCCAGTTGGGCTCTGCTCTAGATCTGGAATGACATCCGCTGTGCTGTGCCCTACCACACAACGCGAGATGAAATTCACAGTGCCCATATCTCTCTTTTGGACGTAGTTCAAGGACATACCCGGGTCATTTGGCTCCTATATCTATATGAATCGTACAATGGGACGTTTTTTTTTTTTTTTTGCCTTACCTGTAGCATGGTAGCCAAGACAAACGTACCAAAATTGAGCCTAATCAATCGTCAGGATGGTTCTAAATTTATCTTTCCGTATTTTATCAACACAAGTATAGTTAAGGCTAGTCAAGGTATTAAATATCGACACGGACAAAGTGCCAAAAATATGTAAACATTACTTGAATGCATAGGCAATAAGTTCGTGTATACATATTTGTGGCACTTTATCCGTGTTGGTATTTAATACCTTCACTGTACGTAGTATTAAAAAAATACAAATAAAATAAAACCTTCCAATAAATTCGTTTCAGTTATTAATTCGTTTAACAACGATAAATTCATTTAACAACATCACGAAATAAAGCCACAGCCAAACGAATATCAAAAAAGAATTAAGCACTTTATCAGAAAGCATTTTATAAAAAAATCCTTTCTTGAACAATTAAATAAAATTTGATCGGAATATTGTTTTTTTTTTTTTTATAATTGGAAAACGTAGGGTTGAAATCCTTAGAGTTTTCTAGGTCACAAGGCTAAGTATGAGTAGGAACGTCAAACGATACAAGAGTCTGATGGAGGCCTGACATACTCTAGCTCTTTGATCTGCTCGGGTAAGAGGGTGAATATTACACAATAGGCGAGTCTTCAGCTCGGCGTCGATTGTCTTCCCTTACATCATAACATTTAATATAGATGATATGTATATATTAAAATCATGCTTTATAATATAAATCAAGAGATCTTACAATCTGGCTTTGGTGTCATAAATAAGTGATAAAAACTTTATACTTACCTAATTACAATGATGTGTATTCGGTTTTTCGGCAATGTTTAAAGAGTGGTTGCTTTACCTAGTAAATAAAAAGTTTTTAAACTGCTTTGGTAACCCTAAATGTTAGAAATAAATAAACTTTATCGGACATTATCACGCAAATTGACAAAGTCCCACAGTAAGCTCAATAAGGCTTGTGTTGTAGGTACTTAGACAACGATATATATATTATATGAATATTAAAAAAAACTTAAATACATAGAAAACAGTCATGACTCAGGAACAAATATTCGTGCTTATCACACATAGGTACATGCCCTTACCAGGATTTGAACCCGGGACCATCGGCTTCATAGGCAGGGTCCCTACCTACTAGGCCAGACAAGTCGTATAATTAATTATGTTAACTGTAATAAGTAGGTACACACAGCTGTAAAAATTCATACCCACTTTATCAATGAATTTCATGAACTTTTACAACCTGATGTACATGACATAGTTACGAGTACAAAATAATATACAATAATGTTGGTATATATGCGTCGAAGGGAAGAAATTGACGGTTTCTAATAGTGTATTGAAAGCTCACGTGGTAAATTCAATATTAAACCTGGTTTTTCATATGCTGTTACGGCTGTTATGTTCAGTGGACAATACCTAGTTGAGAATGACTAGTTATTTTATTTATCTATACAAGTACCGTAACCTAGTATCTCATCGGAAGATCAGCGCTGGAAGTCGCCAGCGATATGCTGAGGTAAGGTCGTTTTGGCACTTTTTTCTTTACTTTCCTAGTTTGGCGTATTCACCCAAAATTAGTCATGACCTCCAACACAAGAGTACGACATTTTACCCAGTCCTGCGCGGATTCACGCCAGTTTTCTAGGGAAGTACCTCCGCCATACAGAAAACCGCAACCAAATAACCTTAGACCCTACTCATAGTGTTGTGTTCCTGCCGGTGAGTAAGGTTGCCAGAGTTACGTGTATCGCGTATGTAACTCCTCTGAAGTTACAGGCGTACATAGGCTAGGGAGACTGCTTACCATCAGGCGGGCCGTATGCTTGTTTGCCACCGACGTAGTATATACTAGTCCTAGCTCATAGTATATACTACGTTGGTGGCAAACAAGCATACGGCCCGCCTGATGGTAAGCAGTCTCCCTAGTCTATATATATATAAATTTCTTCTCTTTATATTTCTAATATTTGAAACGGAATCTCCGCCCTGTTAAGTCTATATTTCGTGTGGCATAGCTCCTAGCTCCCGGCCGCAACATTTACATAGGCAAGGGGCACGGCCACCCAAATGGCCGCGGTAAGCGACTAGTCAACATTCTATTGCCGATTAGGATTTACTATAAAGTGAAACTCCGGGGTTAACCTATGGCATGGCCTGAGTGAAATTAACATATGACCAAAGGGAATTCGTTATTTGAAAAGGCCTGCTTATACAACGCAGATTTTTGTCAGTTTCAACGCGTAAAAATCAATTGATAGTTTCAAATCTAAGTTTAATAAATGAACCATGCCAATTATGATTGATGAACAATTCTTTTAAAAAAAACTTTTCGCGAAATATGCGAGTTATAGGATTAGGGAGGGACTTATAAGGTGGAGATGGATCACTTGAAGATCGGAATATTTGTAATGTTTAATAAGCCAATGTAGATGGATGAATCAGGGTGCTTAGCCAACATGACAATCGTTAACGCTGCGTAACGTATCGTAGTCATCTCTCTCTATCACTCTTCCATATTCGTGCGATAGTGACAGTTGCGTTTTGATCGCTACGGAGCGTAAATGAATGACATGTTGGCTACGCACCCAACTTTTCTTAATAGTCGTTGACATAGTTACGGTCGCCTTGGTCACTCTTAAAACCCTTGGTTTTATTCTTATGACAAATTATAATACTATTGTCGCATTTCTCAAAGGGTATTAAACTAATATTATAAGTGTGTTGCCATGGTAACCCATACAACTTGACAGTTCGTGGACTAATATTATTAGTCTAATACCGTTCGAGAAATGGCCCCTGACAGGACAGAATAACAACAACAACAATAAAATTACCCACCCGAATACCAATTTCGTTACATAGATTATTCGCACTCGATCACAAGATTTGCAAGTCACTACCCCACAAAAAAACGGCCACCGAAATCTCTGCTAGTAAATGTACTCGTAAAATTGTCCTCACTATTAACTGACAATACTTAAGCCTTATTGCTAAGGCATAAAGTCCATCTATGATTTATTCTATGTTGCTTTTAGTTCGTATTGTACCCCGCATAGAAGATCGCTTAGCGTATGTTAATCGACTTTTCTTGGGTCAGTTGTTCGCTCGTAAGGAATGTTTCAGGGACATTTCACGAGTGTTTACGCCACTTGAGCTAATTTCACTTTGAATACACGTAGAAATGAAAGAAACCTTCATACACTCGATTAAATGAACATTTGGGTCAGTATGAACTTACGATAAAGTGACGTTATGAGTCGATTTCAGTTTGAAGTATACATTATCCATTTATAATGCTTCCCTGAGCATATTACGTTTTCTTTCAAAAACATTTCTCAGAAAATGTGAAGTGGACCTACCCTATTTGCGTCATTATTTACCACGAATTCTTACTCAGATTTGTGAATACTAACTCGTATTATACCTATTTACAGAAAACATTTCCTTATAAGTGATTTCTAATAATTTCGCCTACACTTGTCCGCACAAGTATGAGTTCGAGCGAGACGCCCGCGCGAATGCAGCTATACCCCATTTCATTTACCATGGCGGGATTCTATTTGAGACAGTCATTAGGCGGAAATAATACAATTAGTACACAAGATATCCGGCAAACTTTTTTTGCGGCGTCGTGTCTTAAGGGGCCTACTGATTAATAGTCCGCCGGACTATGGAAGGTAGAGGCAAGGAACAAAATCTCCATATACCAAAAAGTGTCCGTCAAAAAACCATAAATAGGTGGCGCTACAATACTTAGAATACTCGAGAAAAAAAATCTTATCATAGACAGCGCACTTCACTCCGTCAATAACGCCTAGGTTCTTAGCTGCTCTAGCGCTACTCTGGAGAGATTTGGAACTATTATTTATAGCTGACAGCTGGACACTTTTGCAACAATTCTGCCTAAGGAGTTTCTGTTCCTTGTCTCTACCTTCCATATGCCGGACGGTATCGGCCTGTCAGTTGTTCGGAACTGTCAACTTTTTGTTCTAACTGACAGGCCTATATCGTCCAGCAGACTGTTAAACATTGGGCCTCTTTACATGTAACTGTCCAGTCTTGATCCTTTTGTGTTATTATTTGACTACACGCTGGCTTTGAAGAGCAGAGCTTGTATAGCAATTGTTAAACAATAGATCAGCATAATGGTTCTCCTTGTGCAGTTTTAAGTGGAATCCCGCCATGGTAAATGAAATGGGGTATAATTTATATGATTTCGTACTTGTAATATCGGTTTGGTGTCAGATGAACGTTCGAATTGGCCTTTATTTCTTCTAAAGGTCACAAATCGGCATTCAACTTTTCCTCGCGTCCAATGTACATATTAATAAGTTCTAGCCTGTTGAACGGCTGAATCAATACTACGCCTCAGAATAGGCTGATTAAGTCCAACCTTAGCGTAAATAAGTGGTTTCCTTGTAGAAATGACACGGCACGCGACGCGCGGCGCGGCGCGGGTTAAACATTACTAAGTACCCCCATTAATATAATGTTAAATGTCTAATATTTAATGTGTGTTTTGTCTCTTTCTAATTAATATAAATGTTCAAATGGAATGGACAAGTTTCCTTCTATTGTACAAGCCTTTCGGCTTTGGGCTGCATATTTGGAGCTTGCTACACAACTTTTAATTTATTCGCAGATGCATGTTGGTAGATTTTGTAAATTGTATAAGTTTTTTTATACTACGTCGGTGACAAACAAGCATACGGCCCGCCTGATGGGAAGCAGTCTCCGTAGCCTATGTACGCTGAGGAGTTACATGCGCGTTGCCAACCCTGACACTCTGCACCCTCGTTGAGCTTTGGCAACCTTCCCTCTGATACACGCCTCTGTCTTATTGTCATCAAGTCAGGGTCAGATGATGAGTTTTTGTAGCAATCGAAGAAATTCTTTAAACATAGGCCCATCTATTAGTTATTCCAGTATTTAAGTTGGAACTGCTGATGAAGACTGCCATTATTTTAAAGTATTTTATTAAGCTTCTATTTTCGTTAAGTGTTATATTTTATATTGTCTCCTCGTTGTGTTGAGGAATTCTTTAACTTTTTTTCATGGGCGTTAAGACGCTTCGTACTGAGCTTTTATCTAAAGTTAAACTTTAAAAACTCGTGTAATCCAACTTCAGAAGCGGGGAAGAAAATTTTGTAAAAGCTTACAAAAACACCCGTAGGTAAGTTTAGGCCGGGCACGAGTAAGCATTTCTAATTTCTTCGACGAACAAAAGCAATTTCGTAGCAGTTGTTACCGCCTTTCGTGTAGATGTCTAATCTGGTAACTTACACATAAAACTAACTTTAACGTAGTTCCAGGCGGAATGGCCTTTTCGAAATACCTTATCTTACCTTACCTTATCTGAACTTATCATGAAACCAAACAAAGGAGACCGTAATTAGTTTTAGATTAACGCCCGTCAAAGTATTTATTATGGCGACGTGAAAACGGAACTTCTTTCGCTAGTCATTTGTTTAATTATCGTAATTTCATTCTACAATAGGTATACGACTCTTCATTTTCATGCTGTGAAATTGGGTCATTGTTGTTCTACAAGGTGTGCAGAAAATGATACGTTTCTGCACTAGAGCATTTTACATTCCAAGTATGTTTTATTATTTTTTTAGGATAAGCAATTAACATTTGGTTTTAAATGAATTTGTTGGACAATTTACATTCTGATATTTAACTCCCCATTCCATAAATAATGATATTTTTACCTCTATTCTTTATTCTAAGTATGCTTAAGAAGTTCTGTGTAAGTTTATATTTAGTAATGGTTTTTTTTAAATACATGTATATTTTACATTCCTCGTATTTGAAATGAAAAGTAGAGAGCTTAACTCAGGTGAAAGGCACAATTTCAGTCTCGGACTATTAACGCCCTCACTGCGCTCGAGCGTTAAACTACCTCAACCGAAATGGGTGCCTTTTATCCCTTGGTTAACATTCTACTATTTAAGGCAAGTTTGACTTACTATAATGCTTGAGAACAGAGACCCGCCCGGTATCCCCTTCGAGGGTTTATTTAGGGGTATTTTGTAAGGCTTTGCTTATCAACGCCGTTCGTAACTAAAACCCTTTTATTTGGCTTTTTAAGCGCTTCAAAATAGGGGTAAGCTGATACCCGTTCGATACCCGTTCCTCAAGCGCTAACCTCTTGAAGGGGTATCGGTTATAAATTATAACGCTTATTCCATTTTCAACTTTTTCTTCGTATTAATAGACTCAAATATTGCTTATTTATGTTTAAAGTGAAGGACTGGACGTCTAGCGCGTTGACAGCACAGATGTCATAATTTTTTGAATTAGGAAGGGGATACCCTTTCAAGCTAAGTCAAATGAACGGGTAAGCAAATCAAAGTGAAAGCCAATCGCTGGGGCTATTCAATAAACGACTTAGCCATTTAAAGGCTTTTTTCTGGACGGTTCCCTGCTTGAGAAATGTTACGCTTTCATCGATAAACTGTCGACTTGTGCCATTAAAATTTTGACTACCGAACTTTTGTAGGTTCTAACCTTGACCGTTGGAAAAATTGTCACTGAACTGAACTAAGTCGAAGAAATGAGCATGTATTAAGAGTAAATGCGGCGTAGTTTTATTCATACAGAAATGTTAATTTTGAGCGTCCATTTTCGACTGTTTTCGACTAGTATTGGACATAAATATCTAAATGTTGTTTCATATAGGTACATATAAGACACAAACAGATACTTATCGAGCTTGTTGTGTGAGTGAGTTTTAAGTCTCTCGGTACCTAGTGACCTTGCCTACGAAGCTTGAGGTCCTTGGTGGAAATGCCGTAAAGGACATTTGTTTGTGTATGTTTATATACGTTACTTAGGTAAAAATAAACTGTTCACGTAGATGTAGCCTGTCATTATGTTTACCAGCGTAGATTTTTTAGAAAGCCGAATGAGGAAATTTGAACTTTGACGAAGCAATTCATCACGCGGCACGCCAACCCGCGTGGATATTGTCGAGTAGGTGTGGGATGACATTCATCAATCACGTAAGTCGTGTTTGGGAAAAATGTTCAAAAATCAACCATACTAAATATTATAATGATTATATCCAGAACTAGATTCTGACCACCACTTCAATCCCCACGCAAGCCTATCAAAAGACCGGGATTTATAGGCCCGTGAAATCCAAAATGTAGATACATGATAAATAAAAACTACCTACCCTTTGTCCTTCCCCGGGCCTAAATCTGTCTACTTATCAAATTTCATTTAAATTGATTCAGCGGTTTAAGCGTGAAGAGGTTACAGATACACAGACAGACAGATTTACAATCGCATTTATAATATTTGCGTGCTGCTTGCGTGGAATTCTGTCTGTCTTATCCTTTCCCTGCCTTTAGGAAGATTACCAAAAATAACTTTAATTCTAATAGGCTTTCTAGTTTACGTCCTTAGCCTATTTTATGTACAACACTTCTGTGAGACCAAGTCGAAAATAGCACATGTTTCGCTCTTGGCTTTGGTTAGTTTGAGATTGGTTTTAATATAATCAATAAAAACCCTTTGTCCAGATGGACGTTTAAGCTTTCTAGGTACATAATAACTTTCAGTGAAACTGGTCAGAATTTTAAGCGTTAAGAGGTATTAACGCAGACAGAGTGCCAATATTAGTATTAATAAAAATACTATATAGACATTTAAGACAATATTAGGTAAGCAAAGATTATATCATCTGACAAATTTTCAATCGGGCTGCGATGACATTTTTTAAGGGTTAGTAACACGGCAAACCTGCATAGTGCAGCCACCGCGCGCACTGTCCAGTGGTAAAAAAACTAAGCCTTTCTGCGCGTCTCTCTGTTCTCATTATTTTTCTCTCTAAATGACAAATCTTGATCAAACTTTGATTGTATTTATTTAACGTTACTCGATACTCATGATTTATTTATGATAAAAGTGTATAATTCATATGTGGGCTGCCTTTAACGCAGGTAAAATTTGTATAATTGTTGTAGGTAGTAAGTATTAAGTTTCTGATTATGTTTAAGTAAACCTAACTAAAGCCTTATTACGTCACTGGTTTTTCTCACAAAATGAGGCTTGGAATAGGTTTCGAATGGAAATTCAAGCACGCACGATTGTTGCAGCCCTTACGTCTTCTTATATCTCGAGATGTACTTATTTACCCGACTTTTGTTGCTGAAGAATTTGAAGGTGCCTTGGTAAGCGCACTTCGTTGGACATACAAAGACATCCGAAGCAACATTCATTCAGTTCCAAGTTACCTCAAGAATCTACGGATCTACGGACGTCAAGGCTCACAACTCCAGGAGAGCCACGAGTGCATTGAGGACCCTGGATACTTTTTTTAATATCCGAGACAAACCTGACACCGAGACTGACCTGACACCTGCAACACCAGAGGGTTTGTAAGAGCATTGCCGGCCTTTACCATAAGGGCACGCTCTTTTCTTGAAAGTTTGAAGGTCGTATCCGTCCGGAAGTACCGCGCGCGACTGATCGATCACAGTTTAACGAGAAACTCACAGTTGAGGACTGCCAACTATCTAAGTGGTGAAGATGGAAATATTGTTGCGTAGAGCGGAAAGAGACTGCAAGGATATAGGTACAGATTAGCTGGGTTGAAAAATAAATACCGAATGCTGGTCCTGTCTCGCCATCAATGCGCATCCACGCTCAACCTCTTTAGTTATTCCGGTTTTTATCATTTGATTTAATCAAAATGTGACTTGTTTACTTAACACACTTTCAACACACAGTGGACAAAATTGTAAGTAAACCAAATAACTGTTGAAACTGTTTGTTTCCGTGTTCGCTGCCATTTGTGACCACAGATTAAACAGACAAGAATCTAAATCACCTTTTTATCAGAATTGCATTGCATTTTTATGTCTTTCCTCCTAACCTTAATTTCCTGCAGGATGTAGGAGTAATTATAAACTTAACGGCTAGCAAATAATAAAAATATCAATGGAAATGTTGTAGCACAGGCGCCGCTAGTACCCACGCAACTCTAATCAATGTTGAGAATCTCTAACGTCACGCAAGGCATTGTATTACCATCCCTTAGCAAGAAACTTATTGCTACTGACCAATATAACCGTGATTTCGATATCAATAGCAACTGTAGGTGGTTAGAGATATTTTTTTATGGTTTTGTAACTAGCGATTGCATGATTCGTGGTTGGTGCGCGATGTTAATAAAGTCCAAGGGCCATGCTACCGCCACTTCTTCAGGCCTCGCCAACGCTAGATCGATAACTTTACTTATGCATACCCACTGCCCTATTTATTGCCGTGGCATTGTTTCGATGACACCTGCCGGAACTACGTGAGTGCTGAGAATAGTAGTTATAATTAGGTAAGAAAATAATAATATAATGCTATAAAATCAAGCCTATTACCACCTACAATTTGGCTCCCATGGGGTTTTAAATCCAGGACTCGATTCTACTCGCTAAATAGACTGATACCTAGAAAACGGCGAAGAAAGCATTTTGAGAAAAAAAAAATCAGGTATATTTTTATTACAAGCTTTTATTTAACTTACCCTGTTAGTATGTATGGGACAAATCTTGGAAGTTAAATACCCACTTCCCGGTTTCCGATGAAGCTGAAAATTTGCATACATATTGACAATGTAATATTATGGTACCATCAAGCTGATCTTATGATGGAGACAGGAGGTAGCCATAGGAACTCTGTGATAAAACAACGCAACCTAATTGTGTTTGGGGTTTTTAGAAATGTCTCGATGAATATTAGTTGCGTGTGGAAAAAAAAGTACAGTCAGCGATAAAAGCTTGTACCTTACCAAAAATGAAATTTTTGCCAAAAACTTATGTAACAATAAGAATTGGAAAGCATGGATCGACGGAAAATAACTGGAAACTTCCGTTTTTCTTTCCAATATGGCTGATAGTGTACTGCTTCTGTCATGTGATAGACTATAGTTATTTGATTTATAAGGGGGGAAAGTTGTTGTTTAACCACTCGTGCCAATATTGACACATCAGCAAGCGAAAGATTCCAAAATTCGAAAAGTGGAATCGTGAGCGTTGCGAGGGTTTCAAAGTACACACAAGGCACATTTGAATCACACAATTATTCACCACACCAACGCCAGGAAAATTTTAATTATAAAATATCAAAGAAAATCAAACCTAATTCAATCTAAATATTTATTATTCAATATCATCATTTAAAAGTAAATTCAACAGCGAACATCATTAAAGCTAAATTGTCAATACGATAAAGTGCATTTTTCTCATTAGTTTTTGAACAATCAAGACGGACTTTACCAGTTGGTGTGGTAAACAATATTATAAAATCTTTCTACTGACAGTGAAGATTACAAAACGGTAAAGAATAACTCGTAGATAGATACGCACCAAAAACATATCTCGGAGCCCGATTCAGATTCAACAATTTGCTTAGTTTCAAACTAGTTTTGACACGACTTTGAAGACCACAAACACTGATTGGTACGCACCAAAAACATATCTCGGAGCCCAATTCAGATTCAACAATTTGCTTAGTTTCAAACTAGTTTTGACACGACTTTGAAGACCACAAACACTGATTGGTACGCACCAAAAACATATCTCGGAGCCCGATTCAGATTCAACAATTTGCTTAGTTTCAAACTAGTTTTAACACGACTTTGACCACAAACACTGATTGGTGAAAATGAAGTAAAAAGTCGTGCGTGAGATATTATGCGACAATCCCCAAGACAATCTTCAAGGTCGTGTCAGAACTAGTTCAAAACCATTACAAAATATTACATTAGAATCGAGCTCCGGCTCTTTGAAGTAGCATAGCATAACAGCGATGTCGCATTTAGTGTATAGATTACCTGTTTTCTTACCTCTATTTTCGCTTTTATTTCTGAAACCAACTGTTCTTTTGTTGATATACAATGGGTCCCTTTTTATATTTGGGTCAAACGAGGCAGGGTTTTTTCTGTACTTTGGGTAGTGTTAAACTAATTACACCAATCATCATCAAATAAAGGATTTCATACAATAAAAACAGACATAACTTGGGAAACTCCACTACGGCGCCGCCATTGCCGCGCTATAGTGATATGTCCATATCCAATATCGATTGTAGGCTGCACTCGAGAAAGCCTCATCATCGGTTATCAGTAGGTACTAATAATAACTGGACAGCGATAAGCTGTACTTAAATAAAACTGTATACATTTTACTAGTCTACATTGCGAAATTGTTAGATTGGCCTCCTAGTTCCATTCGTGTATATTCGGCATGATCTGAACATGATTGGAGCCCTAGATCGCTATTATTGCAGTTAGACTAGTTAAATGTAGTTTAAGAATATAGTTTAAGATAAAATATTAAAACCTAGTTTAAGTTAAAAATAATTGTATACCCGAGAAGGGTAAAACTGTTGATACTCATCAAAAAATGTACCTAAGTCATATTCTTGTACCTACACAGTTTGCACAATAAATATTTCTGATTTCTGATTTCTGTCAAAAAAATCGCAAGAGGCTAACCTACCAGGTTCCACGACAGAACAAAAATCATAAAACAAGCTTCTCACCCCAAAACAGGCCTACATGCCTGACCTAATTATAATAAACATGAAACAACTGTTAATATACACGCTTTCACAAGGCATACAAAAGAAAACATTTTCTCTTTATTTAGAGTCTAGCGAAAATAAAATTTCAAAAGTTGGCAGGCTCTAACGAGGAACAAGTAGTACAATAAAATCTAGCCTGCCGGAATCACGGAAGATAAATCTGTATAGTAAGTACGCGTACGTCGTAGCTATTCGCATGCAGGGAGTTTTACGGAGAGCAAAACGTCGTCGTCAATTTGGTACCAAGAAGCTTACATAAACGCTGGAGGTCGAAAGTGTAAAAAAAATTGGCACTGTAAATGACTGAACTTCGGCTCGTGTTTGTTACTCCCACTCCCATATCTTTCCCCGGGATCCATGCAGTACCATGCATCGTGGACATTAGTCATGGAATCTACACCATTCGATGACTAAGTATTAGATAGAATATATAGAATATTCATAAAATATTTTTTTTATTCCTGGAGTTTCTCCCATCATTTCGAGACACAAAACCTCTCCTAACTGTAATCAACTAGTGTCTCTTGGTACCATTATAGTGTCCCATAAACATCCTTGAACTTTCCTTTCATTCACCTTAATAGACCCTGCTTTAAAATGAACTTACAGTCCCTGGCTGATCAATTTCGACAATTATAAATTGACACTTAACTATATATTATGACACTAAGGCTACCAGTTAAACGGTAGTATGGTTGCCGTAATCCAAGGTCATGTCTTGCCTCAAATTATTATTCTACACTCCACTACACCTCCAGTATTTTACAAGCTTCTTGATTCGCTACAAAAGTTTCGTTTCGTTCGTAGGCCGATATCTACAGCGTCGGCCCGCTCTCGGCCAATCTGTTTACGTAACTACCCCCGTTATGTTCGAGAGGGTTCGCGTACTAGACGTTAAACATATTGCCTCATAAATCGCGAGAATCCCTGCTAGTAAACCGGTACCGGTGTCGATTTGACTACGTTTCCTTTACGATTCCATGATATTGAGCGATTGAGTTCAAGAGTGCTATCTTGTTCAGAGAAATGTCTTAAATTGACGTTTGAATTTATATTGCTATGCGTAAAGTATAAAAGCACAATACCATTCCGTTTTTGACAGCGCGATGTTTTTATTTTTGAATGAAAGCCATCGGTAAAGGCGTTCAAATCATTCGTCTCGTTCCTGTCGCACCTCTTGTCTTTCGCATAAGTTTATCTATATACCTCCGACATATCCTTGCGTTTCTTTTGACTAGATTTCCTTTTGCATAAATTGTATGAGTAGCTATCAAATAAATCTTTTTGTGACTTAAATTTTTACTATTTATCTCTACGTAGCTTTATTTGATAGTCAACTGTCTGCACAAACATGAAAACCCTGGAAATCCAAATTATGCTAAGCATCAGGGAGGCTGCATCTCGATTTAACATATCTCAATGCCTTCTCAATCATATTTTATTATTTACATTAACAAATACTCGGAGGTCGTAAGTGCATACGTCAAAACATATATTTTTAAACTGCTGTTAATTTTACTTATCCCTTATCTTTCGAAAATAATGTCTCGCTCTCTGTTTGTCTGTCTGTCTGTATTTTACACCTTCACGCTTAAACCGCTGAATCGATTTAGATGGAATCTGATAAGTTTGAGACCCGAGGAAGGACGTAGAATAGTTTTTTTAATCATCATTATTCCACGCAGATCACGTAGAGAGCTTTGGAGAGCTTTAATGTCATGTGGAACGCCTGCTGGAACCCGTTATGTACAACAATAGATACCCATGAACTGGTCTCAGCAGGCATTGGGACTATTGTTTAAAAAGTGAAGGGTATAACGGTCTATGGATTGAAGTTTGGGTGGACAATGAGACTGGGTTATTGCTAAGACGTCCGGACACCTGCCATAACCATGTTTTCATTAGTTGTCGAGGCAGGCGGTGACTCGCCGCCCAGTAGATGGGCCCCTGAAAATGCCGTCGTGAAGACTGTCGTCGACGACGACGAGCAACACCGGTGTGAGCGGCTCAGGGGTATCGAGAGGTGTACGCCGCTTTCTACCCAGAGGCTGGTAACAGACAATTATTATTATTATTCCACGCAGACAAAGTTACGCGCAAAAGCTAGTATTACATAATGCGTGGAGCGTGTTGGCAGAGGCCACTGATCCGAGAGCCTCGGCCCGTGTCCTGCGGCCTTCAACTTGAGCGATAATTTACTGGACAAATTTACTTGACCTTCGTTTTGACCCTTTTGAGTGTCTAAACCTTAATAGTGATCAAATAGTTCATTAAGGACGATCAACTTAGGTAGCTGAATTTAATCTGCACAAGGTTTTAGTTAGTTTTGACAGGAGGCGTATAGTTTGTGAATGGTTTTAATAGAACACTATTTTAACTGCTATACTTAGATTTTTATGAGTCCGTATCAAAATGATAGAAACAGATTAGAGAAACTATTCCGCAGTTCCGCACGCGAACTGAATCACTAAACTAACTAACTGAGTTGGAACAATGATCCAAAAAACGCAGGTTGGTCCAGAACTTTTTTTCGAACTTTAATTAAAATAGAAAAAGCGCTGGCAGCTTAACGGTCGGTTACTCCTGCTAGTGAGGAAGCGTTCTACTGAAAGTCTCGAGTACGTGACGCTTTTTTTTTCAAACTACGTCGGTGGCAAACAAGCATACGGCCCGCCTGATGGTAAGCAGTCTCCGTAGCCTATATACGCCTGCAACTTCATAGAAGTTACATGCGCGTTGCCGACCCTAAACCCGCCCACCCCTCGTTGAGCTCTGGCAACCTTACCCACCGGCAGGAACACAATACTATGAATAGGGTCTAGTGTTATTTGGCTGCTGTTTTCTGTAAGGTGGAGGTACTTCCCCAGTTGGGCTCTGCTCTAGATCTAGAATGACATCCACGGGCTGTGCCCTACCACACAAAGCGAGATGACATTCACAATGCCCATACCTCTCTTTTGGACGTAGTTTAAGGAAGACCCGGGTCCAATTTTAATACTTATGAGAAAGCTAGTATTTGGCGTGATAACATTTAATAGCATTCATTTAAATTAAACGGTATGTTCTGCAAGTTTTTGCAGTTTGTTAAGATATCGGTCATTCGCGTCCCTGCTCCGACAAAAATTGTCCTTTTGGTGGACTGCCCCTAAAAATGGGTTAACTTAGATGAAATTACGTGTCTACCTACGAAAAATAATTTCATACTCATAAGTTGCTTTTCGGCTTAAAAAACCGGCCAAGTGCGAGTTGGACTCGCGCACGAAGAGTTCCGTTTCTCGTTTGGAACATGTAGATAAATTATGTACCAAAGTAAATAGGTTCGTATTTGCTCTAAGAAGAGTGAGTCAAACTGTTTCCACACAAGCAGCACTAATAGCGTATAATGGATATGTTAACTCAATTTTAAGGTATGGCGTAGTAATCTGGGGGAACTGCACTGATAAGCATAATGTATTTATTGTTCAAAAGCGTTGCATTAGAGCCATATTTTCAGTTAATCCAATAGAGTCATGCCGTCCATATTTCATACAAAATAATATTCTTTCTTTCCCCTGTCTTTATATCTATGAAGTTTCTGTTTTTGTTCACAAATATATATATCTGTTCACAGAAAACATATCATTGGGTCCTCGTGTTGTTAGACCGAAATACAAACACAGGTTACCTAAACCATATGTTAACCTGTCACTTACTTCAAAAAACGCCTATATCATGTGCATCACAATCTACAACAAATTACCTGATCATTTTAAAGACATGGATCTAAAGCTGTTTAAGTCGAGCACAAAAAAGTGGCTTATAAAAGAATGTTTTTACTGTATAAATGATTATCTAAGTTTCTCATGAGTGTTACTAGTATGTAAGTTAATATGTTAACATAATTATATGTGTATACTGTAAATGTATGTACACCTGAAAAGGTAAAGTTTCGGTGTGACTAAATATTCAATTGTATATTCGACCTACAATGTAACCTGATTCTTACATACAATAAAAAACTTTGAACTTTGAACTTTGAACTTTGAACTTTGGTGTATGGAGCCCCCTTAAACATTTATTTTATTCTGTCGTTTAGCGTTTGTTGTTATAGCGGCAACAAAAATACGTCATCTGTGAAAATTTCAACTGTCTAACTATCACGGTTCATGAAATATAGCCTGGTGATAGACGGACAGATGGACGGACGGACAGCGGAGTCTTAGTTATAGGGTTCCGTTTTACCCTTTAGGTACGGAACCCTAAAAACCATCTTGAAGAAACTAACATAGAAATAAAAGGTGTGTGTGAAGTTAGCATATAAACACGTGTACAATCACTGGGTCTAGTGCCCAATAGTGGGGCGTATACTTGGTCATGGGCAGGGCCCGTACATTACATGCCGTTGACGTAAAAATGACGTAATTTCACATACAGGCAGTTTTTTATAACACTCCAAATTTTGATACCTACCATATAGACGCGTAAAAAAAACTTGTTACACCGTTAAAAATAAAATAAAAATATTTGTTATTTGATAAACTAACAATCCATTATTTTGTTGCGTGACCGTAAGATAAAAGTTAGACGTTTCTGTACTGATTGTCAAGTATCTATATCAGTTAGCTAAAGAGGTTGACAAATGATTAATTATTGCTAAGAGACTATAATCTGTATCTTTAGGTATTTAAAAAAAGGTAAACAAAATCTACCCTCAAATGGCTCCTTAAGGCAGCCATGAGGGTTTATGAAAATATTACATGATCAAATAATGTAGGTTTAAAGTCAGGTCGTTCAATGACAGATCCAGGCGGTTTTGTATTTGGTTGGTTAATCAATAAATATTAAAACTACCCGAAAATGTACAAATTGTTTGTTTACCTTTTTTTAAATACCTAAAGATACAGACTATAAATTGTAATCATACTCTATGTAGCCTGACATCATTTTTCTGTCAGCGGCATGAAATGTACGGGCCCTGGTCATGGGTATGCTGATGTTTATATAAAATAGAATTATTTGAAAAACATATGCATTTTTATTTCAATAATTACCGTGAAAAATTTGGATTTATTTATGAAGAAATCCATTATGCTACCTTAGTGGACACTGCAATCAGATCTGTGAATAGTGTCAATAACCATGCCCCCATATCTGTGAGTGCTAAACTCTGTGCATAAAGAATAAAGAACCATACAACACAATGTTAGCAGAAAAATATTGCCGACATTAGTGATAAAAACAGACTAGGTACATACGCAACTGCATCAACGAAGGATAGGTACATAAGTTTCTTGCCTTCAAGTAATTGCAGAGTGTACCAACGGAAATAATTTCAGCCCCGACCAGCTGCGTCGACAAGTAGGAAATGACGCCACGGAAAAAATCAATGGTCTGATGGATGAATGGCGCCTGCCGTGCATATTCCCATCGCCCGTCGATTGAATGCGGGAAGCTAACAGGCAAAATCCAACCATATAGGTAATTATAGGTAATGTTCTACTGATCTAACATGATACAAAATACAAAAAATACAAAATAGTTTATTTGGTTTAACTTATAATACACATAACATAAATAAATAAATAAAAATAAATAAAATAAAATATTTTTATTTCAGAACTATAAAGGGCTGGAATCTCCCATTAAGTATAACAATACTTGTGTCGGGAGACCCCGCTCTTCCATTAGGAAATAGGGTAAAAACAACAAACTGTACTTAACTTAATTAATATACAATTTACAAATCTGATTATTATTTACTATTATAATTTACAATAAGTATACAATTTCAGACCCGATTCAATTGTGTTATTACAATTAAGGATCTATAATATTTTATAACAATAGGTAACACTATTAAATTAGATTTTAAGAGTAAGTGTTTGTGTGTGCGTGTGTGCGTGTGTGCGTGTGTGTGTGTGTGTGTGTGTATGTGTGTGTGTGCGTATGTGTGTGTGAATGTGTATGCGAGTGGGATTCATAATAACAGTGCCTCCGTTTCTTCATCATGATATGGCTCCAAATGTTTAGTTTACAAGAGGAAGAAATGAAAGTAGGTACAGTCACGTCCTAAAATATCGATAAGGATAATGCGCAAAAAATATGTATACACTACCTTAATACATGTGCTATACATATTTTTGGTACTTTGTCCGTATCGATATTTTCAGACGTGGCTGTACCGTAAACTGGGGCTAGTTTTCCTGGGGAAACATTGGTCATCGATTTTTGAGAAATATAGGGAGTTGATGTTAGAACGCAAGCTTGGCAACCTTAACAGAAATGCAGAAGTGTAAGGAATTGTCCTTACACTCTAAAAGTCGATGATCAATGTTTCCTCGCGATTCAAAGTAACCCCAGTTTACCGGTATCTAGTATTCGATCGGTCAGATTCAATCTATTAAAATTACCCTCAGAAACGGACACTGTATGCAGCGGAGTTTCATTTCAACTTTGCCAGGCCAGTTATTGGATGTTCAAAGGACTCCGGGCAATCAAAAGGCAGCATTTTGAAGATGCAAAACTGGGCGGTAGAACTTGAAGTGGAAATTCAAAAGGCACAGCCTATTGATTGTGCCGTAACTTTAGAGTAATCAATATTCCACTGCTATTAAGTTATACCATCTTCTCCTGACAAGTCTAATGTCATCATTTCAGAGATTAAGAGGAGGCGTAAGCGTAATTAAAAGGAAACAAAAGATATAGCGTGCCGCTAATGATATTATATAACTCGAGAACGGTTAAAGACGTTCCAAAATTGAAGCGCTTCTGTTGTACAAATTGTACAAGTTGGCTTTAGTCGCGCCCAGGCAAGCGAGAAATGTGCACGTGCTAACGAGCTTCCGCACACCGAAAGAGAAAGGGACAAGCTTATGTATAACAACGAGTAAGACAAAGATGAATTAAATATACTAGATCCTACTCGTAGTGTTGTGTTCCTGCCGGTAAGGTTGCCAGAGCAGTGCAGAGTGTTTGGGTTGGCAACGCGCATGTAACTCCTCTGGTGTTACAGGCGTACATAGCTAGGCTACGGAGACTACTTACCATCAGGCGGAACGTATGTATGTTTGCTACCGACGTAGTATAAAAAAAGCGACAATTAATCAAAAATTACAGATCTTTTCGTAGGCATAAAAATGAATATGGAAGTAAGATGGTACTTGTATGTTTTCGATTGGTATTTGCCTTTGCGCTTAGTAATCAGCACGCTGTGCAATCTCACACAGACAGCACTGAAAATAGTAGATAAATAGTGCAAGCAGAAAGACCTAACAACAACGAAATCATGCATTATACTGGTCAGCTCGAGCTTTGAGACGGTAAGGTAACTAGAATAGCATCTTTCCCCGCTTTCTTGCGGAGTATTGTATAAACATGACATGACTGCGATCGGAAAAGGGTTATTATATTGACTACAAAATTGATAAATCGTATCCGCGGGTCAGTTTGTATGCCTGAGATAAGTCGTTTATCTTGCACCCTTTTTTTGAGGGATTTAACAGAAATACTGTTGTTTTAGGAGGTTTTATTTCTTGTTACATGTTAGTCTAGTTCGTTGGTATAAAATTACGGTGGATTTTTATGATTTTAATGCACGATTTTAACACATTATTAATTAAGACGGAGTTTAATAGCATATAAAATAAATTTGAAATTTGCCTCTGAGTTTTCCCACTCAAGAAGAGGATAACGCATGAAAATAACAGACAGTTGTTTTAATTGAAAAAAATAAATAATAGTTTTATATTATTACGCAATAAAATCATTAAATACACACCAGTAAACGTTGATTTACTTCAGGGAAGCAGGAAAAAAATATTCCACAAATACATACTCAAATTCCAAGCTGTGATTCGTGCAAATTCCTTGGATTTACCGTTGACGCAAAACTAAAATGGAAAGAACACATTAACAACTTATGCGAAAGGCTTAGTAGTGCTATATTCGCGATGCGAAAACTAAAGCCAATTATTTCAAAACATACGCTGCTCCAAATTTACTACTCCTATTTTCAATCGCTCATGTTGTACGGTATTATTTTATACGGAAATTGCACAGAATCAGATAGGGTGTTTAAATTACAAAAAAAAGCCTTACGTATATTAGCAGGTGTACATCCCAGACACCCGTGTCGACAGCTCTTTAAGAAATATAACATAATGACGCACTACTCTCTCTATGTTTATGAAATTATTATGTTCACACGCCGCAATATCCATTTATTCAAACGTGTAAACATGCCTGGCAGAATAACCCGCCAGACCGGCCGATTACAGTCCGTGCCGCGGCGCCTCGCGCTGCTCGACAAAAACCCACGCGTAATAGGCCCGGCGTTTTATGAACGTCTACCCGCCACTCTCAAAAATGAATCATCGGACGAATTATTTGGTCGCCGATTGAAGGAACTTTTATTGACCAAAACGCTGTATTCTGTCAAAGAATATAAATAATAAAATGCCAATTATTTGATTTTTAATATTATTTATATTTATAAATTATTAATTAGTAAATTTTGACATTGCTCTATTCTTTTTTTGTCCCTATTATTGTATTATTAAAATTTTTGACATTTTGACATTACCTAGGTTGTCCTAGCTGTATTTTTTATTTTTATTTTCTTAATAATTTTGACAAATATTTCTATTTATAGA
This sequence comes from Cydia pomonella, assembly GCF_033807575.1. Lineage (NCBI taxonomy): Eukaryota > Metazoa > Arthropoda > Insecta > Lepidoptera > Tortricidae > Cydia > Cydia pomonella. The sequence goes on from NC_084704.1 coordinate 32,789,725, forward strand.
AAGTGTTTTTATATTTTTTTTTATTTTAATTTGTTTACTGTTTTATTTTATTCCGATTCGTAGTTATTATTATTATTGTTGTTATTATGTTGTGACGATCTTTTTGTGAATGCATTTTATTTTGACATGTAAAATATAATGTACATTTCCAATAAGAAATAAATGAATCTAATCTAATCTAATCTATTATTTCAGCTTTCTAACAGTAACAATACAATATCCATGTGAACTAAAGCAGCTGTTCATAAATGTGGCATTCTCGGCTAAATGAACAGCCTTTTTGTGTGTTGCAAATGAAAATGATTTCTCATTTCGTATTAAGGTTTTCCGGACGCTACACATATCAGCGGTAAGTGCGTATTCTCAATGTCCGATCCGAAACCGAATGTCGGATACGACCTCAAAAAACTCCGCTGCGCACCGCACATGTTAATACAATAGACGCTCGCCAATCCGGCACGCTTAGTAATCTGTCAATTAGCGACTCAGGTGACCCGCTCTGTAATCCGGCAGTTTACACAGCCGCATTTGATAAGTATGTAGAATTTATTTGCTAAGTACATAAACCTTTTATTTCCCATATAAATCTAATAATTCTATAGAATTATTACACGATTATTACACGATTTATAAATCGTGTCATTCACGAAGACGCGTGCCTTGATTCGTAATGTCATGTTATTAAAGGTTAGATTTGACAAATCTGCGCGTGTTCGTTGATGACACGAACTATAACAATCCGGCTTAGAGGGAAAGTATCAAGTGCCCGATCACCGAGCGCCTACTGTATTTTTGTACCCATTAAACAAACAAGCATCGATCAAGCTATTATTGTCCTTGTCCAAGAAAAAACTGGTAAGTAATAATGAAATTTTAGACATAATGGGGCCATTCGGGTTCGGTTTAAATCAGCTGCCGACTGCATTGCTGCACGAAATATCAAATGTATGAACTCTTGATAAAGTTATCGTTTTGACGTTTCTTGCAGTCGGCAACATTACTGCCGAGTGCTTTGGTGCCGCAAATGTCAACCTCAATTTTTTTTTTTTTTTTATACTACGTCGGTGGTCAACAAGCATACGGTGAGCCTGATGGTAAGCAGTTTCCGTAACCTATGTAAGACTGCAACTCCGGAGGAGTTCCATGCGAGTTGCCGACCCAAGCACTTACGCACCCTCGTTGAGATCTTGGCAACCATACTCACCGGCAGGAACAGGAACACAACATTATAAGTAGGGTCTAGTGTTATTTGGCTGCGTTTTTCTGTAAGGTGGAGGTACTTCCCCAGTTGGGCTCTGCTTTAGATCTGGAATGACATACGCTGTGCTCGCCCAATGACACAAAGTGAGATGACATTCACACTCACAGTGCCCATACCTTTATTTTGGACGTATTTTAAGGACATGTGATATTTTATAAGATTTCGAGAATAAATTATAATTATTTAGTGTTGAAATATGTTAACTAATGGCATTCAGTGAGTAGTGATAACAAATGTTTGTTAGGTCTGTCGGTACTCACGAAAATGACCCTTCCGTCGTACCCGCCAATTCTAATCATGAGAAAGTAAAAATATATCGTACCATGGGGTGGAAGGGGCATTCTCACTATGGCGATTGAACCAGTAACACTTAGTACGAAGGCTACTGTTTGTTAAGATTGTTTAAGAGTGTTGAAGTAAGAACTTGGAGTAAAATAAAAGTAATTGTTTGTACTAAGGAGTTTGATTCATCACAGACATACTCGGGTTTCGTTGATGCCCGGATTTTTAACATTTGCGGCAGCAATGTCGCACTGCAATACTCCTTCGGTAATGCTGGTGCTGTCTGAATTCAAACGGTGCTGAAAAGCTCATTGTTACGTCATTGGACCCGGGTATGTCCTTAAACTACGTCCAAAAGAGAGGTATGGGCATTGTGAATATCATCTCGCTTTGTGTGGTAGGGCACAGCCAGTGGATGTCATTCCAGATTTAGAGCAGAGCCCAACTGGGGAAGTACCTCCACCTTACAGAAAACAGCAGCCAAATAACACTAGACCCTACTCATAGTGTTGAGTTCCTGCCGGTGAGTAAGGTTGCCAGAGCTCAACGAGGGGGGCGGGTTTAGGGTCGGCAACGCGCATGTAACTCCTCTGGAGTTGCAGGCGTAAATAGGTTACGGAGACTGCTTACCATCGGGCGGAACGTATTCTTGTTTGCCATCGACGTAGTATTAAAAAAAAAAAGCATCAGTGGTAGCCAAAGTGACCAAATACATCGCTGCATACCCTTATTCCTTTGATTACCTATGCGTATAGCTGACTACTTTGGTTGTTTCTTTGATGCTGATTGTACGAGCTGGGAATGAACCCACGTCTTCTGACTTGGAAATCGAACTCGTAAGCTGAAAGCTGCTGCAGCACAATTATCGCTTAAGTTTAGGTTTACTAATGTACTTTTACAGCCACATTTTATTACAAACAAAACTTCTGGTTGTCTGGAAGAGATCGCTTTTTAGCGATAAGACCGCCTGTTGTTACCTGGTTCTATTTTCCTTTAAAATTCATTTGTAGTTTTACATGTATGTAAAATGTATAATTGTTGGTGCAATAAAGAGTATTTACTTACTTACTTCTATGTCATAATCTATAAAACCAGGCGAAGTTCTTAGTCTAATTCCAGTCAGGTCAATGCGGGGAAACCGTCATGTACAATTTTAAGTTGGAAAGACGATCATAAGGCAAGAACTTTCGTATTTCTACAGGCTGTTTTTTTTAGTCCCAGCAATAATTTACGGGGTTAATATACCTATAGGTCATACTGAGAAACTTTTGCTGTGAGACCAACCCCGAAGTCGCGAAAAAAAATTGTCTGTTTAATACATTTTGGCTAGTCTGATGGATACAATATCCATTATTATACACAATGTATGGGAGAGTAATTTTTTTTTGAAATTTCGGTATTGCTCCCATACTAAAACTTGCTCAATAGTAACTAAAAACATCCTGTATACATACGTCGCTCAAACACAGTAAGAAAGAAAGACCTTCACAACTTCTGTTCCACTAATCTTATGTAACTGGAGTATGTGTATAAACGCAACAGTCGAGCTTAAAAGAGATTCTAGACGGTATTCCCTTATAGACGGTCTTTACCTTATAGGCAGCTATAAGGAAAATACCTATCTATGATTTGTTCAGTTTCAGTTCGAAGAAATGACGACCGGTCTGGCCTAGTGGGTAGTGACCCTGCCTATGAAGCCGATGGTCCCGGGTTCCAATCCCGGTAAGGGCAGATATTTGTTCCTGAGTCATCGGTGTTTTCTATGTATATAAGTATGTATTTGTCTATATACGTATGTATATCGCCGGCTAGTAGCCATAGTACAAACTTTGCTTAGTTTGGGGCTAGGTCGATCTGTGTAAGATTGTCCCCAAATATTTATTTATAAAAAAGTATAATTTTGACCTTTCATTACCTACAGCTGTTATTGCGATTACAGCAATATTGGTTTTTCAAGTCGAGCACTTGTTAAGTAAAGTAAGTTAAGTTGGATTAAGGGCATAGACTACCATGTACAGACTCCGCTTGATGAAACGTTTGTTAAGACCGTGAGGAACACATATTTATGCGTTAATATACTTATGAAATACCATGCCGTGCTACTCAATTGCACCTAATAAGTAACATTTTATATTACAACAGCTCACGGTTTATTAGACTGCATTTATACTGACTATTTTAAATAACAGTTTTTAACATAAATGATCGAGGATAAGATTACACCTCCAAATCTTATTATGTATATTATTTTTCTTTGACCTTGGGGACCTTTTACATTTCCAATCTGAATGTATTAACAGTGGAGACTAAACGTCTCTGTAATATTGTCTAATATTGACTTATTGGATACATTCCAGATCTAGAGCAGAGCTCAACTGGGGAAGTACCTCCACCTTACAGAAAACCGCAGCCTGATAGTGTTGTGTTTCTGCCGGTGAGTAATAAGGTTGCCAGAGCTCAACGAGGGTGCCGAGTGTTAGCCGGCAACGCACATATACTTAACTCCTCTGGAGTTGCTGGCATACATAGGCTACGTTATCTGCTGAGGCGGGCCGTGTGCTTGTTTGCCACCGACGTAGCATAAAAATAAAGTCCTGACATGAAACATTTATGCCTATCATAAATTTTCAATCAATGAAATGAAATTATTTGAAATACATGTAACATGTAGTATTTTTTTAGATTATTTTAAAGTAGTTTAGATAATTTATAAGTAAAACAGCCAGTACCTGGGTACAGGTATTGGCTGTTTTACTTATAAATGTTGTTATGCATTTTCATGTATGATGTCACTGTAAATATCGTTTTGAGTTGTGAGAGAGCCCTTGAAGCCTACTTACAGACAAAATTTTAGAATTTATAATTTTTCTAAAAGCTCCGTTTAACAAGCAAATGATCTGTGGAGCCCAGTAAACTGTAGTGAGCCGTCTTTCCTGTGAGAGTCGATTTCGTCGCAGAGAAATTTCCGAGCCCGTAACAAATTTGTTGACTTTTTTACCGATCACACAGCGTCACGGCCTTTGCTGTTCCCATCTGTATTAGGCGAGTCTGAACGCTCCTAGTAAGACCGCTATATTAGAGTGCAGCCCTGAGGAGCTTGTACATGAATATGAACGTTGTTACCAGACCCACCCAGGATACTAGGGGACACCAATTTGGGATGATTACAATCAGCCGGCTATGCAGCCTGAAGCAAATAAAAAATATATATAGAAAAGAGAGGTATGGGCATTGTGAATGTTATCTCGCTTTGTGTGGCAGGGTACATCACAGCGGATGGCATTCCAGATCTAGAGCAGAGCCCAACTGGGGAAGTAGCTCCACCTTACAGAATACCGCAGCCAAATAACAATAGACCCTATACTCATAGTGTTGTGTTCCTGCCGGTGAGTAAGGTTGCCAGAGCTCGGGGGAGGCGTACATAGGCTACGGATACTGCTTACCATCAGGCGGGCCGTATGCTTGTTTGCCACAGACGTAGTATAAAAAAATAGAGGGTTGAGCTTTGGTGGGATGATGCTCCTTTCTCGCGCTGATCGCTTTCTACGAAAGTTGGTCGATTCCGTGTGTCTTTTTCTATTTGTACTGGTTTAATTACACCCGAATACTTTTGCTTATTTACAAACACACTATACGAGTATTGTGTTTAAGCAAAAGGATTTTTAATGGGTCCAGAACAATGCCGTTATTGTACTGCAACATTGTCTTTTGCAAATTGCGTATTGTGTAAGTATTGAACTTTTGTCCAATATCGACAGCGTTAGTCTGTCTGTTCCATCTGTCGATCAGCAGTCCAGGTGGATCTGTATCTCATTAATCTCTAAAGCTACACCGGTTTATGTAAACGTTGGACTCTTCAGCCATAGATCGCCATAGACAACACAAGACCAAGCGATCGGCGGAGGCGCGCCGTGTGATTCCCTCATATCGCGTCATTATCGACGCCGCGGAAGCGCTCGACCGTGCGCGATTACGATTCGATTCCCTTTGACGACTCGTGGTTTGAGACACGACATCCATTGCGATCGGTTAATCGGACTGTTTTTATTTTGTTTCGAAATATTTAAAGCTCACGAAAAAGTGAGCTTCGTAAAATACTGTCACTGATCCCTAGATAGTGTCATGATTTATATATGTTCACATTTAAGATAGCAGTTGAATAATAATTGGACTGTGACAACATTGTTATGTTGCCCCGATTGATATAGGGGTGGTTGGGAAAATAACGTTATGCTGTTGGCAACACGGTAGTTTTAGCAAGTGGTGGGGACACGGTAAATGTTGGACAGGCTCGTTCACTTGGATTGGGGAAGTCAAAGAGACGACATATTGATGGTAACGGGTTGAGCAAAGTAAAGAGGCACTTCCATTTTATAATTAGAGCAATGGGATATATTTATAATATTTCAGAAGTGTTAACGTACCACTAACCCACATTAGGATTTTTAGATTCGGTCGGTAGATTAAAAACGTAAGTTGTCTTTATTTCATTAGTAAGTACCTACTTGATATGAATCTTGAGTGATTTATGTGTTTCGAATGCAGTTTGTTTAGCCGTAAGAAGCTTAGAGTTTCATTATATTGTTGCTTTGTCGTGATGTTTTAAACTATCAAGAAAAAAAAGGTAGTTTTATAATACGTGAGTGATAGTAGTGTTATTCAATTTTATCATCAAGGACCAAGTAAACTTTACAACATTCAATTGTAAAAGTATTGAATTCAGTTTGGTTTATTTTGATGAAGGTACCTACATTTTGCAAACGGAAAAATAGTTAAAGTTAAGTAGTCATATAAATGGGTGAGTAGGGAGTATGATTTAATTGGAGTTAAATGTTTGACAGTGTTAAAATTAGAGTATCTGACCTAACTACGTGTTCGTTGCAAAAGTATTTGGAATTTAAGAATAATTGTCGATATAAGTATTTGAGTTTTAGTACAATTATTTTGATCGGTTACGATTACGACACTTACCTACAATGGAATAATAGGTAATTATTGTAGTATTAAAGCGGCAGATTTTAGATATTGGAATGAGTTGATAGTCATGTACCCACCTATTTAATGGCTATTTAACACAGATTATTGTTTTATATACAGTTATTATCTATAAATGATCAAAATTTTCGTCATCAAATTGCAGCGTCGTGAGAAAATTTATACATTTATGAGTATTTGAAATGCCTATTATTTTGATCTTATTATGTTGTGTGGATTTGTGTTGATGGCCAATTATCGGAATCTTATTCCTTTCATTAAATATAGGACATGCCCAGCAGGTCGAGTTAAATTAAAACGGTATAAGCTCTGTTCATGGAATTTGATTAACTATTTAAAGTGTATGTATGGCGTGGAGGCGTCATTTATATGACGTGGAGGTGTCATTTGTGTATGACGTGGATGCGTCATTTGTATGACATGGAGGTGTCATTTGTGTATGACGTGGAGGCGTCATTTATATGACATGGAGGTGTCATTTGTGTATGACGTGGAGGCGTCATTTGTGTATGGCGTGGAGGCGTCATTTATATGACATGGAGGTGTCATTTGTGTATGACGTGGAGGCGTCATTTATATGACATGGAGGTGTCATTTGTGTATGGCGTGGAGGCGTCATTTGTATGACATGGAGGTGTCATTTGTGTATGGCGTGGAGGCGTCATTTGTATGACATGGAGGTGTCATTTGTTTGTGGCGTGAAGGCGTCCTTTATATGACACGGAGGTGTCATTTGTTTGACGTGTTGATGTCATTGATGTTGATTTGTATGACGTGTTGACGTCATTGATTTTGTTTTATATGACGTGGAGGCGTCATTGAACTTATTTGTATGAAGTTTAGATGTCATTGATGTTGTTTTGTATATTGTAGTGGCGTCATCGGAGTTGTTTTTATGCCGTTGAGACATCATTGAAGTCGTTTTGTATGACGTGGAGACGTCATTGAAACATATTTTTTTTTGACGTGGGGACGTCATTGATGTTTAATTTCAGCATTCGTCATTGAAGTTTCGTGTTGTATATTGGACACGCGGCTAATGAAGTTGACTTTTGTACAGACCTATGTCGGATGAATTTGAGAATGTTGAGATACGTTTGGCAAAAGTATTACATCATACATACATGTATACTTGTATAGCGCGCGTGTACGTTGTTGAAGTTCAGTATACCCATGCCTGACCCAAAGTAAAAAAAAAGCTTTTGTCGTAAGGGTCTGACTGGCTGATGTTTATAGTTTATTGCATGTCATCTTAAAATGGTTTAATTTGTTTCTTAAAAAAATATATATGTCGCGCGAGTGCGACAGATTTAGGTATGTCGATATCGAGACAGCTCAACAGATTGTTGAGTATTTTGTGATATAATGCATTTTAAGTCTATTTAAGACTCTAAATATGGGCGGTTGTAAAGACATGAAAAGGGTGTATGATTTTTTCTTCTCAACATATCTTTCTTCAATGCAGCAGTTTTAGTTAAATCTATACGAAATCAGTGAATTGGTAATAGTAAAATAGAATACCCTCGTTGGACAGAACTAATTAGTACCTATTTATAGACATATTTTTGTCGAAAATTACCTACGTTTACAGTGTTACACATGTTATCTGTAAATTTTACTCCAATTTAGCTAAAATTGTATGAGACTCATAGTTTCTGCTAATAAAAGCTTTACAGTTGAAAGCAGGCTAGCATAAAAATATAAGTAAATACAGATACTTATTTAAAGTAAGCTAGTGTACAATAACGTGAACAAGCGTTTTGTGTAGTATATACTTACGTAGTTTTAATAACATGAGTAATATTAAGAGGGTAATATTAAGAGTTTGGACGTGAAACTATGAGATAAATAGAATAACAGATTCATAATGTGAGCGTTACATTATGGTAAATTTACATGAGCGTATGTAAATTAGATGATGCTAGTTTTTCATAATGTGAGCGTACATTATGGTAAATTTACATGAGCGTATGTAAATTAGATGATGCTAGTTTTTCATAATGTGAGCGTACATTATGGTAAATTTACATGAGGGTATGTAAATTAGATGATGATAGTTCTTCATAATCGTACATTATGGTAAATTTACATGAGGGTATGTAAATTAGATGATGATAGTTCTTCATAATGTGAGCGTACATTATGGTAAATTTACATGAGGGTATGTAAATTAGATGATGATAGTTCTTCATAATGTGAGCGTACATTATGGTAAATTTACATGAGCGTATTTAAATTACATGATGATAGTTTTTCATAATGTGAGCGTACATTATGGTAAATTTACTTGAGTGTAAGTAAATTAGATAATGATAGTTCTTCATAATGTGAGCGTACATTATGGTAAATTTACTTGAGCGTAAGTAAATTAGATGATGATAGTTCTTCATAATGTGAGCGTACATTATGGTAAATTTACTTGAGCGTAAGTAAATTAGATGATGATAGTTCTTCATAATGTGAGCGTACATTATGGTAAATTTACATAAGCGTATGTAAATTAGAAGATGATAGTTCGACATAACGTTCTGACGTTTCATTATAGTAATTTTAAATGAGCGTTTGTAAGAGATTAAGAGTATACGAGTATTACGAGTATAAGAGTTAACAGTTTAAGAGTATACGTCTTAGAAACAAAATAAATTCGTTGCCTTCCAAAACAACGTTATTTAGGAAAAGTTTATTTGGAATGGCTCCAAATTTTTTAGTAAAATTCCTAATGAGTTGAGAAATACAGATGATATGTTTAGTTTTAAAAGTAAATTATTTAAATTTTTAGTTGACAAAGCATATTATAGTATAAGTGAATTTTTGTTAGATGATTATTAATGCTAACTGTGCACAGCATGCAGTCACAGTCCTTGAACGAAAAATTGTACGCCTTACGGCACAACATAGTGATATGATGATGATGTATATGGGACCTGTACAATTGTATACATACCTATGTTGGACAAATAAATGCTTTTGACTTTTGAGATCTTAATGAGATATAAAGAGATTTGTTACGGGCTAGAAGCCTGAAATAGTCAATATTTTTTTTATTAATGAGATAATTTAATTGGGTTAAATGACACTATATGCATAAAGTGAGTAAAATATGAAAAAAACGTAACGTTTGTAGCGAACGTTCGTTCTCTTGAAATGGTTCATATATTAATTTATTTCTTTAAATGGATGAAATTAAAATAACCCTGAGCATAGGCCTCAAATTTTGGAGAGGTGAATCAAACGAAAGATGAATTAGTGAAATTACACTCTTATGACGATAAGAATTATAGATTTTTATCGACACTGGCAGTTTCACGACTGTTGTCTGTGTATGTGTGTGTGGAGATATAGATACGCGATTTTTTTAGATATAGAATTTACAGTGGCCTTGTGAGAAGAGAATATAAAGTATAAGTGGGTAAAATGTAAGACAGCGTCTTGATTACAAGTTAGATCGAAATTAAGTTTGATCTCTGTTGAATTCTATAACACAGAGTATCAAATATTTTATTTTGTGAAATAAAGTAAAAAAAAGTATATCAAAACCTAATGGTTTACATCTACCTAATGGTAGATACTATTAATAGATGGTAAAATGAAAAGAGAAATAAGTAATACATAGAAAACATATTGTATGTCTGTGAGCACTGTCCGATTGAAATGGTTAATACTATTAATACATGCTAAAATGAAAAGAGAGACAAGTTATACATAGAGAACAGATACTGTATGTCTGTGACTATTGTTCGATTGAAATGTGTGTTAAAATAAATATTTTTTACAAAATTGTTTTGTTAGAATTTGGGGAAGTTTTTCTTTTTTTTCTAGGAAAAAACATTTGTTTGAATTTCGGGTGTTGAGCCAGATGAAAAACGTAATTGAACATGAATGCGTTTAATGCTTGAACATTGATTAAGGCTCTTGAGTTTGATATAATGATCCAAAACTAAACTGCAGGAATTTAAACCGTCGTGAGTAATGATATAGTAGTAAGTACGTAAAGTGACCGAGTTCTAACACAGATCGAGGTTTTCTTTCTTTCTTTCGAGTAAGGAGATTTGCCTTTAAGCGGGAAATTGTAAAGTATCGAGGTACTTAGGTAGGTAAGCAGAAGCCGGTATCTAATGATTGGTGTCGAATTATTCTTAAAGTGACTAGAGAGAAAGATTTTTAAAGTTTATACGAGATTGATAAATATAACAGAAATTAATTGTCATTTGACGGGATAAAGAGATTTATAATGGATAGACCAGAGCAGTGTGAGTAGTCTTTTTGACAGGTGGACAAAATACAAAGTGAAAATAGAATAGAAATATTTTATTGACAAACTGTGTACAGGTGATGTCATTACAGACTAAAGTATCAAGTTACCCAGTTTGGGCAAGAAATTAACCACAAGCTAGTGTCATTTTTATAAATGAGTTCTGGGTTTTCTTAATGCAACCGATAATTAACATACGAAACAGTATTGCAAAAGTTTGCTGTAGTTTGTTAGCTTACTTATAGTAGAACAATTCGTGATCTCTTGTGAGTCAATAGTGAAATGAGAAACAAAAAACGTAGATAATGACATAAACAGTAAAAAAAAGAGAGGCGACAAGATAGAAGTAGAATAGAAGATTTGAAAATATGATGCCTGGGATAAATGTAACGCATATGTTCGAACAATAGGATAACTAATAAATAAGTGTTGAACGTAGTAAAAGAAAGGAATTCTTGAAATTATTGAAAATAGTCAAAAACAATAGAGTAGAGAGATTGGGTATGTTATAACATACAGCCGTTTATAATTGATATCGAGAGGAATATGGAACAAATTAGGAGTATAGAAAGATGATTGTATCTTATCAAATAATTAAAAGACATGACACGATTGACTGGGTCGAGTTAGCTGATGATCAGGAGTTTATCAAACGAAGTGGATGCTAATAAACCCATCTACGTTTAGTTGAGCTTTTGTAAATATTATTTTGGATAAATAGTATACACGTCGCTTTATTGATGTAAAAATAAACTTTTGTTCAATTTAATCCACTCAGAACAACATAGTTGACTAAATGACTACTTATACGCAGTCTTGACGAAAGATACATGTGTTAGAGTTGTAGCTCCTTTTTAGTATTCAACAAGCTAAATGTGATAGTATTAAAAATAGTAAAATGAAATTGTGATAACATTTGACATCTTATATTGGCTATGGATGTTTAGTGTTTTTTGACTGAACTTTTGAGTCGCAAACTTTTGTGACAGCGAGTTTGTGATCAGTATTAGAAGAAATACCTTTATATATATGTGAAATTTTAGTTAATATTTTAGATTATAAATTAGTTCATATTGCATTTTGAGATATGGTACAGACGTTAGACATTAGAGACATTGTTGTATGAGTATATTTTTATGCACACGAAGTTCTAACTATCATAATTTTGAAGTAACTTTAATGATCATCGAATAAAAAGGTGTTAAATGTATAGAAATGCATTAAATAAAAGATCAGAGGTAATTAGCATGGACTAAATGAGATATTCTGTTGAATAAAACTAATGAATGCAGGTGGATGCATAATGTTGAAGTGATAAGTGCTAACAAATAAACAGTAACAGGATAGTACCTGTATAAGTATATGTATACCTACCTATGGAGATTACCAAAATACCAAATGTTATAGTATAGTAAAAATGTGTTTTACTGTACGACTTAAATAAAGAGCAAATATAGTATATAGAGTAGACTTCAGACAGTACAAGGGCATCTCGGGTAAACATATTTTGAGTAATCGAGATTGTAAAGTAAACAGCAGATCGAACATATTGCAAACGATTTGTTGTATCCATGGGATTTGTGACAAAGGCTAACAAGTGAAAAAAAAAGTAAGCACTTGAGTGTAGATGATGGCAATTGCCCTAAATATAGATTACGTAGGGAAACAGGGAAGATAAAGGAGCAATTATTCAGACAGATCAATAGAGAGACGAATATTTTGTTTGCAGATTGAATGGTGATTATCTAGAATTGGTTGGAAGTTATATTTACATAATTAACGTTTTAAACTTAGCAAACGCGGTGTTCAGTTCGAACGATTCAATATAAGTTGTACTTGTAGTACCTATGCGAGTATGCGTTGTAGTCGTAACAGCATCAGTTAGTAGCGACGTTAAAGTTAGATAATTACGACAGGACAGATAAGATAATTGAGTTGAACGCAAATGTACATGGTCATATTTCGCAAGTTGAAAGTATAAAAATATGATACAGATATCCAGAAAACGTTTTAACCTGCTACGTAGTTCCCGAAATTCAAAAGTGGAAGTAGTAAAACGATGTATAATTTATTTAAAAAAAACGCATGAAAAAGAGATGTGCAGTGCATAGACGATAGAGATTTGACGTATCTGTAGAGTTATTAGTAGCGTTACAAGGTAAATACGCAATAAATTGTATGTAATAAGCTTAATGAGGATAGTTAGTTAATAAAGTTAGTATTTACCTGACGATAATAACAAGTAGCGTCCAAATAAGCTATAAATATAGGTTTGACAGAAGAGTTATTTATATAATCTTTATTGCACAAAAGAAAACCTTATTTATTAAAAGGCGGACTTAATGCCATGAGGCATATTTGGGGTTATTGTCCTTTTAGTAAAGATATATCTGTTATGGTTTGCTACTTATCATAATTTATATTATTTACAAAACTAATACAAGATATTGGATGAAAAAAAAACTCGTAGAGGTTTAAGGCAAGAGAATATTAATAAAAATGTGAACTTAGAGCAATGATATGAGCAATATATTATGGCATAGATGTAGTCATAAAAAAAAATATATAGAAAAAATAGATTTTATTGGATATGACAATAATTTGATTTCGTAGTTTCAATCATTGTTACAATTAAATGAACTTAAGTTTTTAGTGATGACACTTGTCATTTTACATTGATGTCACAGGCGCATCTAGCAGTGCTTTAGTCACCTTAAAAGTAGTATACTGGAATCTTATGTTACTGTATAAATACAACATAAAACCTGAAACCTGATAATATTTAAACTGAAACTTTTGCTAAAATAGTTGGCATCGTTTGAAATTACAAGGCACAAAATTTAATTACCTCAAGGACACTTTAGTATCACCTCTAGTAGAGAGTTGTATAATAGCCTCTGAAAGTGGCATTTGCATAAAGAAATTGTCGTGTGTTATTGTCATACGAACACATATTATGAAATGAGTAGTATTATTAACAATCAGAGCACCTTTTAAATAAAAAAGTACAAAAATTTGAACATTGTTACAGGTGACAAGTTCCAATTATACGTTTATATAAGTTTGGCACTTCACGTGCATATATGGATCCAGAGACATAATATTGTACATGTATAAAATTTCAACTGAACTTAATAGTTTTGAGTTGAACACAGGACTAATCACCATTAAGATTGTCACGTAGACTTCAGAGTTAAAACCATTTAGGGGTTAAATATTATATCTTAGCTGTTACTACGTTACGTAACGATTAATATGTGAATGGAGTAAGATGAAGTCTACATTAACGCAGTGTATACAATATTGGGTCAAGAAAGGTTTGATTGTTAAATGTAGAACTGAAAAAGATAGTGCTGAAGTCGAACCACTTTTGACTGTAAAACAATGGGTATTGAATTAAATCAAAGACAAGTTTTAACGGACAGAAGTAATGTTTGGTTGTTTGAGAAAACAAAACAAACTTTATACATAATAAAAACTGAGCTTTGTTTTTTTTAGTTATTATACGAAATTAACAACAGGTATTAAGATTTTTCATTGACGTAGCAAAATGCTAATGTCACAGCATAGTAGTAAGTTATATGAACAAGGCGAAACAGAAGACCGAATGTCATGATATTATTTTCATTTTCAATGTATCTCTACATTGTGGGGAATTATACCAGATAAATGGACTCGGGTCAAGGTACGATTTATACCGAAAGCAGGGAAAAAGGACTACTCACAGCCTAAATCCTTCAGACCTATCAGTCTAACATCGTTCCTACTAAAAACGATGGAAAGAATAGTCGATCAGCACATTAGAGGCAAATACCTGGTGGAAAGACCACTAAGCGTAAATCAACATGCTTACCAAAAGGGAAAATCTACGGAGACTGCCCTACTCGACCTGGTTGACAAGGTGCAGAAAACCCTAGAGGACAAGCAAACCGCTCTATGTGCGTTCCTTGATGTAGAGGGTGCTTTCGACAATACGCCCACAGAGACCATACTCAATGGTATGAAATCAAAGGGAGTTGACGAAACCACCACCAGATGGGTACATAACATGCTCTCGAACAGAGTAGCCACTCTGACCCTCAATACTATAGAGCATGAATTTTATACCACAAAAGGGTGCCCACAAGGAGGCGTTCTTTCCCCTCTATTATGGACCCTAGCAGTGGACCAACTTCTTGCGATTATGTCAGGCCAAGACTATGACACACAAGGATATGCCGACGACCTTGTAGTCATTATCAAAGGCCCTTGCCTCCACACGATATCCAACCTAATGCAAGGAGCTCTAAACACAATATTCAAATGGTGTAAAGAAAATGACTTGTCCATTAATCCGAGCAAGACTGTGATAGTACCATTCACAAGGAAACGAAAGCTCGGAAAACTCACAGAACCAAAACTTAATGGACAAATAATACCGTTCTCAGACGAGGTCAAGTACCTAGGGGTCACTTTTGACCAAAAGTTAACTTGGAACCCTCACCTGAGAAATATTACACAAAAAGCAAAAATGGCCATGTGGTCATGCTGTCGAATGGCAGGAGCAAGATGGGGCATAAGACCCAAAATTGCTATGTGGCTATACACAGCGGTAGTGAGGCCCATTATTACCTACGCCTCCGCAGTCTGGTGTAACAAAACCAGCCAAAAGACGGCAATAGAAACTCTAAACAGCCTGCAACGCACGGCTTGTTTAACAGCAACAGGTGCCTTCTCCTCGACACCGGGGGCGGCCCTAGACGCACTGCTAGACATTATACCACTCCACTTGCAAATGCAAAAGGAGGCCAAACAGTGCGTCTATAGAATATGCACGCTAAACAGGCCGAAATGGCGCTCTCAAGCATTAACCAAACTAAAGGCCTGGGTTTTTGCAAATAGAACCCTTAGCATGCCCACGGATGACACGCATACAGAATGTCATTTTACTAAACTGTACACAGTAGAAATTCCTCCTAGAGACAAATGGATTAACGACCAAATGTACGTCGAAGAGGGAAGCCATATTTGGTACACTGATGGTTCCAAGAAAGGCAGTGATGTAGGATGTGGGATCTATGGTGAGAGACCTAAGTTCAGTGCTAGCGTCAGCATGGGCACACAGGCCTCAATCTTCCAGGCAGAAGTCTACGCCATCAACAAATGTGCGGAGATTAATCTGGATAGAAACCTAAGACACCAACATATCTACATCAACTCAGACAGCCAAGCTGCTCTTCTGGCACTAGAATCCCTGGAGTCAAACTCGAAACTAGTCCAGAACTGTAAAACTAACCTAAATGCACTGGCTAACTCCAACAAAGTCATACTTAGATGGGTACCAGGGCACTCCGACATTATCGGAAACGAAGAAGCGGACGAACTTGCTAGAAAGGGCGCAGACACACCCCTGGTCGGCCCAGAACCGTTCTGTGGAATCACAAAACGGGATGCATATTCTCTGCTCAGCAACTTAGAAAAAACAAGAGCAATCGATTGGTGGAAATTCGTCAAAGGACAAGAACACTCGAAAGCTCTAATCAAAGGGTTCAACAACAAATTTGCTAAGGAGCTCTTAGAGCTCAAAAGACATAAAACCTGCGCGGTGACCAGAATATTGACTGGACACTGTAAGTTGAACAAACACATGTTTCAAATTGGGAAGAAACAAGACGCGACATGCAGGTTCTGCCATGAGTCAGAGGAGACTGCAATGCACATTCTCTGCTCCTGTGGACCACTAATGTCAAAAAGAAGTACCCACTTAGGGCGGCACGTATTGCAACCCTATGAGGTACAGAACATTACGGCCCAAAGAATCTGGAATTTCCTGGATTCAACGGGCATCAGTAATGAACTTTAAAGGGCTGTCACAATAGATCACTACCTGGTCGAAGTGGCACTCAAAGGCCCGAAACCCCAATAATAATAATCTCTACATTATAATTTTATTGAACACATTTCCTGATTATGTAAATGTATCAATTGTGATAAGTTAAGTTTCAATTTACTTCATTGGAAACTGTTTTGACGCTTTCAATAATTTTTGACGGTTGGTGTAAGATTAAAATGGATCTAGCTTTTAGTGAGAAGGTTCGTGCGCCGGAGTCATGCACGAAGTTGGATGGCCGAATGTCATGATTTATATATGTTCACATTTAAGATAGCAGTTGAATAATAATTGGACTGTGACAACATTGTTATGTTGCCCCGATTGATATAGGGGTGGTTGGGAAAATAACGTTATGCTGTTGGCAACACGGTAGTTTTAGCAAGTGGTGGGGACACGGTAAATGTTGGACAGGCTCGTTCACTTGGATTGGGGAAGTCAAAGAGACGACATATTGATGGTAACGGGTTGAGCAAAGTAAAGAGGCACTTCCATTTTATAATTAGAGCAATGGGATATATTTATAATAATAGTTTAAACCAAATATCGAATGATCTTTTTACACGACTACGGTAAATGAAAATATTTATTAAATATTTATTGAAATAATTTAATTCGGATAAAGGTCTCCAAATTATTATCTAACCTAAAAACAAAGAAAGTACAGATTAATTCACATTAGCGCTTATTTTTTTAGTTGCATGTAAAAGTATATTAAAATTTGCTAACCTAACCTACCCAAGAAGATTTAGCGTAACCATTAGAGGTTTTGAGACAGACTACTTGTACCTTTGGGCGTAGGCCACTTAATTCATCAGGATCCTTACCCTTGGAAATCCAACCATAGGTGCCTTCAGTTTTGAAACATACCGTTGTGTAGTGACAGCTGGGCTACTCGTATATACCTTATAGATAGGCACGATAAGAACTGTAGGCACCCATAGGCCGTATTCAGAAGGTGGTGACTGACTGAAATTTAAGATTAAATATTTTGCTTTCCAGCTTGGGCGTTACTGTCGCCATCTTAAAGAATAAAGAAAAACCCTTAAAACATACGAGCTAAATTATTTATGCCCCGAATTGCGCCTTTGTACGGATGGTTTGAATTGTAACTTCTTGCTGTTATAAATGCAGGTATATTTTATGGGCAACGAGCTCTCCGGGCGACACTTTCGTGTAGCTCGGAGCCGTGGCGGCCATTAATAAATCACTAAACAACACCCGCGTCGCAGATTACCTGGGCGAGGGTTCTCATTGGTTAAGAGAGTCGGTTCTTGAGAGATCCAGTGTAATAGACAAGGTCCTTGAGATTGCATTCGGATGGCAACATATAGTCCATAGATAGATAGAATACTCTTTATTGGCACACCTCAGTAAAAAACCATCTACCGAGCCTTCAGCTAATCTTCTAATCAGCGTCACGGAGTGTGCCATGTGGCTCATACCGTGACACTAAGCTGAGTGAGGATCATTTAGCGCAACTCTCCATTTTGTGTGATTATTGTTAGGTAGTTTTCAGGTTATATTATAGGTAGTGTTACGGGAAATGGGCAATGTTGCTGTCAATTTCCTTAGAAAATTGTGTTCAAATCGATGCTGCACTGCCGTTGCGATTAGAATATTTAATCCGTCACTCAATTTATCAAAGAAATCGATAGTAACATCGCTCATTTCCCGCTGCATTAGCAACAGTGCAATAGTAACCCTGCTGCATTCTACAACAGATTAGCCTTTTAGCTGCAGATATTTGGAAATTTCTACATTTATTCAATTTTATTGCTGTTATACCTTAAGTTTGAAAAATATATATTAATATCCCACAAACCCTATTCGCTTTAACACTGGATCGTATCACCGATAAACTCGCCAACGTTCAAAAAGCTATCAGAATAATCCCCCGCGCGGTCCTAATATATGCGGACCCAGGCGCCGCTGTCTATTATCCTCAGCTTAGCCACCTCACTACAAACTTTGATTACTTGGCGAATAAGATACAGCATAACTTGCACAGACAAAGTATACAGATGTCGCTAGTGACGTGTTACGATTGCAATGGCAAGATTCGCTGGGAAGGACGAACTGTCAGCTGGTGTAACTGGTAGCCAGCGATCTGGTAGCACGTTGGACCGGTAATCCAGACTTGTAGGTTCTAATTCCACGCCGACAGAGATCACAGTTCATTTTTTAATTGTGATGTACATTATATAATTTGTAAGCATAAATTGCCTTTAGAAAGGCACTTACTCGAGTCCATTACGTCTAATGAGTGATTAACGCGAACTGGAGTGAGACGTCACATTTTTCTTGTGATTAGTGTCGCTTGTGCACTCACTCGACACAAAATACGGTTAGCAGAGACAGATACATACCTTATAAAGACCAGGCCCCTATTTCACCACGCTGACAGGTCTGACAATTGTAAAAAAAATTACAGACCCCTGTTTCACCATGCCGACATTTGACGGTGACAATTGTCAAGTCACAGGTGACAGATGACAATTTATAAATTGTTTTGTATATGTAGAAGTGTATATGGCTTCCGGTTCGAGCGCCATCTTGATAGTCACGCCTTGTCATTAATTCCTTCGTTTTTTGCTCATTAATATTTTTTAAAGTGTAATATCGATAGCTTATTATACAGTAAACTAATATAATATATATAATATATAAATTCATTGATTTCGACCAACTTAGGATCATATTACATTTAACTTATTATATTTAACCGTAAGATTAAAATTTAACTTAAACTAAATTAAATTAAGTCAAATATACTCATATTTTAACCTATTTTGGAGAGGCTTGGACACCAGTATGTGAATCATATGACAGTGATTCAGGCACTGGCAGTCAAATCTCTCCGCAAACGCTCTCAAGATGCCGTTGGAACTAGCCCGCACCCTGCGCACCAGGGATGTGCAGCGTTTCCTCATTGTAGTGTAGAAACAGTCTACTCTGGCCTCCGCGAACATCCCCGTCGCACTACAAAACCGAGGTAGTCCCATCAGCACCCTGAAAGCGTGTTATACTGTATACGAAGACCGTTGTACTGTTTTTGCGTATAGCGCGCCCACAGACTAGAAGTGTAAAAGGTTGTACAGAATGCTCTAAAAAGAGTCTTTTTCACCTCAATTGAGCAACTAACAAATCTGCGGGCCACCATATTCGCTCTAACACACAACGCATAAACATAAACTAATGTGGTGGTGTGCAGTGAATGGAGAATTAATCTTGAAACGCGTTTAATCACCAATTTGGAGTCAACGGTCGGTAGTCCACGTGGTACTTGTAAAGTTCCAGCTATCGCTTTACAAGAGCTGATAAAATCACCATATACTGTCCGTACAATTTTAGTCGTTTTTAAAGCTTCTATGACCTTGATAATGACGAAATAGTCCCACTGGACTGAAGCCATAATTTAAAAAAAGAAGAAGGTGTCTATATAAACATGACACTCATTTTGGTACAATTGTCCATCGTAAATTTAATGGCAATAATTTTGTGAAACAAGAGTGATTTTTACAAGTGGAAATATTGTGAATTTGTAGGTAAATCTAAGCTGGATGGCAGCAACTGTCTGCCATCATGCGCAAAATAGCACTTGCTGCGTTTAAATAACATGATGTTGACGCAAGCAGTGTAAAATTTTCTAATTTCATTTCCTTCTAGTGATGGGGTATATTCAGTAATCAGTCATTGCTGAACATGGTACAAAAAGTCATATTATTAAATAGAACTATGTACTACATGTTTGGTCACAAAGTCAAATGTTTTGCATGAAAAAAATATTTACGCCTATATATGTATATTTTATCATTAAGATTCGTATTATCAATAATAATAACGAAAAACTCGCAGAATTTATACCTAACATTGTTTACATGACTTCGAGCAGGTTCGATTCCCGGTTATGTACGAGAGATTTAAAAAAAGATATCATTATTATTAAATTTAAAATCGAAGCCATGTTTCCTAAATACAGATGTGGCTATCTCTCATAGTTTCTGACTTCTCCATACTGACCGTTTTGGATTGATCACCCTGTATGTATATATAATGGCATTTTATATATTTGTTACTGTCATCACTCATCAGTGGCATTCTGTATGACGTATTTAATTTTCTGAATAAAACATGAAAAAAATCGAAAAACACGAAATTTGGTAAAATTCTCGAAAAAAACATTTGATTTTCTCCGGAATTTTCATCCCTAGTTCAGATACATACTGTATTCAGAATTTAAATAGATTTACTTACACGAAATTACATGACTACAAAGAGCTCGATTGACATATATTCTACACAACTTTAGTTTAAACATCTGACAATAATAACAAGGACATCAACTTTACATGGATATTGATAGTATTTTAAAGTACAGTGAGCTGCGAAATTGCATGAAGAAATTATGAATTAATTTATTGATTAAGTCGCCATGTACTTTTACGGTTGTTGGTACCTGTCTTTGCGACAAATAATGAGAAATTATTGTAGCTGACTAAGATTTGCGGTTGTATGATTCTCGCTCAATAATCATACTAACTGTCACGTCTAATTGTCTGTCAGCCATATCGCCCGCTAGGTCCACAAATTGGTGGTTAAGTCTATAGTTTGCTTCGCTCACTGACTTGTTTAAGTAACTAGGAGTTCTGGGAGTTAGTGGTTTGTCATTTTACTGTGTCGAGGAAGTATCCATGCTCTAATTCTTAGGTTTCTTTTCTACTAAGGCGGAGATTTATTTATTGTTGGGGAACAAACAGCGGAAATGGTACATTTCAATGCAAGTGTGCAAAGTGTGCCATTATTTACGAGTGCAGAGATGTCTTTTATGAGCCGTAAGCGAATAAAAGTCACGGGACATGTAAATAATGACACTTGCACACGTATATTGAAGGACATTATTTTAATACATTTGCGAAAAAAACACAATAAAACAAATATTGATTACATGAGTATTACACTTACAGACCTTACAATTACAAATTTTCACTTGAACTAGAATGCTATTTATTACGTTAAGCGATGATTTACATTGCAAAAATTAAATAACAACCCATTTCATACAAAAACTTTCTTACAGTTGCAGTTTAAGTTTAATTATTTTAATACAACTAATCTGTAAGTGAAAATACTGATAATAGCGGGCGCCGCTTTTATTTTTTAATTTTTTTTTCTGTTATCGACGGCTAACAATGGCAATGATAGTTTCATTCAGCCAATAGTTAAAAAAAATATTTTATTGAAATATCGTATTATATGACATTTTAGATAAATAATAACATATAACCTAATTTATATTGTGTAATAATATTTTAAGACGTAATAAACGTGTAATGGCGAAACAATAAAACACATAAAGTTTTATGACATCCAAACTTTTTGCTGTAGAGGTGTAGACGTTTGGATTACAGTCAGAAATAAATTTATAAAAGTTATAAAAGCAAAAAGCACTAGTTCGCAAAAACCAACTTAACGAACGCTAAACAGCTAAGTATCACTTTTTGAATAACTGTTAAAAAAATACATGTTTAAAAGACATATAGAATAAACATAAACCATAACAGTTTTCATTAATAGAATAATAAGATTTTTGTTTTGAGATGAGCGCTGATAAGGACACGTCCGAGAATTAACCAATAGCGTTGGTTTTAATCCGCATCTCGTGTAGGTACATACCTATGTTTAAATATCATATATATGTACGTATGCAAAACACGTATCGTCGACGTTGGAGTTAAAACCGCCAGGCTAAAGTGGGACTGGGCAGGCCATGTACGACGTATGCATCCACAGAGATGGGCTAAACTAGCCACGCAGTGGGTGCCACAACATAAACGCCGGCATGTGGTCGGCCTAAGAGGAGATGGCGGGACGACCTGGATGCATTTTTCAGCAACTGGACGGATGCTGCAGTTAATCAGGAAGATTGAAAGCCTCGGGGGAAGGCCTTTGCCCAGTGGTGGGTTACTTTATAAGCTCGTTAAAAAAATGTTATTGACAAGTTTTGGTTTCTTCCGATTTGGCCTACGCACTGAAAAAAATAGATAGCCGAACTGGTTTTGTAACTTTACTAAATAACTAAACTACGGTTATAAGAAAATAAACTTTGCATACATTTATAAACTTATTTTGTAGTGTATACCCAGTACCTGAACACTGATAGCCAAATCGGTTTTGTAACATATAACACATAGTTCGCAAGTCCCAATTTTTGTGTAAACAGTAACCAAAATTTTGTTACAGTTATGCAAACATTTCTTTCAGTGCGTTTGAAACTAATTACCCATTGAGTCCGGTTCTTAGTTTCAAACATATTAACGTCTTCAGTTCGTTAGTACTTGAAACATAAGGTAAGTGTGCCGTGAACTTCCTCTAATGGCTGCATTAGAGAATGCCTGATTAGAATGCACTCGACGTAATTGTGTCTGGCTCGAACAGCGCACGGGAACCTTAGTTCGTATACATTGTTTGTGTTATGATCAAGTTATAGTCGAACAAACTTCCAAAACACATGGAATATAAATGAGTTCAATATAAATTTAGAGTCAACATTTCTCTGTCGTGTACAAATGGATGGAGACAAAGGAACAGCAGATTCCTCAGATCCATAGATTGTTAGTTACAAGACACTTATAAAATACCTTATATTAACAGTACCTCTAGTGTAAATTTAGTCGATAGCGAAACGTGACGTACGCGTTTGCGTTAAGTCTCATTTTGTATGGGTTTTTGAACAGCGCGCCAAGCGGGACGTTTTGGAAAGTCAAAAATCTCATACAAAATGACACTTAACGCAAACGCGTACGTCACGTTTCGCTGTCGAAAATATTTACACTGGGGGTACTGGTTCCATAATTTGAATTGTTCCCGAAGCAAGTATGCGTCTATTATACATATAAAAGCGGCTGACAGTACTGAAGGGCCTACAGCGAACCTCGTTCGATCTGTTGCCTCTCTGTCGCACTTATAAAATCGTACGTAAGTGTGACAGGGAGACAACACGTCGAACGTGGTTCGTGGTAGGTCATCTATACCGTTTAGAATATTTGAATTTGGACTTACTTATTAGTATTCTTACAATAGTTCATAGTCTGCTGTCTGAAGTTGGTGTTTGATGTTACCCCGATACGCCTTCTGAACCATGGGAACAACTGTATCAATGTTACTCTGCCCCAAAGTACCCCATTGGGTATTCCCAAAAACTACGACGGGACCGGTTTTGGGTAACACCCAACCAGGGTGTTCAACGAGGGTGCGGAGTGTTACGGTCGGCAACGCGCATGTAAAATCTCTGGAGTTGCAAGCGTCCATAGGCTACGGTAACCGCTTACCATCAGGCGGGCCGTATGTATCCACCGACGTAGTATAAAATAAAAATAAATTAAGATTAAATGTTCCTGATATGATGAGATATTTGTTCCTGAGTCATGGATGTTTTCTATGTATCTAAATATTTGTATATTATATATATATATATATATATATATATATATATTTGTCTGATTACTCACAACACAAGCCTTCTTGAGCTTACCGTGGGGCTTACTTAGTGAATTTGTGTAAGAATGTCCCTATAATATTTATTTCTTTTTATTTAAATGTTCTTAACTTCTGGGTAGAACAGGACTTTTTTTATATTTTTGTCTGTTATGTATGACTCAAATGCTCAAACCAAATTCATTTCATTCGGGTGGCCACAAAAGCGGATTGATTTATAGGTACCTACTTTAACTTTATTCTTCTACCGTAATCAAATACACACTAAATGCTGAGCCCGTATGAGCACTGGTGCCTTTACCCTATTCATCATAATTCTGTACTTAAACGAGCCATTGCAGTAGAGCTTCGCTACATTCCATCGGTATTCATTAAGGTACAGTGGGTTTGGCCAACAGAGTTTTTGATCTACGGTTGCCAACAATATGAGTAGCAGTGTAGGTAGCAATCTTAAGACCTTTCTCTAGTATCTCGATTCGAGAAATAATTAAGTAAACAGCTTTTGCACCATTAAAAAAATCCCAAACGTACCTATCATAAGTGTAAACGCACTATCACTTTGAGTACCGGGAACCCGCTCGGTGGGTTCTCTGTTCGTAGTCGCTTTCCTCTACAAAGTGGGAAAACACTGGGATCGACTAGGTACGAGTGTAGCACTACGAAAACGTTGGGAGCGAATATGTTAAGAAATGTTTAAATATTAGGTACTTTTGCACCATAGCTATTTACATAAAAATTGCTTCTAAAATGCGTAATTTTGTTTTTCATTAAACTCGTCCATTACTTTTTTTAAATACCATCAATGGCAATAAAATCCGCAATTCCGGACGCGCACGGCCTTCCTCTCAGTGCTCAGCGAGCTGCGTTTGGACAAGGATCTGGGCGGCTACCGGGAAAATCGAAATTCGTCAATTGCGGGCATTTTTCTCTGTCACTCTAATTACGTCTTACTGAGAGTAAAAGAGAAAGATCCCCGCAATTTGCGAATTTCGGTTTTCGCGGTAGGCCCCCTGAACTCACTGCACCTTAAAAGCAGGTGAAAAATATTATGCAAACTGACCAATATCCATTTTGTAGTTTTATCCAGTAGACAAGAGCGGTGAATGGAGGGGTCATCCATTTATTCTCCACGACCCTTGTAGCGAATTGGATTACCTAATCTCTCCACGGAATACCGAGTTTTAAATTTTGTTTAGAAATATCCCGTTAGGAAAATCCGGGATTAAATATTCTCTGATAACAGATATAGGTAAAGCCCGACCAGAAATATATGATCATTGTCAAGAGGGCGCTGTTATTCTCATGTATGGGTGACAATCCAGTTACGTATGAAAAATTTAGTTTATTTTTATTTTTATGGAGGATAGGCAGGCGTTTGACCACGATCACACCTGATGGTAAGTGATGATGCAGTCTACGGTGGAGCACGCTTACCTATGAGATACCTATTTACTCTAGCCTTGAAGAGATTCAGATTGTACTCATACGGAAACACAGACTCGGGCAGGGCATTCCACTCCTTGGCAGTTCGCATAAGGAATGTTGAAGAGAAACGCTTCGTGCGTATTTGTGGAATACCTACCATGAAGCGATGCCGAAGTGCCGAAGTTCTAATAAAATTCTGCAATATAGCGCGTGATTATACTTATATATTGCTGCGGTGGCAGCATGGTTCCATTTTTACCACTTGTCACTACGCCCGTCACTTTCACGCTTACATACTCGTTAGAACGTGACAGGCATGGTGACAAATAATAAAGAGCCGACCATCTTAACCCTACTGCAACGGTATCATGGTCGTGTTTTTGGCACTTGTCATATCATGCGTCACTTTCACACTTACGTATTTGTTAGAGCGTGACAGGTATGGTGACAAATGATAAACAGCCGTCCATCTTAGCCCTGCTGGTCAGGTTTTACACAATTTATGACAGATGGTTTCACATATTACAATCGGCTACTTGATAACATTCAATATGACTAAAGGTGACGTTTGGGTATGAACTGAGCTGCATTACTGTTGTGGCGTGCGTCGTCGCGCTGATTTATCAAATCTAACCTTAATTAATATGACAATACGAGTTAAGCCACGCGTTTTCGTGAATGACACGATTTCTACCGCCGCTGTATTTGACAATTTCTTGATTAAATTAGTGAGAATGAACGTCATAATCTCATAATCGCGGCAGTACTTCGGCGGTGAAATACACTCATTTAAGAAATATTTTTTGCCTGGCAATACCAGGAAACGTCAGAATTCCACGGAACTAAAAACCAGAGTTTAGTTGGTCTAAATCCACATATGATTAAGAATAATGAAAATATTTGTAAACTTTGACCTACGTAAAAACTTTGTACCTAGTTTTATTTCAAAATCGGTTTAAAAATTAGCTTTGGTACGACACCTGCGTAAAAACGGATCAATTCATTAAAGTACAGCAGGGTGCTTAGCCAAGATGCCAGGTGCTTACGCTTCATAAAGCCAATGTCTCTGTCGCACTAATATCGAAGAGTGATAGAGACTACCGTGTCGTTCGCCACGGAGCAAACGACTGGCATCTTGGCTATGCACTCAGAGCGACGCTAAACCGAACCCTCACTAATCTGACGCTCCGTGCTTCCTAGCGTAGCGTAGTCACCTCTCTTTATATTACTCTTCTATATTATTGCGACAGCGACAGTCGCGTTTCGTTCGGTAAACGATTGGCATGTTGGATACGCACACTGTAACCCGGACGGTCTTCGGCTGAAGAAAACGACTTTGATAGTCACGAAGTTTTTTAATTTCTTTTCATCACACTTGCTCGTAAATGGTGTTATTGTATGCCAGCATATGGAGATGGAATGAGCTATATTATGCCCACGGGCGTAATATATATATTTAATTTTATTACGCCCATGGGCATATTGGGCAGAATGTTTTTCAAGTACGTATAAATAAGTTTCACTTTTAAAATACTGACGTTTTACTGATTTTTTGTGTACTTATGTATGTAAAAATTTAATTTTATTAATTTAATAGCAGTTTAAAATATTTTTACACAATTGGGTACTTGACACATGTTGAATATTATAACAAAATTTAGTTAAATGGATAGAAAATGAGCCATCCATTATAAAAAAGTGGTATTTAAAAAATATATTGAGATTATATAAAAATACAAGGTCCGAAGTCTAAAAAAAAAAAAAATTTTTTGTCTTTCAAAAATAGAAAATAAAATGGTACCATTCGTACCTTACATTTTATTGAAAAATAAATTGTATAACAACTATAAACATAAACGCAATATTTCAGGGTCAAAATGGCAATTTCCTTGATCTTCCATACATTTAGGACAGACTTTTATGATGTGACGTCACATCACCCTGTCATTTTGTTAGAGGCGTTTCAATCGTCGAGTGCGAGCGTCAGACTTTAACTCTCATTTCTGATCTTTGTGTTGCTTAAATGCCATGAGTCCTTTATAGACATTTGATCCTCAGGAAAATCAAGATCGTTTGACATTATTTACAAAAAACAGTCAAGTAGCCAATTTCAATCGTGGCTGAATGCCGGATAGGTCTGTGGCTTCGATGCCTGAAAAATTACAATATGGCAGACAAATATTTGATTTGTCACCGTGTTTACGAATTATTTCGCTAATAATTTAGTTTTTCTTCACAAGCGTGATGAAAACCATTGCCTGTGTCACGGGCGGTACATAAAATAATTACGGACAAGTGTTAATTTTAAGCCCGAAGCCTAAGGTGAGTTCTTGTTTACCGCCTTTAATATAATAATATTCCTGACGAGGAGTACCATCGAAATCGCCATATACTTTACTTATTTATACATAGGCTTCTAAAATCATAACTATTCCCACAGTCAGGTAAAAAGGAACTTAATGAACAAATAAGATTCATTCCAGAGGAATTTCCTGTCGTGAGCTGCGGCTGTGGAATAAAATCCCTGCCGCGGTTTTCCCGAGGGGCTATCGCAACGAGACTCTTCAGGAAAGTACAAAGATTTATAAAGGTGTTGGCATACCATCACAGGTACGTAAACATGTTTCTTTTAATCGTTTTGAGCCACAGAATTTGAGAACTTATATTATTTATTTATTTAATCTTTATTGCACAATACATGAAGGTACAAATGGCGGACTTAATGCCTTAAGGCATTCTCTACCAGTCAACCAATCAATTATTTCGTACTTACTTACTTACTGCTGTGGCGCAGCGACACGAATGCTTCTCTGTCTTTTTGCACTTCGTCTCTCCAGCGGTACCTAGGGCGTCCAGACGGTCTTCGGCCATTTGGAACTCGAAAGTACGCCATCTAGACTACACGGACTACGTGCCCGAGCCATCGGATATTAGTCGTACCTACTTGCATTTTAGATTTTATATTTTTTTTATTCTTTTTTCTTGGAGACATTTTTTTTAGTAAAAATAGAAAAAGCCCGTGATTATGATTAGAAATAATATAAGAAGTCCCAATTCTAACACAAAAAAAATTGGTACAACTTTAAAATATTTTATATTAGTAAAACTTTTACACCCGCCTGCCCCCCCTATGATTTCCCAGATCCTCCAGACACCGCGTTGCCCGGCATTGTCGCATCAGAGGATGCTGTTTTTGCAGCGGTCATGGCGTTCAACAGCGGCTCGGCTGGTGGCTTAGACGGAATAATCCCCCAACACATTAAGGACCTGCTTGCCAGTAACAATATTGGAGAATTTCTCACACCTGGCCATATTTACTCTGCGACACTGTATCTTCGTTCCAAAATTTACCTACGCAGCCCCTTCTAGAAATTTCCAAATTTCTGTGAAAAACTCGACAGTATAATTTAGATACAGACTGAAAAAATTATCAATATGAAAATCGACACTAGGATGTTTTTAATTGCATATCTTGCAGTTAGGTTGGGTGGTCTAGGGCTAAGGCCAATTGGGAGTGTCGTCCTACCGGCGTTCCTGTCGTGAAGCTGCAAAACGTCGCAAATACGCTTCTTTAGGGCTCCTCTACACGATGGCCCATCGTACGCCGGTCTAAGGGACGCAGCTATGCAGTGGAATGAGATAGCAATATCACTTGCTCCCTCTAACGCCTAAATGCGTTCCTTGGACTGGCCTACGCTGGGCCATCGTGTAGAGGAGCCATTAGGTGACAGCTACGTATTTGCGGCGTTTGCCGTAGAAACCTTAGGTCCTTGGGGGCCGCAGGCCTTAAAACTTTTTCAAAAATTAAAATATCTTCTGATCCGCTCCACTGGTGACCACAGGGCGGGGTCGTTCCTCGCTCAGCGCATTGGAATTTCAACCCAGCGAGGAAACGCGGCCAGTCTTGTGGGCACACTACCAAATGGCAGCGGCATAAGAGATATTTGTACATATAATTTAGGTCCCATAGGTTTAGTTTAGTTTTTGTTTTTTTTTTTAGTATTAATATTAGTTTTGTAGGTAGTTTTAACATTAAAATAGAAATAACGATTTTTTTTGCTTATCTATGATAAAACATGAATTACTATCAATCTAGTCTTTCTTTATTTAATTTTCTACCGTTGAAAAGTGCTTTGGCAAATCCAATTGACTATAAAAATAACTGAAACCAATTTTACGTTGATAAACAATTGACTGATTCAATTGTAAAGTAGAATAGATTGTTGGTTCAATCACCTTAATTAATGATTAAACAGTGAGTTACAAATTGTTCCCGAGAGCCAAATTAAAGCTCTAAACACTGAAAGATTACCATTCATGTAAAACAAACTAACCTGCTATTATCAGAGTTTTTGTATTGGGTACGGCGAAGTGCATGTTTTTTTTAAGCACGACGGTGGCAAACAAGCATACGGCCCGCCTGATGGTAAGCAGTCACCGTAGCCTATGGACGCCTGCAACACCAGAGATATTACATGCGCGTTGCCGACCCTTTAAAAACCTGTACACTCCTTTTTTGAAGAACCCCATACTGTAGCCCATCGTGAAAACCTCGGCAGGAAGCTCATTTCACAGCCGAAGCGTTCGCGGGAGGAAATTCCTCTTAAACCGCACAGTACGCGACCATTTAGGTTCTAGGGTGTAAGGATGAACACCCTGCCGACGGCGATCGGTGCTCTCAGCTGTTTTTCTCTTGTAGTGTTTCATACTAAAAAAATACAATGAAATAACTTGGCACATTTTTCTGGGCTGGGGTAAAGAAGAATAAAAGAATGCACAAATGCCGCAAATAATTTGTGCGAGCTACGAGTTTAAATAATATTATATATACAAATGAATGCACACTCATTAGATAGCAGAAAAAAAAACATGTTACAACTTGCCCCTGCTTTGTGTTACAACTTGCCCCATATGCTCATTATGCCTACTTAATGAATTATCTCAAAAACTACAAACTTTAGAAGAATTAAAAATTTATTAATTAAAAATAAACTACTCATCTTACCACTCTTACCTCATCTTACCTTAAAACAAAGATTCTTGGCAATAATTTATAGGTAAATCCCGTTACCAAAATTGCAATTTATTGATAATATGGATGGGCAAAACTATTTTCATGCGGAACCCAAACTTAACCGTTGAAAGAAAGAAAGAAAGAAAAGAAAGAAGTAGAACAAGTTTAATAGTAAAAAATCAAAATGAACCTAAGTTAGGTATAACCCGTCGCCAAAGTCGCCATTAAAAAAAAATTTGGTATGACAATAATACCTATTATAAAAATTATTTTTTAAAAAGCAGATACGTCTGCGATGATGCTATTACAGAGCAAGATCCCCAGTTCAAGTCACACCCAAGGCAGTAATTTTTCGACTTTTATATTTATTTTATTCGAAGCTTGATAGTCCAAGATCCCAGAGCCGCCAGACCTTACTTATTTTCTCATGAATAAAATCTATGGGATAATATAGTGTTAGTATGTACTTTTAATGTCTGCATACTTGCTATATTGGTCCGACGGCCATTTGTCCGGTACAAGGTGCTAAAGTTAGGTAAAAATATTACTTACTTTTCTTAAATTCTCATGGCTGATTCTTATATATGATACTCAGGAAACTATTACGAATCATTTTGTAAGTAGCCAGACCAATTGCAGGGGCCCAATCATCCCCCAGACCCACATAAAGTTTCACACCAATACAAATATAAACTTTATGTGGGTCTGGGGGATGGTTGGGCCCCCTCCAATTGGTGTGACTACTTACAAAATGTAATAGGTAGTAATAGTATTATATATAATAATTTTTAAGAAAAAAAAACCGTACCCGTAATGTATGGGACATTTTATTCATGAGAAAATAAGTAAGGTCTGGCGGCTCTGGGATCTTGGACTATTAAGCTTCGAATAAATATAAAAGGCGAAAAATGACTGCCTTGGGTGTGGCTTGAACTGGCGGCATCTGGGTCGATACTCCAGTCCTCTTCCAACTGAGTCACCAAGACCTCATCCATAGCCAGCAAATTTTCCCATCATATGGGTCTCGGCATAAGCGACATCTACCATAAGAGCGTTACAAGGCAGATGTTTCCACTTTTAAATTCATTTTAAGCTTGATACCAACTATAACTTACTTAAGTCCTAAATGTTGAATTAAGTACGAAACGCCCATACTACAAGTTATATATAGTGGAATTATAATTAAATGATTGAATAAAATATACAATTCACCATTATAGTCACCATTTTATCAGATCAAAGATGCCCACTGCTGTACAAAAACCTCCTCAAGGATCTAAAAAACCGGTCGGTCGCTGCCCGCGTCTAACAGTTTCCTGCAATCTTAGTCCAAATCATCCGACCACGCTTAATGGAGGGCTTCCTTTCCAAGCTGCGACTTCCGGTACGCCGTCTTTACTCAAGGAAAATGATTTCTCATGCTTTTTGCCAAAAATTTAAGAATATTTCTTTGAGGAATTGCACGGGAGGTTTGCATACCCCCACGTCCCAGCGCTCAATGTATGGCACGGCTTAGCGCACATCCTCCTGTTTCCTCAGGGTGAAATGTTAGAAGTTCATGCGCAAAATTTAAATTTTATATCAATGATCATGAATGACTAATAATAGCCCTGCCTACAAAAGCTGACAGCTATAGGTTCCGATCCTGGTTGAGGACAAATTTTACTGTGGGGTGGTGCTTCAGATATAAATACCATTTTTGTTCTGCAGAAGAGGGCTATTCGAGCAATATATAAAATGAACCATAGAGACTCACTGAGAGATAAATTTAAGGAAATTGACATCATGACAGTGCACTGTCAATACATTTATGAGAATATTCTGTATGTGCATAAAAATATTGCCGATTTTAAGAAAAATTGTGACATTCATAATATTAATACTAGAAATAAACATAAGTTCGCCGTGCCCTTCACTCGGCTCCATAAAATTAAAAAATCATTCATGGGTAATTGTGTGAGATTTTATAATAAACTTCCAAACCATATTACTGAGTTTCCAATTAATAAATTTAAGAATCATGTAAAGCGTAAACTTATTTCTAAAGCTTATTATACCACACAAGACTACATGAATGATAAAACAACGTGGGATTAATTGTGATTCGAAATGATTAATTATTTATTATATTTGAATAATGATGATGAAATGGATATTCCAATGCATGTATTTCCTTTGTTGTTTTTATTATATTTGTTTGACATTTAGAATTTATTCTAGAAACAATCTAGACTAGTATTTTTTATACATTTTTTTTTTGTATGACTATATTTTGTGAAAGTTTTAGTATTAAATTTGATCTATGAATTATATTCATTAGTATTATATATGGAATAATATTTACAACATCAATAAATTGCTCTGATAATTAGATTAAGATAATTATATGTAATACTGTCTTACTATTCATAAGTGCTTGTTGCTAGGCCTACATGAATAAAGTATATTTGAATTGAATTGAAATAATCGTGTGATAAACACAAATATAGTTCATTACTGATGTATCTTCAGCTAGTTTTGAAGGCCTTCAACTTTTCCTTTTATCTGATCCCCCTAGGTTCGATTAGGTCTAGTCAATTGATACAGCCGCAGCCGTTATATCACTTGGGTTTTCGTTCGCATTTGTTATCCCGATACATATTCACTTTTCAATTGGCATTTGTTTATAAACGGTTGCAGTTACGTGTTCTTTCTCCTAGTATTTTCTCTCTATCGTTGCTAATAATTTATTTATTTATTTATTTACTTACGTCTACATTTATTGCGTCCAAAGTACCCATTGTGAATTCCAAAATCCATTAGCTGACATTGAAACAACAGCGTTTTGACGAGGGTTCCGTCGAGTATTTATTAGCACGAAGTGTACGAGGTAGGTGACCCGGTTTGAAAGTGACATTTTTGTAAATGAAGGTCGGAATGACTGCTTAGTTACATTTGGATTCGTATTAAACCAACTAAGCTTGGTTATCTACTATTTGTACAAAAATATCACACACATATGGCAAAAGAGTAAAGGCATTACAAGTTTATATGAGAACTGTTAAGTGGCAGTCTTGAAACTTTGTAGACAGGCATTTTGATAGAATAATGGCGTAATTTTGATAGAATAGACGCGCCACGAGCCTGAATTATCTAATAATCGTTTGTAAGAAAGGGTGAAACATAAATTAACTAAATGAGGCTTATAAAGTTATATAATTTATGAATAAAGGGGTAAATCTGTATTGTTATTTTTTATGTTATGCATATTAGTCGTGATGGGTTTCTCCAGTAAAGTAGTCCTGGTGGTAGGAGGTAGGAGTCAGCTGCTGTTCGCGGGGCGAGGCGCGTGCGTCGCGCTCATGGGCCGCAAGTCGCAACCAAACCAAACTCCACCGTGGCGCAGTGCGCGCAGCACGGGTTGTATCCGTGACCATTATGGCAGACACCACCAACGACCAATAGCCCGATACTCTAACAGACTGTTGACAAATTCAGTGAATGAGACGTCCTCTTCTACAATGCTGGCTTCGTCAAACCAGATTCATTACTCGAAGGAGGCGTGCTCCTAGTATACGACGATATTATGCGGACGATGTCCAAGCGGCTATCAAAATTGCGACCCTAGCGGCCTCTCATTTGATAAAATACGAAAGTCAACGTCATCCACGTCCAGTTTTTCGTCTTTATTTGTTCCTAAATTTTCCATTTGGCGACCGGTTTGGCCTAGTGGGTAGTAACCCTGCCTACGAAGCTGATGGTTCCGGGTTCAAATCCTGGTAAGGGCATTTATTCCTGTGATGAGCATGGATATTTGTTCCTGAGTCATGGGTGTTTTCTATGTATTTAAGTTTTTATAAATATTTATATATTATGTATATCGTTGTCTAAGTACCCTCAACACAAGCCTTATTGAGCTTACTGTGGGATTTAGTCAATTTGTGTAATAATGTCCTATAATATTTATTATTTATTATTATTACTCTTTACCACTCCGCACTGGTGAAGACGTATATGAATGAAAAGGCCGGAGTCACAAAATGATACGTATGTATATGGGGTAAGATGAGGGAAAGTACTATCTTTAAGAGGGAAGAATAGCTTTTTGAATCTTACGAAATAACGGTAATTTTTCTATGAAATTCCATTTCGGGGAAAACGGTTTCCAATAACTAAATCTTATCAAATCACTTTGATTTTGATGTCGATCGCTTCAACATACTATATTCTAGGTTTCGCAAAAACGTTTGGAAAAGTGGAAAATCTTTTTTTTTATGGTCCATCACGTGGTATACGTGGTATACCTCCGCAGTTACCATTATGACAGAATAAGCTAACCGGGGGCTATTAGTAGGTAAGTATCATGTACATTATAAGCATAAGGGAGTACCGTCGCAGCGCTTTGTACGTCTAAGTACTTTGTACGTTTAAGAAGAGAAGACTTTTTTGACGGGGGGGGGGGGGGTGAACACATGTTTTTCCTTTCGGAGCGATTATTTCCGAAAATATGGGTTATTCCCACTAGTTACTACCAAATTGTTCCCAGTGGTAACTACGGGAAAAAAACACCAGTATTTTTTTCCCAGTAGTTACTACCAAAATATTTGTAGAAATCGATACTTATAAAAGCAGTATAAATTGTATTCACAGTATAAATATAGCGTGCCTGAATAGATAATTGTGTCAGTTAATGATTCAGTAAACTGCTTAAAGTGAGCAAAAATATTAAAACACTATTAGGATTTTATTTCCTATGGTAAAATATGGGCAGAAAAATCCCAGCACCACTGGTACCAACTTAGAGGTAACTTTTGGAGTTTGAATAACCCGAAAATATTAACTTTATCAAAAAATATATATATTATTAATTTTAAAATACCTATCCAACGATACTTCACACCATTGGGTTAAAGCGAAAAAAATTACAAAAAATAACATTTTGTATGGAAGGTACCTTAAAAAAAGACCTACTTTAGGTATATTAATTAATGATTAAACGAACTTACCTGTAAGTGAAGTTCTATCATAATTATACGAGGTGCTTCGTCCGAAGAGATTAGTATCCTGGAATATTTATTTATTTGTAGTAACACGTAAGTGACACCACTACAACACTATAGTTTAGATTTTTTTTTTTTTTTTTTTTTTTTTTTCTGGTAGGTTCACCCTTGGCCACAAACGTCATGTCATTAAGTTCAGAGTAAGCAAGTCGTCATTGATGACATTCTCTGCATTTGGGCGTTGCTTAAGGGCGGGGGGGTGATACTAATCTCTTCGGACGAAGCACCTCGTATAATTATGATAGAACTTCACTTACAGGTAAGTTCGTTTAATCATTAATTATACTTGTGCTTCGTCCTCGAGATTAGTATCCTGGAATATTTATTTATTTGTAGAATTTGAGAGTTCACTCAGGGAATGTCGGCAATGAAGGAGACTGAAGTATCAATCATATTTATGTATTTATTGCTTCAGGATCATAATCAAAGTTATACAATTGATTGAAGGAGTTGTGATTAACTCGTTCAAGAATTTTTAACTTATACAAATTGACTCTAGAAGATAAATCAAGAATTCGAAGAGAACACAGCCTTTACTAAGGCACTGTTATCGTTAGATGTTACAGTCCTATTGTAGAATTTTGCAAAAGTGTTAGAACTGTCACTCCAGCCTGCTGTGTTCCGGATTAAGTCGATGGTGACGCCGCATTTATAAGCTTTAGAAGTGGCAGCGTGCCTTGTACTGTGTGCTGTAAATATTGAATCATCTATTCCACTGCTTTTTAGTGTCGACTTGATCCAACGGCTGAGTGACTGTCCTGATGCAGCATTATGCGGTTTCTTAAAGCTAATAAATAATTGCACAATATTCCTACGGACGCGACTCGTATTTTCTAGGTATGCAATTAGGGTTGCAGAGGGACATATTTCTGGCCGTTCTAGAAAAAATGGGAGCACCAACAACGGCTGTTTACAACCTGGCCTGGAAGTCTTTAACAGATCCGGTATCTTGATGATCAACTGAGAATCGTTTCTCTCTATATTATCTGTACGAATTTTAGTTAGCGTTTGAACCCTGTGCGCGGTAGCCAATGCTAACAAAGTTACACATTTTTTAGTCAACGCTTCAAGTGATAAGTTTTCGTTAGGAAACTGAGCACTCAAATGATCCAATACCACGGAAGGATCCCATACGGCATTGTATTTAGGTAACGGCGGCCGGAGTCTGTAAATACCTTTAAAGAATCGTGATACTAGATCATCTTTGGAAATATGTGGTCCTAATAATAACGAGATAGCTGACCTGAGGCAGTTGAGCGTACTGTATTGGCTACCGCTGTTAAATTGTTCCGTGAGAAAAGTTAGGACAGATGTTATAGGCGCGTCATATAACTGCAAGTTATTTTCTGCACAGAATTTGTACCATTTCTTAAGCGCCGTGTCATATTGTTTAATTGAGTTTTCCGAAAGTGATGCTAGCATTATGTTTACTGACTCTGCTGGTACGTTGCGTCGCAGAAGCGCTGACCGCATAATATTCCGGCAACCAGGGTAAGACTTGTCTGAATTTTCGGGTTGCTGGAATGAGATGAGATAATATTTTCATTAGGCTTGAATATTACTAACTCTGACGTGGCAAGTTGTTGGAATAGCGGGTACCAAGGTTGTGTTTTCCACAAGGGGACAATCATTATTCCACGAGCTTGGTCAGAAATGATTTTTCTTAGGGTTTTCAGAATAATCGAAATCGGGGGAAAAGCGTAAAAGTACAGTTCAGACCAGTCTAAAGTGAACGCGTTAACTGCAAATGCATCAGGGTCGCGATGCCAAGACACGTATTTAGCACACTTGGCATTTACCCGGCTAGCGAATAGGTCTACTTGAGGATACCCGAATTTTCTTGTGATTTCTTTAAATGCCCCATCGGCCAATTCCCATTCAATATCTGGGTGTGTGCGCCGAGATTCAGCATCAGCTACTACGTTTTCTGCTGATTTGATGTAGGAGGCAAATATATATATATTGCGAGACTCACACCACTGCCAGATATCTCTGGTTATCTGTGTAAGATGGGGGAACTGTATTCCACCCATGCGATTAATGTATGCAATGGCTGTCGAGTTATCTATGCGCATTAAAATTTGGCATTTTTTAAGATTTTTTGCAAAAACTTTAAGCCCAAAAAATGCTGCGAGGAGTTCCAGACAGTTGATGTGCATTTGCTGTTCCTCCCGTGACCATATTCCACTCGCCGTTTCGTTCCTGCAGGCGGCTCCCCACCCAGTAGTTGAGGCGTCAGTAAAGATTTCGAGGCAATATGAGTCTATTCTGATTTGCCGTACTGAGTGCTTGACAGCTTGAAACCACCAATGAAGATCTGGCAGTAGTGTCTCTGGCAGAGTCATGTGTCTATCATAATTGTCATCGTCTTTTAGATTGAGAAATTTGCATCTTTCAAATTCCTTTGTATAGAGGAGACCGTATTCGATTGCTGGGCAAGCTGCAACTAGAGATCCTACAAGTTGTGCAAATTTCCGAATTCTACATCTTTTCACACTCAGCATATTTTTTATTTCTTTTGAAATGTGTGATCTTTTTTCGTCTGGCAGGGAAATTTGGAGCTTTTCGGAATTTATGATCAGTCCTAGAAATTTGCATGTTTTAGAGGGTATAGGGTTACTTTTTTCTTCGTTAATAATGAAGCCAAGACCGCGTAGAAGTTTTGTTGAAATGCTTACATTCTCTTTACATTCCTTATAGCTTCGACCTATAAGGAATAAATCATCTAAGTAGATGGTTGACAAATGGCCACAAGTCCTTAATAGTTTTACAACTGGCTTCATTATTTTTGTGAAAATGTATGGCGCTACGTTCAAACCAAATGGTAATACATTAAACTCGAATATTTTATTTTCCCATAGAAATCTAAGGTACTTTCTAGATTCTCTATGCATTTTAATCAGTAGATAGGCGTCCTTGAGGTCTATTGTAGCCATATGACAGTTCTTCGACACTAATTTGATTGCGGTACGAAAATCTTCGAGTTTAAAGTGGTCGGTTTTTATGAATTTATTTAGGTTCTTGAGATTTAAGATGAATCTCATTTTACCATTTGGTTTGGGACAGAGAAATATGCTGGACAAGAACTGGCCATCACATGGTCTACAGACCGAGATAGCCCCTATGTTGAGTAGATTTTTTATCGCCTCATTGTAATGGGCTTTCTCGGTATTGGTATAGTGCACTGCGCTGGGGATCTGATGCTGAATGACTGGGCTCGTGAACTTTATTTTGTACCCCGTTATCCATGATAGGATTGTTCGGTCGTTGGTTAGCATCTCCCACTGCGCACGGAACCTAGACAATTGGCCAGCGTACATTACCTTGTCTAACGACGCCGCTGTTGTCTCTGCGGAGGCTGCGATGTCTTGGACGAGTTGCCGTGCCTCGGAGTTCGTGTGTGTCTCGAAGATGGACCCGGCGTCGATGAGCGATGAGCAGGCTCGCGGTTCCGCTGAGGGCCCTGCTGCCTGCGTGCTGGGGCCCGCGCTCTCCAGTTTAAATTGCTGGTAGGTGTGAATGTTTTCACGCTTCTAACTTGGCTTTTTACTTTTAATTCGGTGCCAGATTTTGATACTGCTTTGGCAGTCTTTAAAGTTTCCGCCAGTTCCTCGCCGAACAGGTATTTGTCGATTTTGGTATTTGTTATATGGTCCTTGAGATCCTTTTTTATAGAGTATATGGCAAAGTTACGTCTGGTAACTGACTCGCTATGTTGTACGTCGCAAAGGATGCGGCCTATATCCATGAGTTGTTTCAGCCGCTCATTGTTCTTTTCACTGGACTCAATTTCTGTATTAATTACTCTTGCTAGCCCTGAAATTGCACATGCTAGCTGTTTTTGTCGCATCTCGATGCCCTTGTCCCTTTTGGTTAGTACGTCGGTGACGGCAGCCTTAATTTCCGCGTTCATCAGGGGTGCGTCAATCTTGGTACAATTTGCCGGTATCAGGTAAGCCTCTAATAATTCTTTGCGCACTTCTTTTGATAGGCCAGTCGTGGCGATGTGTTCGAGCCTGTTCGCTAACTCTTTGCGTATCTCTTTTCCGTACTGTATATTTTCAGAAGGATCTTCGCCCAGGATTTCCAGTACAGAGCTGTCTAACACCGTAGGGCTCTCCTTCTGTAGTAGCTCCGCGCCAGTACTTACAGCGCCAAGCGCCTCTGTCACTACGGCGGGGCACGCGACTTGCGCTGCTGTATGTGTGGCGGCTGTCGTTACGGTTGACGTAACGGTAGACGTGGTGGTAGTGATAGGCCTGGCGGCGGGTCCAGCGATGGGCGTAGCGGTGGATGCAGCGTTACGCATGACTGCGCGTGTGGGGGCGTCGGGTTCTATGATCTCCACGGGTTCTTCCTCTGGTGGGTATTCTGGGAAGTCCCCATAAATATCTCCGTCCAGTGAATTTTCCGATTCGTGTCGAACTGTAATCGATAATTATGAGACATGATAAAAATGTTGGTGTGCGGTACAACAGGTATGTACATACACGAGAAGTGCCAAGTGATAAGGTTGCATCGGATCAGTCCCAAAAACTGTCCAGGTTTGCTAAGCCTTGTATCGGATCAGTCCCATAAACTGTCCTGGAAAGGCAAGTATCATGCACAATTTGCTGCGCAGCAGCCCTAAAACTTATCCAAGTTTGCTAAGCCTTGTGTCGGATCAGTCCCATGAACCATCCTGGGAAGGCAAGTATCATACATAATCTGCTGCGGGCCAGTCCCATATAACTGTCCAGGTTTGCTAAACCTTGTATCGGATCAGTCCCACAAACTGTCCTGAGAAGGCAGGTATCGAGTATACATCCACTGCGGAACAGTCCCAAAAACTGCCCTGGTCGTGGTTTGTTTACGTCCGCGCCTTATAAGGTAGTGTGAAACAGTCCCAGAGACCGCTCAGATTACATTCCTTATTGCGCGTAGACCCAAATAATCATAAGACACGTTTGTCGCAGGTACACAATTATTTTTCGTCATTACCTATGAGTAGGTATCAATTTCACCTATGTAAGTTAAGGGAGAAATATAATTACTTACTTGTGTTTTCATCCGAGCGATCCGAGTATTCATAGTAACGGTCGCGTTCATCCGTAGATTCTGCACTTCTTGTATCACGGACACGATGCAAATCACGCGTCAACTTTTTTATTTTGCGGCGAATTTCATCATAATCATTATGTTTACGCTTACGTTTCGGCATTATAACACGTTTCGCACTATGATTCACCTTAAAAACTTGAAGATTATTTCGATTTTGAGAGATTTATTTTTAAGATGTTGAGTGGTTGCACACTAAAACGTGAATGACATGACGTTTGTGGCCAAGGGTGAACCTACCAGAAAAAAAAAAAAAAAAAAAAAAAAATCTAAACTATAGTGTTGTAGTGGTGTCACTTACGTGTTACTACAAATAAATAAATATTCCAGGATACTAATCTCGAGGACGAAGCACAAGTATAATTAAGGCACATCCAAATCAATCCGATTATTGGTTTCACGTTCACAGACTTTTACTTTTCCATTAATAAAATCCAATACGATTCCAATCTGATATTAATACATCAAATTCTCATAAGAGAATGAACTCGCTGTACGTATTCTCGTATTACCATGATACATACGCATAATTTATTATGCAAATCAAACGCGATTCAATGGCGATTCGATATTGCTTGAAAATCGGATTGCGATGCGCATTGCATGGAACCATCAGCCTAATAACGATATTCATATGGTTGTGTGTGTGTATTTCCATTCCTTGAACATACGGATGACTTTTGCATCATTAGGCGTAAAAGAATAGCGTCTTTGCAGGAATGCGTACGTAGCAATAGCCTCCTGAGGACTGCGTATTGAATTAACGCCTAGATTGTCGTCTACTGGGTAGAGATGGTGATAGGCAGGACTAAATAACCCATCTTGCTCCGTATTCCTCTTTGCATGCAGAAATAGTTTCAATAAAGTAGGTTTAAGTGGTTTTATGTCATTACTAATATAGAGTGTGTGTTCTAGTTATTATTTATCAAAGATATGGATCATCTGGTCTAAAATAAACGATTTTTTTATGGATGGGTCTCAAATTGAGTTGATCGAGAATTGTAGCGTAGGTAATAGGTACCTGATCATTGTCATAACAACACTGTGGGAATACTATGGAACTCCAAAGGTACAGGGTCCTCACTGCATACCCTATAAGAGTAATCACAGAAAGATCACGGGAAAAATGCGTCACAAGTGGGAAAGCGATTAAAATAAAATAATTAATAAATATTTGGGAACAAACTTACACAGATCAACCTAGCCACAAACTAAATAAGCAAAGTATTATAGGTACCTAATAGACGACGATATACATATAAATAAAACATATAGTTAGATCACATATTCAGGAACCCATATTCGTGAGGAACACACAAATAAATGCCCTAACCAGGATTCGACCGGGACCTCCTACTGCTTCACTTAGGCAGCCGTGCACACACACGCACACACACTAATCGCATATACATAGATATACCTACAGTCAAGTGCAAAAATATGTATCGAAAGAATCATCTCAAAAATATGGTACTACGGCTCTTATTACACTGGAATATGATGATATGGGACATTGACTGTACATCCAGAAGACTTTTAGGCTAATTATATTTTATTTTATTTATAATTTTATTTAAGTTTTCTCTTACTTTTGTTTTGTCATTGTGTCCATATAATCTATTTACTGAGTGCCACCTAGTCCATCCACTGGACCTTATTGAAAATCAATCAAATCGTCGTGGAGTGTGCCATGTGGCTCATATACATGTATAGTTGTGCCGTTCTCGAGACTGTTCCCCGTTTTGTATGGAGAGTATTTTTGCGCGAGAACAATCCCCATAGTATGAGCCGCTCGTACCGTGATACCTAGCCGAGTGAGGACCATTTAGCGCAACTCTTCATTTTGTGTAATTATTTTTAGTTGGTTTTGATTAGCAGGTTAAGGTTGTGATATTGTGCTAATAAATGCTTTTTCTTTCTTTCTTCATAGGCAGGGTTACTACCGAATAGACCAGGAGTTCGTTAATATTAAATGTCATCGACGAAACGTGGTTCTACTGTGTAGAGATAAATAATAAATATTTGGGGACGATCTTATACCGACCTAATAAGTAGGTACTCGTAATATTTGTACTGTATTGTTGTGGATAGATACATAATTCACAGAAAACATCCATAACACAGGAACAAATATCTGTGATAAACATACAAATATATACCCTTATCAAGGTTCGAACCCGGGACCTTCTGCTTCTTAGGCAGGGTCACTACCAACTAGGCTAAATGAACGCATACTTTTCTCGAATCTAAAATGTGATACGGATCAAAGTGATAGGTATAAGCTAGCAAATATTATAAAAACTTAGTCGAAAGCACGAAGTTTATAGCGTCAGCTATAATGCTTATAAATTTCTTGGCGCTACGGGACGAGTCACGACTTCGTTGAAAAGGTTAAAACTCACGGCAGCAGCGACAACTTTAAAAAAGTGTGACACAGCGTCAAAGCATGTGAAAAAAACGTCCAGTTGCGTTGAAAATCGAGGCAGGCTTGTCGGAAGGCGGCTGGGAGCGATTTCGTGGTCCACTGCTCGCCAGCCGACACACGCCGGTGCGCCCTGACAATGGGTACGGGTGTGTTCCCACCGCTAGAGAGCTTCGCGTCCATAGATAAGGGCTCATCCCGAATCATGTGTTTGTATTTTTCCAACTTTTAGAGCCCCCCATTTGCGAAACACGTCATATTTTTGGGACTAAACCTATTAAAGTGGGTTCTTACATCTGGCGCCATACTGTGATAACACTAAGTTCATTCATAATGTATTTGATTTGCATAAATTATAATATTGCTTTTACTAAATATTATTAGTAAAATTAATATGCCTTATTTTCGTGCTTTGTGTGTAACTTACACGTCATATCATAATACTTTGCCGTACCTTCTCCTACATCATAATAATATGAATTTTATGTGATATTTTGTGAACACAGTAAAAGTTTTAAAAAAATGGTTTATATTCAATTCAATTCAGCAAAGCTTAATCTTTATGTTTTTATCTAGCTTTGAGCTTTTTCCTTACAGCTCTTGCAGTTACTTTTAAAATGGCTAACATGATGCATGCGCTCTGTAAGTGATCGTAATTCGCGTTGCTCCCGCGCTGCACCCGTATTGTTCTAGCTTAATCACGCGTCCTACCATCACAAATAAATAGGGACACTTTGCTCTACTTTCATCGCTCCAACGATGCAGTATCTTGTAAATAGAGGTAAATGAAAGTTTCGTTAGGTACTTAAACTTTGACGGCAATGCACAACGTAAAACTTGGAAAGTATAATCTTGGAATTGGAATAGTAGGTATATTTTTTAGCCAAAATGAATGATTTGGCGAAAGAAACACATTCCAAATGTTGTATAATAATAGTAATAATAATCTACTTAACAATTCTACCAAGTAAAACGTTGTCATAATGAAAGTTTGCCGAATGTTGGTTGCCAAAATAACTCATCTGCGAAAAGTTGGTTGACAAGTGAAATTCGATCAATAAAACTTCG
Source organism: Cydia pomonella (assembly GCF_033807575.1). Classification (NCBI taxonomy): domain Eukaryota; kingdom Metazoa; phylum Arthropoda; class Insecta; order Lepidoptera; family Tortricidae; genus Cydia; species Cydia pomonella. The sequence continues at coordinate 32,833,946 of NC_084704.1, forward strand.
GCGAAAAGGCAGAACACCCCCTAAGCTAGTGAACATAGGTTTGAACATGCATAACGTCACATTTATAATTTTATATACATAAGTATTTACCTATTAACTCCATGTTGATGGCACTACAGAAGACTTCGGTGGTTTTCAGTAGCTCCAACAAGTCTTGACTATTTAGTGTAAATAAGAGTAGTTTAAGGATGTCCATATGTATATGTACGAGTATGTACAGAAGATGAGAAATGACTTCACCTTCTCTCCGATGCCGGCAGCCTAGTCCCAAATCCTTAATCAGAGTGCCGAGGGGATACAGAGCTAGTCAGAACCACAGGGGATTTCGACTATCGCTCTGAAATATTCCTCGCAATCTAAAGCCCCATAAATATAAAGCAAGCCCCATTCAATACGTTGCTAACTACAAAGTAGAATTAATTCACTCGATGGACCAAATACAGCAATGTAACGAAATTCGCATGCAAGTTCTTGAACCGGCTAAATGGGGCTTTATGAATGCCTTAACTATATTTATATTAAGAAGTCACGTGTGTACTCTAGATCTTTCAGTGCCTACTCAGTTAAGCTGTGGAACGATCTACCAGTGGACGTAAGGAAATCGCAATCTGTTGCCTCACTCAAGAAGTTGAAAAAGTTTTGGTTATTAGACTCCTGATATTAGAACTGAGTACTTTATATGTATATCTTATATATAGGTGTATATAGGTTTACATACTACGGGTTTTCTACTTTATATTTTATTTTATTATTATTGATTGCTCTCGTCCTACTTTTATGTGTATCCAAAATTCTCATATTGCTACTGTTAATATTGATTTGTCTTTCACTTGTTAGTGTTTGATCCTTTCGGATTTTCGCAGCTGGAAGAGATCCCTTTTAGGGATAAGTTCGCCTTTGTACATAACATCTTTTTTATTTGTTTTGTCTGTTTTATGTTAACCTGTGTATGTGCAATAAAGTGATATACATACATAGGTACTTTATAGTATTACGCCTACAGATTGTTAAGAGCAATTCTTCGTTCAGTTTCGAGCTCTTCGATTTAGAGTAGGTAAGAAGGTTCTGATTCTGATTATTAACCTTTTAACCGCTTAGAATTTTCCATCGAGCGTACTCATGTCGCCGCTGGTGCGAAGTTACATGAAGTTTTGTCTTAATTATGAGACTGCGGCGAAATGAGCTGGGTATTGTATGTCATATATCAGACTACGGCGGTTAAAAGGTTAAATAATGCGTAAACGTATAATATGGCGCTGGTATTGAAGCGCTGGTAGCCATGTGTATAGATGTTCCTAAGAACATTAGTCGGAGTTCAAATTGATTGTATTCGCTGATCGGAATACGCGTCAAAAGTATCTACTTTACTAATTGAACAAAAGATATGATTCTAAATGTAAAATAATCAGACTACATATCCTTTTGAATGCAAACTAGTAGTAGGGGTACCTACTTGGAAAAATATTCCAGGGTTGAAGATACTTCTGGCTCGTTATTACATGTACTTGGTTAGGTACTATTGACGACCAGTCTGGCCTAGTGGGTCCTAGCCGGCAGCCCCAGCTTGAAGCCGTTGGTAACGGGTTCGAAACCCGGTAAGGGCATTTATTTGTGTGATGAACACAAATATTTGTTCCTGAGTCATGGGTGTTTTCTATGTATATAAGTATGTATTTATTCGTATGTATATCTTCGCCTAGTACTCATAGTACAACCTATGCTTAGTTTGGGGCTAGGTCGATCTGTGTAAGATTAAACTCAAATATTTATTTATTTATTGATGGCTGTAGGTACAGTGAGCTGCGAAATTGCGTGAACAAATTATGAATGAATCCATTGATAAAGTCACCGTGACCTTTAACGGCTGATGGTACCTACTAATAATCCACGTTAATAACACACCTCCGCAAACAATATTTTCTGCTTTGCCCTAAGGTTGACTGGTAGAGAACTCATGACATTAAGTTCGCCTTTTGTACATTACCTTTTCGTTTGTGCAATAAAGTTTAAATAAATAAATAATTTTCGGAACTTACACGTAAATTGAAACAGCAAAGATCAAACGCCTATATTTTTATACGAGCAATTTCGATTACCGACATCATTTAATCCACCATTCTATGAATTAATAGGAATTTTGTTAATACTTTTTCATTCCTTTAAACTTAGCTTAACAATATGTTTATACCACGTCGGTGGCAAACAAACATACTACCCGCCTGATAGTAAGCAGTCACCGCAGCCTATGGACGCCTGCGACACCAAAGATATTAAATGCGCATTGGCGATCCTCTAAAAATCTGTATACTCCTTTTTTGAAGAACCCGATACTGTAGCCCTTCGGGAAAACCTCGGCAGGAAGCTCATTCCACAGCCGACGCGTCCGCGGGAGGAAATTGCTCATATAGATATGGATTAGAACTAAGAAATTACAATGAATTCTCTTTTAAGAAGTTCCGCAGTGCATAAAATAAAATACCGAGTTAAAGGCGATGTATCGAAAGCATACATTTTCGGATCATCCCATTATTTCCGGCTGCGCGAGCACTCAGTAAAAAGTAAAAGGGATCATAACAGAATTTATAGAACTTACGTACGTAAGGCTTTCGGCAGTAACTCGCGAAGTAATCGGAAAAGCGGAGGAGGGCTTAGAAAATTATTTCCGAGGGTGACCATCAAACAACTGTTACGATTCGCGACCTTAGTGCCTCGAAAAGAAACTTCGCGTAACATAAAGGAAGTTTTATAGACCGATAAAGACCTTTTGAAGGGTCGCCGGTGAACGAGCGTGTACTTTCGCTTGGAGCTCTGAAATGACTACAAAATTCAGACGATGCTTACTCAACTGTACATAAAACAGATGCTTCTATCGGATCGCTTACGGAAAACGGTCTTTTCCGTAGTTTACATACCCGCATCTTTTCGTGCGAAACATAGTGACATTTAACGGGGTTTTATTAAAGGTACACCGTTTGCAGGCGTGTATTTTTGGTAGAAGCAAGTTTTATTTTTATTTCTCATATCTGCGCCACGCGCGAGTCAGGTCTGGATACTGGCATAACTCGTCGAAGTATCATTTTATTTAAAAAACCTACAGTTCGCGCAAGAGGTTTGAGGAATCACAGGGGAGGCCCACATTTTACTTCCTCTGTTAGAATCGAACGCGCTATGCTAATAGACCTGGAGACCTAATCACTACCTATAGCCACGAGGCCATAAAGTGGCTGACTTGCCTTAATCTATATTTATAGCTGTTTACGAAGAGGTCGTTGGGTGGACAACATACGGAAGACTGCGGGTCACTTCTGGATGAGATTAGTTCAGGAAGTTCATTTGGCGTACTGGAAGAGAGGCCTATGCTCAGTAGTGGGCGATAAATATATTAGTTAATCCTAATAATTCTATCTTAATAATAGCTTATTTACAATCATGGTGCATTGAAGCATGAAAGGATGCCCAATGTCGTTTAAAAGGGTTATCCAGTCTCTCTCCTGTTGCCGCTAAGAAACTGCAATAAGATTAAATAAATAAGTAATTCTTAAGAAGGAAGACTACCTTTGCGATGCTAACGAAATAAGGGTACTTTTTCTATGAAATTTCATTTGGGAAGAAAACGGTTCCCACTTAGTAAATCTTAACAAATCACTTTGATTTTGATGTCGATCGCTGCAGATATAATAGGTTTAAAGGTTTCGATTTTTAAAGAAGGTTTTTTTTTGGTTTGCAAATTTAGAAAAAAAAGGTATACCTAGTTTTTCACTGTATTAATGACATACTAAAAAAATCAGGAAGAGAGGAAAATATTTAGAGGTGGAAATACATTTTCTCTTTTTGTAGCTATGGATAAGCTCGTGGTATACTGACTGCGTAGTTTTGTGAGAAACGACCAAAACTGCACTATAATTTAACGTCCTTACAGTTTTTTAGTAAGATGTTGTCTCCAGTAAAAAGTCTGACGCGCCACAAAACTAAGTATACAGCTGAGTCTTAGTTTAGTTTGGAAGTTTTCGTCAATTTAACTTCTGCCAAGCTGTCTGACAACTCGAACAAATTAGTCGGGAAAAATTGGGGGATTTTCTCAGGCTTCTAATAAATGGCCAGTTTGGAAAGTAATTTCAAATGTAACGAATTTCAGTACGGAAGTGTGAGCGGTAGCAATAATTTGTATAACTTACGTGTAACACCTGTCACTGTTTGGTTCTAGATATGTTTCAAAATATGGTTCAATCTTTCACAAATCGAGTTAATCCCACAGTTAGCTCAATAGTCTTGTGTTGTGTATTAAATGACGGTATATATTACGTAGATAGTTGAACATTTAAATAATACCCCCGTATCGTTGAAATATTACTATACGTATATAGCCGGCACAGAAATCCAATATTTTGCGACATGAGTTGTTGTTGTTTATGCGCCATAAGTTATTGTTGTTTTTGCGCCATGAGTTGTTGTTGTTTTTGCGCCATGAGTTGTTGTTGTTTTTGACAAAAAAACCATAGAAGCGGAGCGTGAATCTCGCGACCTAAGCGCCATCAATTTTACGGCGATTAAGACGTTTTGGTCGCATGGTACAGGTTGCGATTGCGACATTTTCATTGTTTGGTATGGTTTCTCTATAGTATAAATGCCCCGTATACATAAAACTTAGTAAACCTTTGTTATATTCTGTCCCTTTCTAACAAATATAGATGTCAAAATAACGGATTATTAAGGGCTTGTTCATTTTGTTCAACTTAAAGTGCCGTAGGTTCAGATAGCGGAGCTTTTGAAAAATCGTGCCGCTTCTATAAATCACAATATCATCAATACGGTTGTTGTTCGAGACAAGTCTGAACATAGCTTTAAACATTGTATGTTTAACATTAGTGCTAATATTTGTTGCTTGCAACATTTTAGAATAAGTTGTGTCTATGATGCGTTGTCAGCGTGCTATTCGTTCTGTGCTATAACTGAATGCTGTAGCGAAATAATTTAACTTTCAATAAAAGTTATTTCTTCTATAAATCAAATCGTATTTTGATTCAAACAGTTGTCAAAAAATTAATTAACAATCCTGAAGATCTTCTCTACTTACTTCATCGATTCGAATCTTGATAGAAAAAAACAAACATAGGTCTAAAACGCTCTTTAAAAACTTGTAACAATTTATGCACAAATATGAAAATTGCTTCTAAAACTGCGCAACATGTATTTTGTACAACATTTTTTTTAAACTTACAAAAAATTAAATTTCAAAAACGTGACGCGTACTCTCAGTGAGAGTGAAAGAATAGCACGCACCTGCGGCGCCTCAACAGGCATTAATGAATAACGCCAGAAAACATTCGTAATTCACGAGCAAATATTTCTGACAAACAAACAATTAAATGCCCAAAATATTTGATGTCATTCTTTTCTTACTCAATGAAGTTACTACTCATGAAAACTGCAAAAGATTGAAGAAATTACAATATTAGTAATTTAATTTCAAATGATAATGTCTGGTCTGCATGTTTTAAGCGAAGACACATATTATTATAGAAGACACATAGTTCACAGATAACACTAATAAACTGGCATTGCACCTTAATCTCGTAATTATCGTTACAAAGTGTTACAGCTAGCTGTGGGGTCCTGATAGGTGTCGGACAAGTAATTAAATACGTACGTTATGAGACCATCGCGGCCGGCGCAGGTGGCGAGCGAAACGACCCCTAATTACTACTGCACATAGATCACTTGCTATATGCAACATAATAGCGTCGCGGTCAAGCTTTATAGGTTGTGGCAAATACCTTAAACCGACTGCAACAAGAAGATATTTGAGAAAATGATTAAATATTTAATGTCACAAAACATGCTCAGAAGCTACTAAAACGCATGTCATTACATTGTACTCCAGTTCCTCGTCAACCACTATTGAACTAAGTATTAATACTACATATAGAACCGGCACAGAGAACCAGTATTTTGCTCCATGACTTGTTGTTGTCATGACAACAAACCATAGAGGCGGAAAGTGAATCTTACGGCGCTTACGACGTTTTGGTCGCATGGTGTAGGTTGCGATTGCGAAAATTTCATTGTTTGGTATGGCTTTGATATATACTATATGAATGAGTTTATTCATGTAGTGACCATGCTATTGCATGCGGCGGGATGTAGGTACACACTAATTTAATATGAGGACGCGGTGTGGCCGCCTAGTCTCAACTTGATTTAATATTATTTGCAGTTTGCAGTGCATGTCACGCACGCCAATATACAACTATACGAGCGAAGAGCACTGCGAGAAAGTTTAGAATGCAGCTCCTGTAAGTCTTACTACGTTTATAAAGTAGTTCTGATACTATAGTAAACACCCCTATAATGGAACAGGCACCAGTAATGGGATGGTATAGACAAATCCTGTGAAACAAGTATTTATCATCAGTTTTTAATGGCTGGCCACATTTTAATTTATACAAGAGCCAAAGAGCTGCTTAAGTTTAATTTTTCATTGATATTTGTTAGTTTGAAAATTAATCGTGCCGTACATCCCATGACTGGAGCAAAAAACCACAGTTTTAGTTGGTTAATAATATTGAAACCAATTGCAGTAGCTTTCATTAAACACATAGAAAAAATAAAGGACGAATTGGACATTCAACTTTTCAAGCATAAAGCGGTAGAAATTTTATAGATGTCGGGGAAATATCAAATATACTCCAAATTTTTTCTTAAATGTCCCATAATTGGTGCCGTTAACATAGATCAGATACTGAGAGATATTGCATAGCATAAACTGTTAAAGGTAGGGCCTACAACGCAAGAAACGCTCCTACTAAAGATTGAGACGTCACGATTACGTCGACGACCCAACGAAATATAGCAAACAAGAAAATTGCTGTTTTGTCTGTTAAATATTGCGTTTATGAATATTAGTTTTAATACAATTAATTTTTATATGAAATGTAAGGAATCAAATAGTTTTTATTTCTATTTTGAAGTAAGTAATAAAAATAAAGTGGTCTTTTATTTTTTTTATTTTTTTCATATATTATTTTAGTGTCCGATTTATTGTGGCAAATTACTCATTTTTTATCTATAAGATTTTGTTATAAAATTCAATGTGTCATCCCTTATTGTATCGAAGTATTTGAAGTATACGACGCACCCGGTCTTCGTAAACGATTTTAATGCGGTGTCTAGTGGTGATAGTCTAAGCTAGCGATTGTCGGATGTAATATAGAACGCTAGTGGTTCTTAATCTCCGCTGAAAGCAACTATTGATTTTAGGGTTCCGTACTTCGAAGGGTGACGCCGGGATGTCATTAATAAGTCGTCAGTTTATCCTCTGCCGATTTACCCGCCCTTTGAAAGGCTGTGTAATTATTATGAGCTATATATAGATGGTACAGATCATGTCATTCACGAAGACGTATGCCTTGACTCTTATTTTAATGTTATTAAAGGTTAGAATATGACAAATCCGCGCGTCATCATGGATGACACGAATTATATGTATATACATAAACACTTTATTGTGCATAAGACCAGTGACAATCAGGATAAAAACCCAAAAGACAGCGTGTTTTTTCGATGCGACCGCATAATCTCGTTACGTAATTAATAGTAGGTATGAATTATTGTTACCGGTTAGGAATTAGGTACTATTATATGTATACTGTCCTAGGATCGAAATGTATTGCTTTCAACCAGATGTATAGATAAACAACGAGTCAGTTTCAGAGCATAAGAAATGATAAAGTAGGTCAAAATTAGGTTTTATTTAGGTAATACTGTCACAACACAAGCGTAAGTATTCTAATTTTAATAAAACGTTATAAATTACATCTCTCAAGGTGGCCCAACCCACGTTCTAGGTGTCGCTGGAGCGACATGGTGGAGGCAGATCTGCGCGAACTTCGAGTCAACAATTGGCGAGAAGCCGCACAGGACCGAGAAAAGTGGCGCTGTCTGGTGTCGGAGGCCAAGTAAGGATACGGATCTAAATATTTCTTCAAGCAAAAAATAAATTTAATTCGATATTTAACGCCTGCTATTGAGCTTACTTTGGGACTAGTTTGATTTTTGTAAAATTATCCCAATTTTATTTAAGGTCACAGCATATACATTTTTGGTCGGGAAGACCGTCATACGACAAGAACTCTCGTATCTGTATACGTATTTCACTCAGACACTGTCAGAAAGGAAGAGCTTCGCTCCTTCTGCTCCTCTGACCTCCTGTAAGTGAAATATGTGTACAAATGCAAGTGCTAGAAGCGAGAGGAAGAGCTTGTAGACGGTCTGACCTGATAGACTTATCGATCTTATCGAAAATGCAACAGCATGAACTGAACCCTCTATGTACGAGTCAGGCACTCACTCGTCTTTTTTGTTACAGTTACAATCACTTTTAAAAAAAACACACACACACACGCACACTTTCTTTTCTTTTCTCAGTTTTTACGAGTATTAAAATCTAGCAGCAATAAATGTTATCATTTGTACAAAGCATCTAACTTTTCTTTGATTCGGCGTCTAATATTTTGATGTTGAAATCTATAAGTAGTATTTTGTTACCTTCAATTCATATTTGAATACATTTAATCAAACGTAACTTTATTTACTTATTACTTAGAGTACTTTAGAATCAAAGTATCTACTTTAGTAGAACTTACCTATCGTAGGATCGGGTATCGTGGAACCTTATGAGAAAAGGATATACTTACTTCAAATTGTAAAAAAATAATCATTATTTTATTGTCAGCTGAATCCACTTAAGTTAATGTAATAATCACGTAACAATTAAAAATCTACAGTGGGTTCAAAATATTCAAATATATGTTTATTCTCTTAATATCATAAATGCGAAAAAAATATATATCTATTATATTTTTGTGGGTAAATAACTAAGTTGACTTTAGTAAAAATTGGCATGTAGCTTAATTACGTGGATGAACTTATACTACTTTTGTTGGAAAAATACCTCATTGGGGGTGGCGTAGACCGAAACCGTGGTATAGAAATGTACATTTATTATTGCATAACTCAATAAAAGAAAAATCATAGAATAATGGCGTCCTATCGCTAAATGTAACTATCATATTGTAGTTACAACTGTGCCCCTAGTGTAAATTTAGTCGATAGCGAAACGTGACGTACGCGTTTGCGTTAAGTCTCATTTTGTATGGGTTTTTGAACAGCGCGCCAAGCGGGACGTTTTGGAAAGTCAAAAATCTCATACAAAATGACACTTAACGCAAACGCGTACGTAACGTTTCGCTGTCGAAAATATTTACACTAGGGGTACTGATCTCAGGCGTTTTTCAAATATGCCACGAGTAATAGTGCCTGGGTCTTCACCGTTTGTAAAGATTCTCATATTATCTTTCAAGCAATACGTATTATTCGCGTATAATACGCGATACGTTCATAATGGTATGGTATACTTGGTACTTTATCAGAACGGACTTTAACCGCTTCTGACTCAAACTAGTCAAGTAGCCACTCCATATTCCGGCACGGGCCCACGAGTGCTGCGTTAACTAGCCCCCATTACTTTTATAACAGCTTTGCGGATATCGATTTTCATTTAACTCGCCTTAAACAGGTCGTTATGGCGTGTTTATAAGTAAAGAGTCGGTCGAAGGGCAATATTGCGCTTTGTGCCCTCGTGTATAAAGGGTGATTAATGGCTGATGTGGTGCACAAAGCGAGTCTTTGTTGTTTGGCAAATATTTGATCTCGCGCACGACGTAATCCGTTCTTTTTGATATCACTGGGTATCGGTTTAAGCGAAGTGGTTAATGGAGCTGGGATTTGTGTGGGTATCCGTGTTCAGGACGGCTACAGCGAATCGACATTCGATGAAATCAATGTCCGTTTCTATCGCTCTTGGTATCGAGTGACAGGGATGCAGAGAGACAATTATCGAATTTCGTAGCCTCCCAAACTTGATACTCGTATGCCCGCATTTAAGCGCAAGCGAGTGTTCGGCATCAAAGTGCTACACCAAGCGAATAAGCCAACTAAGGAATTCGATATTGTAGACAGCTTAACGAATGCAAACATTCGCTTGTTGGCAATAATCAGTAGTCCCTTTTTTTGTTAGCCTAATTTAGTGTCCCACTACTGGGCCTCCCCTCGTCTTCTCTACCCAACCCTCTCATTGGCATTTTCTCACTATTTTGGATAGATTGCCTCCAAGTCGTCCCGCCATCTCCTTTTCCTGTCCTGCACCGTCTATGGTGTTTCGTGGGTCCCACTCAGTAACCATTTTGTATAATTATGCAAGGTATATGCAACATAGATTGATTTGAGCGGGGTAAATACTGGAACTTAAGCGATTCCTAATAAAAGGTTTAGTATGAGATTTTTGACGTTGGTAACGCTGTATAAACAAATTTTAGCGAGGAAAGCGTTCTAAGTGACTTTCAATATAAAGTAGTAGAATTAAGAATCTCTTATGGCTGTGAGCTGTGAGACAGAATGTAAGAGTTTAACCAGAATATCGCCCTGGTGAGTATGTTTACTTATAATGAGAGAGATGCGTTGAGAGGTTATGTAAGAGTAAGAATAGCTCATGGTGGAACAGAAAAGACTATTGGGGAAGCTGGTTGAACCTTCAGGGACCTGCGAGTCCCACAGAATAAGGTGAGAGTAGAGAAATCGTGGTAGCAATGAGTCTGATGAAGAGAGAAACATACCACAGATAGTGGCTCTCGATCAGAATCATGGTGCCATTCTACGACTCTCACTGATTGTATTTAGTAAGGTCATGGAAGCTATGAACATCTCAACGTAAGTCAATCAACTTCTTATCGCTTATATGGAAAAAACTAATATAAGGATACTTGAAATTGGACATATTTTGAGTAAGAATTTATGTAGAATGTATAAATTTATGCACGTGAAACCATTACAAGCCCGGTCATTTCTATGCGTGCGTACAGATACAACACGTAGAGTCTCTTTGAAGAGCTTTAATGGCATCTAGAACACCTGGAACCCGTTCACGGGTACAAAAATAGGTTGGTTTGAGCTGGCCCAATACTGGTCTGCCCTCAGTAAGAAGTGGGCATTGGGAACACTTGGCTGGCTCGGGTGCCGTTAAATTTTTGGCTCTCATTCCCGGCTTTCTACGTACGTACGTACACTGCAAAATAATGGTGAAAATGGATTCTTATTTTATTCTGACAATATAAATCTATGAAGTTATTACTTTTACTTTTCATGTTATCATCTACTAGGCTTTGAAGTATTTTCATTGTTACTCATTTTTAGGTTTTCGTAGACTTCGCACCATTACAATTTCACATCATTTTAGACAACATTTCACAGGCTGCCGCTAATGTTAAAAATAATTTTACATAACAAGAGGCCAATACAACGTTCTTTTTTTTAAGGTCCTGTTATTCTATACCTTCTCAAGAAGTTCCAATTTGACTAGTAAATTTGACAATAAGACGTGGATACAGTTAGCAACTTTGGTGATATGTCTGGGAATCTCGTCAAATTTTGGAAAAACCACAGATCATAAACGGGATATAAAATTTCAATAACCAATTTACCACGTTAAATTCTGTCATTATTCCGTCTCTTTACGTAAAAAGCTATTCCTTAAACCCAGTCAATACTGCCTCTTTCATAAATAAAATGCTTAGCAACTGACCTGCCTTGAGCATAACAATGAAAATCGAATAAAACGATGTACACGGATGTAGAATTTTCTGCAAGTTCTGTGAGCTGGGATAGCATTATCCTCTTTTTGCTTTTTGCGTTGTTGGATATTGCTTTAACTTTACCTGGGTTTTCAGCAGTCAATATCCTAAAAATTACAGTTGAAAAGAATACGAATCTTTTTGGGTGTCCGTGGTTTTTATTTTTTAACCTAAAAATCAGGGTGTTATACGTTGTTACAATTTTCAATAGCTTTTTTTCTGCCCAGTCCATATACCTATTAGGTACTATGTATAAATGCTAATTTCTAAATATGTCCTTAGAGCTAACCTAAACTGCGCGCCCCTCCATATCACTTACGCTCACATATGAAAGATTTACACAAATAATGTTATAAACTCAACGCACACAAATAAAACAAAATACAGTAGGTACTTTAATCGGTGCATTGCATTTGTAAAATTCAAAATGGTTTATCTTTGCATAAATTGCCCTATTTAGACATAATTGAAACTCCCGTAAGCAATTGATTGACATGCGCCCATTTAGCTACGTAGGAGAGGCGCAATTAGCCAACGTATGGACAGGTGATTTATCCCCCCTTTAGTCCTGGCTGTGAATTAATAAACCAACTTAACGTGGCCTTGGGATCCATAAACTTTGTGTAGCCAGAGAAACCCATATACACTGGTTTGTTTAAACCTTCGTATCGCTTGGGTGGCAAGCGTTGGCAGTGACATCAAGGCCTCGGCCTAACGGCCTCCTCATTTGTATGTAGCAACATAGTAACTTGTATCAATTCTACAGGCTTTCGATTGATTTAAGTAAATTTAATGATGATGCATTGTAGATATTCACGTTATTCGTCTCCTACATTTTACCATCGTAGTAAATCTGGAATAATTACGTGGTAAATATCTTTCGGGTAATTAACGTTATAGAAAAACTACTTATTTATATTACCTAAACATTTCAGTGGTCAGAGTAAGTAAACAGGCCCGGGACAACGCTA